>NC_022017.1:22295932-22316123 GCF_000317375.1 Microtus ochrogaster | reverse complement strand
AAAAAAAAAAAAAAAAAAACAAAAAACAAAAAACAACCATGTAGCTTGTGATGGCTACTATGATCGTCACCTGACTGGGTTGAGAGATGCCTACATTTCTGAAGCACACTTCTGGGTATCTGTGGTGGCAGTGTCTCTAGGGCTATATCTTGCCTGGCTCCCTTTCTGTGACTTCCTTTCTCTGCCTCCTCCTGACACTTTCAACCATGATGGACTGAATCTTCTTAAGCCTTGAGCCAAAACAAATAATTTCTCCTTTAAGTTGTCTTGTTTGATCTGTTGTCACAGCAACAATAAACAGAGACCGAATTTCTTGCCAATTATCGCATCGAACCAGGAGTATATAAAGACAAGTCGAAAATTTCTAAATGCCCCAGAATTATTAGCATACTTGGGACAAATTAAATGTAAATTTGAAAATAAAATGCATTAAATATAATAAAAATATGACATGTCAAAGCATTTCAATGCAGTTAAAATAGTAATAAGAAACTGTAGATTATTAAATGCAGATTTCAGAAAAAGAAACCATATTGAAAGTTATCTTTATCGCCATCCCAAGAAGCTAGAAAGAAGACAATTCCACTCAGGACAGAGAAAAGGAAATAATAGGTAAGAGTAAAATTCAATTAAGTGAACAATATTCTAGAGAAAATTAACACAAACAAAAGTTAGATATATAAAACAATTTGGGGGGTCCTGGGGCTGTAGCTCAGTGGTCAGACACTTGCCTAGCATGCACAAGTCTCTGAGTTAGACCCCAGTACTGAGGAGAAGAAAAAGAAAAGGAAGGGCTCCCATGAATATCAACCAAACATGGCATGTCAAGTTGCAGTAAGATGGAGAACCTCCTTGCCCCTCGTATTAAGGCGGGAAAGGCCTACGTCAGTCCCATGCAGGCTAACTGGTTGTTAATTCAGTCTCTGTGAGCCCCTATGAGCCCAGTTTGGTTGATTCTGAATGAAAAGGAGGAGTGGATGGGGGTGCAGAGGGGAAGTGGTGTTGAGAGACTAGAAGGAGAGGAAGAGAGGGGAGAAACTGCAGTGGGATTGTGAAAAACTAACTAAACAAATAAATACTCCTCAACATCAAAGATAAACATTACCTCAGAGTAAAGGGTTGGAAAAATATTTTCCAAGTAAATAGACTCAAGAAGTAAGCTGTTGTAGCTATTCTAATATCTAACAAAATAGACTTCAAATCAAACTTAATCAAACAAGATGGGGAAGGACACATCAGACCCATCAAAGGGGAAAGCCACCATGATAGCTCCATTTTTAAAATCTATGTACCAAATGCAAGAGCACCCACATTTGTAAAAGAAACATTACTAAAGCTTAGATAACACATTGAACCCTAAACATTAATAGTGGGAGACCCCAGCACCCCACTCTTACCAATGGACAAGTCATCCAGATGAAAACTAAATAAAAATGGAACTAAGAGACTCAAATGGACCTAACAATCTACAGAACCCTTCACCCAAACACAAAAGAATATACTGTCTTCTCAGCACCACACAGAACCTTCACCAAAATTGACCACATTCTTGGTCACAAAGAAAGTCTTAACAGATACAAGAAAATTAAATAACCCCTGCATCTTATTAGACTACCATGGATTAAAGTTGGATTTCAACAATGAGAGAAACAACAGAAAGCCTATAAAATCATGGACACTGAACACCTCTCTACTGAATGACTATTGGTTCAAGAAAGAAATAAAGAAATTAAAGACTTCCTAGAATTCAACGAAAATGAATGCACAGTGAACCCAAACATGGGGCACCATGAACGTGGTGCTAAGAGGGGAAGTTCATAGCACTAAGTGACTGCATAAAGAAATTAAAGAAATCTCACAGTAGCAACTTAACAGCACACCTGAAAGCTCTAGAACAAAAAGAAGCAGATACCCAAGAGGAAAAGGATGGCTGAAAATAAACCCATGGCTGAACTCAATAAAGTAGAAATGAAGAGAATAATACAAAGAACTTTAAGAAAATCAACAAGATAGATAAACCCTTATCCAAACTAACTAAAAAGCAGACAGAGAATATTCAAATTAACAAAATCAGAAACAAAAAGGGGGACATAATAACAGATGCCAAGGAAATTAAAAGAAAAAAAACAGTACTCCACAAAATTGAAAAAATCTAAAAGAAATGGACAATTTTCTTGACAGATACTACTTACCAAAGATAAATCAAGATCAGATAAACAATCTAGATAGACCTATAACCTCTAACAAAATTGAAGTAGCCATTAAAAGTCTCCCAACCAAAGAAAGCCCAGGACCAGCCTTTTTAAGCACAGAATTCTACCAGACTGTAACGAAGAGATAACACCAATACTCCTCAAGTTATTTGACAAAAAAACAACAACAAAAAAACAAAAAACAAAAAAAACCAAAAGGAACATTGCCAAATTCATCTTATGAGGCCACAATCACCCTGGTATCCAAACTATACAAAGACTCAGCAAAGAAAGAGAATTACAGACCAATATCGCTCATGAACATTGATGCAAAAATACTCAATAAAATACTGGCAAACTGAATCCAAGAACACACCAAAAAAAAATCATCCACCATGATCAAGTAGGCTTCATTCCAGAGATACAGGGATGGTTCAACATATGAAAATCTGTTAATGGTTAAACACTAAAAGAAAAAAATGATCATCTCATTAGATGCCAAAAAAAAACCTTTGACAAAATCCAACATCTTGGAAGAGATTAGGGATATAAGGGACATACCTAAACATAATAAAGGCAATATACAGCAAGCCAACATCCAACATCAAACTAAATGGAGAGAAACTCAAAGCGATTCCACTCAAATTAGGAACAAGACAAGACTGTCCACTCTCCATATCTATTCAATATAGAACTTGAAGTTCTAGCTAGAGCAATAAGACAACAAAAGGAGATCAAGGGGATACAAATTGCAAAGTAAGAGGTCAAAGTAACATTATTTGGAGATATGATACTATACATAAGCGACACCAAAAAGTCTACCAGGAAACTCCGACAGCTGATAAACACCTTTAGTGAAGTGGCCCAATACAAGATTAACTAAAAAAATAATCACTATCCCTCTTATATGCAAACAACAAATGGACTGAGAAAGAAATCAGGCAAACAACACCTTTCACAAAGTCACTCTAGCCAAGCAAGTGAAAGACCTGTATGTCAAGAACTTCAAGTCTTTGAATAAAGAAACCAGAGAAGATATAAGAAGATGAAAAGATCTCCCATGCTCATGTATCAGTAGGATTATCATAGTAAAATTAACCATCTTACCAAAAGCGACCTACAGATTCAATGCAACCCTCATCAGAAACTCCAACACAATTCTTTACAGACCTTGAAAAAACAATACTCAACTTCATATAGACCCAAAATAGCTAAAACAGTCCTGTACAACAAAAGAACTTCCAGAGGTGTCTCCATCCCCAATTTTAAGCTCTACTACAGAGTTATAGTAATAAAACTGAATTGTTTTAGCATAAAAACAAACATATGGACCAATGGAATCAAATCAAAGACCCAGATGTAAATTCATACACTATGAACACCACCTGATTTTTGACAAAACCAAAATTGTACAATGGGGGAGGGAAGCATCTTCAACAAATGATGCTAGTCTAACTGGATGTTAGCATGTGAAAGAATGCAAAAAGATCCACATCTATCACCCTGCACAAAACTCAAGTCCAAGTGGATCAAAGACCTCAACATAAAACCAGATACACTGAACCTAGCAGAAGAGAAAGTAGGGAATAGCCTTGAACGCATTGGCACTGGAGACACTTCCTGAAGTGAGCACCAATTGTGCAGGCACTGAGTTCGACAATTAATAAATGGGACCTCAAACTGAAAAGCTTCTGTAAGGCAGAGGACACCATCAATAGGACAAATCAGCAGTCTACAGAATGGGAAAAGATCTTCATCAACACCACATCTGACAGAGAGCTAATTTCCAAAATATATAAAGAACTCAAGAAACTAGACATTAACAAGCCAAATAATTCAATTAAAAAATGGGGTACAGATATAAACAGAGAATTCTCAACGGAAAAATCTCAAATGGCCAAGAAACACTTAAAGTAATGTTCAACAACCTTAGCTGTCAGGGAAATGTAAATCAAAACGACTCTGAGATTCCATCTTACAGCTGTCAGAATGGCTAAGATCAAAGATACTGATGACAGCTTATATTGGAGAGGATGTGGAGCAAGGGGAACACTCCTCCATTGCAGGTGGGAGTGCAACTTTGGAAATCAATATGGCAGTTTCTTGGAAAATTGGTAATCGATCTTCCTCAAGACCCAGCTGTACTTCTCTTGGGCATATACCCAAAGGATACTCCACCACAAGGACACTTGCTCAACTATGTTCATAGCAGCTTTATTCATAATAGCCAGAACCTGGAAACAACCTAGATGTCTCTCAACCAAAGGATGGATAAAGAAATTGTGGTACATTTACACAATGGAATATTACTCAACTATTAAAAACAATGACATCATGAAATTTTCAGGCATATGGATGGAACTAGGAAAGATCATCTTGAGTGAGGCAACCCAGACCCAGAAAGACAAACATGGTATGTATTCACTTCTAAGAGGATATTAGGTGTAAAGGATAACCATGCTACATACAATCCACAGACCCAGGGAAGCTAAGAAACAAGGAGGACTCAAGGGGAGATGTATGACTCTCCCTGGGAAGGGAAAATGGACATCACAGGTGGAGGAGGGGGTGGGAGAAATGGGAACAGGAGGGATCTGGTAGACGGAGGTTGGATGGGGAGAGTACTGGGAGAGACGACTAGAATTGTGGGGTATCTTGGGGGATAAACTAGAATCCTAGTGCAATAGAAATTTCCAAGAATCTATGAAGGTGATTCTAGCTAAGATTCCTAGCAACAGGGGATACTGAGAATGAACTGACCATCTCCTGTAACCAGGCAAGAATTGAGACACTAAACCAGACACATAACCCTCAACCTACAATTTGTCCTGCCTATGATATATACTGCGGTATAGGTGGAGCAGAAATCGTGGGTGTAACCAGCCAATGACTGGGGTAGCTTAAGATCCGTGCCACAAATGGGAACCCACCTGACATTTGCCTGGAAGGCCAGGACCCAGAGGCCTAGGTTAGAACCAAATACGACTAAAAAAACCCAATGAAATGATTTCTAATGATATTCTGCTGTACTTATAGATTGATGCTGAGCCCAATTGTCATCAGAGAGGCTTCATCCAGCAATTGATGGAAACAGATGCAGAGAGTCACAGCCATATTTTAGGTGGACCTCGGGGAATCCCGCAGAAGAGGGGGAGGAAGAATTGTAGGAGCCAGAGGGGTCAAGGACACCACAAGAAAACCCACAGAATCAACTAACCTGGGGTCACAGGGGGTCACAGAAACTAAATCAACAACCGGGGAGCCTGCTCGGGACTGACCTCGCCCTCTGCACACATTTTATAGTTGTGTAGCTTGGTCTTCTTGTGGGAGTCCTGATAGTGGGAGCAAGGGCTGTCTTTGACTCCTTTGCTGGGCTTTGGGATCCTTATCCTCATACTGGACTGCCTTGTCCAGCCTTCAACTTGATATGCCATGTTTGGTTGATATCCATGAGACGCCTGCCCTCCTCTGAACAGAAATGGAGGAGGAGTGGATGGGGGAAGGCAGAGGAGAGGTGGGGAAAGATTGGGATGACAGGAAGAAGGGAAAGCAGCTGTCGGGTTGTAAAAAAATTTTTTTTAAAAAAAAGGAAGGAAAAGAAAACTTGAAACTTTTGTCTAGACGGGTTAAGAAGAAATACCTAAAACACAAATTAGCAAGAAAAAGGAGCTATTGCCACTGACTGTGGATATTAAGGTATTAACAAAATTTAATGAGCATCTACATATCAACACTTCAACAGCCCATATGAAATGAACGTTTTCTTTGAAGTACACATAAAAACCAACATAAATAGAAAATCCAGATCAGCTCTCTTCTGTTCAAGATATTAATTCCACAATTAAAACATTGCCTCAAATGACAGCTTGAGCTGTGGATGATGTCATATAAACCACGAGGCTATACCTTCACCACCAAAACCCAACAAGGACATTTCCGAGGAAGAAACAGTGCACACTCCTAACGACAGACAGAAGTCCTAATATGTTTGTTCATCAATTAAATCCAAAAGGGAGAAGAAAGAACTCTAAACACAGATGGAGTTTATTCCAGGAATGGAAAGTTGGTTTAGTGTTTGAAAAGCTGTTAGCACAATCCACCACCTTAATATGTAAAACTGTACCAGGCTTCTTTCTTTTAGCCACCAACCATCCCAAATCAGGACATGGAGGCTTCTTATGAATTTTAAATGCTCGGCCTTAGCTTAGCTCTTTTCTGATCTAAGCTAAGGCCTGCTTCTCTTTTTCTACCTTTTGCCCTAGAGCAAACTTCTGCATATTTTCCTTCCACTGCTTCTCTATGTCTGGCTGGCTTCTGCCTGGCTTCTTGCCCCAGGATTATCTCTAGTTCTCTTCCTTATCACATTTTATATTTTCTTACAAGCCTAGATTTCTCCTCCTATTTATTCTCTTTGCCCGCCAGACCCACCTGTCCCTTCTCCTCCTAGCTCTTGGCCATTCCGCTCTTTTTCAGACCAATCAGGTGCCTTAGACAGGCAAGGGGAAACAGGTGCAACGCATCATTACATAATTAAATGCTCATCCTTACATCATTAAACAAATACAGCATAAACAAAAGTAACATACCTTTACACAGATATTCTGTAGCATAAACAAATATAACACGTTTCACAGTTAATATTCTACAACATAAAATTAACTAATAAAATGAACAGTGTGACCTCAAAAGATGCAGAAGAAAACATACCAAAATAGTTGGTAATGGTTTGCTTTAAAAGGAGAGGGTGGAGAGACGGCTCAGTGGTTAAGAGTGTTGGCTGCTCAGCCATGAGGACCAGAGTTCATGTTACAAGGTCACAAATGCCTGTAACCCAAGCTCTGAGGGATCAGATGCCTTCTTCTGGCTTCTGTACACACACACATGCATACACATGCACGTATGCACACATGCACACTTTTTAAGGCTGCAATGAAAGGAAACTTCCTCTGATGCTCATAGAACATCATACTCTCCCCCTTGAGATTGGGGAGGGAAATGAAAATACCTAATATACCATTTCTAGTGTTTTACTGGATGGGTCATCCGATTTAATAACACAAGAAACAAATAAAAAGCCTAAGGACTGAAAGCATTTATAGAGTGTTCACATGGAAAATCCAAATCTTGCTAGAGATAGAAAATATATTTACCAAATAGCAAGTCAGTACATAAAAATCAATTGTAGTTCTACACAGAAGAAATCATTATTAGACAATGAAACTCCAGGGCTGGGGATATGGCTCTGTGGGTACAGTGCTTAGTGTGCAGGCATGAAGACCCAAGTTTGGTCCCCACCATCCACGAAAAGCTTAGCATCATATCATACACCTGTAATCCCACACGAGGGAGGCAGATAACGGAGGATGCTTGGGATGTGCTGGCCAGCCAGTCAAGCTCAACTCGTGAACTTTAGGTTCCGTGACAGACATCAACTTCCACACAATGCACGCACACATGAACGTGTACATGTACACACATGTACATTCACAAAAGAAAATGAAATTAACATGTCATCTATGGCAGCATTTAAAAGACCCCAGTGTATAGGAGTAAATCTAGCAAAAGACACACTGTGAACTTGTCCAGTGGAAACCATACACAGGTGCTCAGAAGAATGAAATAACTAAATGTTCTGTTCCAGAACATTTAATATTAGGATGTTAATTCACCCTCAAACTGACCCATAAATTCAACATAGACAACAACTACAGCCCCAGCAGGAGATATACGTGTATATAAGTTAATCAGGTCCTAAAATTTCCCCAGCAGTGCAAATGTCCCAGAGAACCTAAGCAACCTTGAAGGACAAGTTCAGAGCACTTCATTTATAAAGCCTCTGGAATTACAACAGTGGCACAGAAAAAGGATGAGCAGAAAGACCAGGACAGCAGAACGGAAAGCCCCAAAGAAGACCTACACCTGGCTGACCCCAGAGACACTGCCAGGCAGAAGCTGAGTCACTGAATAGTCAAACTTGGGCTGAGAGTTCCAAGCCTTGTCCTCCTCAATCCCCTTAGCTGGCAGACCTGTGATGTACAAAGTGAAGTGACAAAGCTTCTAAAAGAAAAGAGAAACAAAAGGCTGTGCCCTTCTGGAAGGAAGGTGGGTAGAGTCTTTAAGATACAAGGGCTCTCATGATATATGAAAAGATCATTTCTCTGCCTCCCGAGTGCTGGAATTAAAGGTGTGTGCCACCACTGCCAGGCGACTAGGTCTCATTACAAACAGAAATTCACTGATTGGGTAGTTGTGATTTCATTATTTAATCCCAGCACTGGAGATGCAGAGGCAGGTGGATTTATGTGAGTTCAAAGCCAATCTGACATACATAGTGAGTTCCAGGCCAGCCAGGATATATATAGTGCACGCCTTTAATCCCAGCACTGGGGAGGCAGAGATAAGTGGGTATCTGTGAGTTCTAGACCAGCCTGGTCTACAGAGAGTTCCAGGGTAGCCAGAGCTACGTAGTGAGACCTCATCTCAAAACAGAAAAGGGACTGGGCAGTGGTGGCACACACCTTTAATCCCAGCACTAGGGAGGCAGAGGCAGGCAGATCTCTGAGTTTGAGGACAGTCTGGTCTACAGAATGAGTTCGAAGACAGAACTACAAAGAGAAACCCTGCCGTGGAAAACCAAAAGAAAAACAAAACCAATCAACCAAACTCCTAGAATTTAAGATTATGGAAGCAATCATTAAGACCATTAAGACCGAAATGGCTGGCCAGCCACAGATCCTGAGTATTTATAATACATTGTTCTGACACAGAATTGGTATCCAGATTGTACAAGAAATATCTTCAAACCAATAAGACTCACTATCAGTAATGGCCAAGATCTGAAGCAAACATTCCACCATCGTGGCCATAAGAGAAAGACTGGTAACACTCACAGAATGGTCCAAATGACAAGGCAAATACCAGCTGTGTGGCAGATGGGGAGTACCCCAGCTGGTAAACCTGAACTATATCTTCTAAAACTGAATGTGTACCCATCTATGACACGTGATTTTATTTATAGGTATTTAGGTATTCACCAATGAACGTGAACCATGTCTGAAGGGCAAGCGCAGGAATCCGCTTGGATAAAGGGCTCTCCCTTCTACCCCTAGAAGTTTCCCAGGACCAACATAAACTGATTTACACAGTCCTCCAAAGCTCCAGGACCCCGGGGTGGGCGGCAAAATCTGGGCTTCCGTCCTCTATTCCCCAAACCCCCATGCCTGCTCCTTTGAGTAAGACTGACTGCAAACGTGGAACACAAACGGTACGGACTATTTTCTTCTTTGTGATCTTCATCCGGTGAAGTGGAAGACAGCTTCTTCCTTTCGCCATTTTCCATGCTAGCCTCGCGTTGCTGGTTCCTTTGGCCCCCAGCCCCTGTAGACAAGGGTGGAGAGGTCAGACATACCCAGGGAAGCAAGGGTGGGGTTCTGAGACCCAAGGTGTGGAAAGGAGGTCTGGAGAGGAGGTCTGGGGTAATGGGACACGTCATGAGCAGGAGGTTTGGGCGTGAGAAGTCAGATGAGAAGAAAGGGCCAGTGGGGGATGGTTTGAGGGTGAGGTGGGTAAAGTTAAGAGTAGAAGGACAGTTAAGGATTAAGGAAGTAAGTCTGAGGTTGAAAAGATAAGTTTAGAGCAGAGTTAGGGGCCTCCGAGTGAGAGAATGAGTCAGGGGTGGAATACGGGTCCGGAGCTCAAAAGGGGGTCAAGCTAGGTAGACAGGTCAAAAACTGGGATACAGGTTTAGGGTCAGGGAGGGGAGGCAGTAATGGAGTTTGGAGGAAGGTGGGAAGGTGAGGGGAAGAAGGTTGGAAAGGCGGGGTGGGGTGAAAGTGGACAGGTGTCAGAGTAAGGCTGAGAAAGTTCTGCGGTTCTAAGGAGCGAGGTCTGGGGTTCCAATCGGAAGGGGGCGGGGCGGAGTTCGGAACGCGGGATGGGAGGGGGACCTGGGCGCCAGCGAGGACAGGCCTGGCGTGTCGGAGGGAAAACTGCTCACCTGGGACCCGCCCTGAAGCGCGTGCTGCTCTGCCCCAGGCGCGGCTGGGCGTCCTTTGGTCGCCCCTGGCAACGGGCCTTGGCTGCGCGGCGCATTGTGCAGACCGGTGGCGCTGGTGGCCGGGTTTGAGGCATGCTGAGCGGCGCCCCACTCGGGGTGTGGGGCTTCGTGGACGCGCAGGTGGTGAGGCATGCGGACGGCTGCGCAGGAGGAGAGGCCGCCGGCTGCGGTGGGCAGTCGATACCCGAGGAGCAGACAGAGTCCGGACACAGTTGCTGGAGCTTTTACTGAGCTTTGGTTCTGTATCTAGTCCCATGCCGCGTTCCAGGGAGTGGCCAGTGCTGGAGCGGGTACGGGGGCGGGCCATGAGTCAGGGTTACCTCTCAAGTGCCTTCAACCCACGCCAGGGTCATGAGCTCCTGCTCCACATGTCCCATGCACCTGTCAGGGTCACACGGACAACCTGGCACTCAGACTACAGACTGCACCAAGTCACAAAGACCAGGGGGTCACACCCTGCCCCACCCTGGACTTCCTCCCTCCTGGCTCTCTTACTGTCCATAAGATGCCCGAGGTGGAGACAGAGTCCCACGGTCCTTCCAGGCGCGTGTTCTCCCCAGTCCGTTTGTCTCCTTGAGATCAGGGTGGCCAAAGAAGACCTCTGTGCCCAGAGGAACATAGAGGGGCCTTGGTACCTTGGTTCATTAGTGGGGTACCTATGCTGTGTCCTTGGTGCTCCAGGCTGCCTTCCTATGTGGCACTTTGGGCAGTGGTGAGGAAGGCCCACCCATCCACAGAGTCATCATTATTTTAAAGTCCAAACTTCAAATCATTTTCGTTTGGCTTAAAGCAGTGGTTCTCAACCTGTGGGTCATGACCCCCTTACAGGGGTCACATATCACATATTCTGTATATCAGATATTTACATTAGGAGTTATAACAGTGGCAAGATTACAGTTATGAGGTAGCAGTGAAATAATTTTATAGGCGGGGTGACATTAGGTAGCATTAGGAAGGTTGAGAAGCACTGGATCAAAGGCATCTTTATTTCCCAGGTGGAGGAGGCTTCTCCCTGACTGGTGGCCCAGCTTTTATCATACAAATCAAATAATAAAATAAAAATGGCATTCCACTCTAGGGTCCTATTTCTCACCCCTGGTTTTTTTCTTGTTTGTTTGTTTTGTTTTGTTTTTGGTTTGTTTTCTTTCTTTTCAGAAGCATTTAATAACAGGCTATGAACACATTTGCATGTTAGCATTTATTGCCCAAGCATCCAAGCATATTAAACTCTACCAAACAAAAGTATACAAGAGACAATTTTTAGACCCCATTTATATGAGTTGGTTTTTTTTTTAAGCTCTCTAAAATGAGAAAGTGCAAGTCCGCAGCCATCCCCTGCGGCCTCATTCTGGTCCTGAACATTCAAGTCTCTCTCATCTCCTAGCAGATGGCTTGCCATCCCAGGTTGCCCATGGCTCCCTCGCCACCCAATATCGTGCGGCAGAGCTGCAGTAGGTCCAAAGCCTACAGAGCTCTGCACATATGCAGGCAAGAATGACCTCTCATGGTACTTATTGGTGCAGGGTCCAGCCCTCTGGGGCTGCAGAGGATGAAGATAGAACGGGGACTCCCGAGGCTGGAGATGGAGCTGCTTTACTGGGTACTTTCCACCCTATAGGTGCCTCACTTGCATTTCCGTTGGACTGAAAACAACCTACTGCACTTTTCATGACTCCCGGAAGTCAGAGTCAGGGCATTTAGAAGTGAGAAGCCTAGGAGGCTTCTTATTACCTCTCTGACCCTGGCAGCTCTTCGGGGGCACAAAATGCACCTCTGGTCTTTTCAATAGCTTCCTTAGAACCCATTGATACACCCCAGCTCAGGAAAGGAACACTGCAGCTCACCTCCTGGAGGAGGAACCAAACCCATTCAGTGAAGACATTCCTGAAATGGTTCCCGGTTTCACAAGGCACCCACCCAACCTACTGTGGATTCCCTGGTGCTCTTGCCAGCTGAGAGAATCCAAGTGTCCTCTGGCGTTTCGGGAGGTGGCATACACACCATCTCTTGGCCATGATTTTAATCAAAGCCAATGCAATTCTCACAATCAAACTATCCCCACACTATGGCAAGCATGCAGAGGCATGGAAGTGCTCTAAGGCCAAAACATCAGCTCCCATGAGTGAGTGAGGAGCAAAGCAGGAAGTGAAGAGGGCTGGAAAACAAGGTTTACCCAGGCCAGCAGGGTCATCTGAGAAGCACAGAATGACCCACTCGACAGGGCGCAACCTTCAACGCTTGCCTGCTCCAAAGTTAAACTACTACAGGAAGTGAGAACCGCCTTGCAGCCTGGCTGCTGCACAGGAGCGAAAGCGTGAGTTAGAAAGCAGCGGTTGCAGGACAGAGTCTGCACGGTTGACCATGCCGGAGGCCAGACAGACAGCAAGACTCAGTCTTCTTGTCGTGTAGTCACTGGGCCATTTGTACCACCACAGCTCTCCAGGCTTTCTCTTTGTCAAACTCCTTCAGGGGGCTTCTGGCCACCTGTGATGAGAGACAAGGACAGCGTTACCTCATCAGGGCCAGACCTGGACGGAAGGCAGATTCAGCTCAGCCTGGGCAGTGTCTTGTGTTCTTGTATGCAGACTTCTTTGCATGTGCAATCTGAGGGGAGAGGGTGCTAGAATAGGGACAACGCATCTTAGAAATGCCCGCACACCCTCCCACAGTTCTGTAGGTGTCCAGTGGGGCAGGCTCTAAAATGGAGGTGTACCTGGCAGCAAAAGAAGTGGACGACTAAGGCAGAGACACGCCTCCAGCATGAGATAGGGTAACTCTAGCTTGCACACTTATTCAGACCTCCGTAGATGGACAGTTCTAGAATCTGGCAAGAACAATTTATTCATCTGGCTCTGTGGCCTGCTGGTCAGGACACAGACCAAGGTGGACTTCATTTGGCCCAAGACAAAGAAAGACCTTCCAGGCAGGACCTGCCTGGACATCTCCTTGGGTACAGCTAGGTACTTTGTGGTCACTTCCGTGATGGCAGTGGGCAAGTTTGTCCAGGAAGACACTGCAGGGTCAGATGGCTTAGGGAGACATTAGCAGACCCACCCTCAGTTGTGGGAGCATCAGAACTTAGGAGGGGGTGGGGGCGGGGAGAGTATTGTCCAGGTAACTGTGGGCTGACCACTCCCAGCCCACTGGCCACAGAATAGGAATGTCCAGGTGTAGGGAGCCCCACATGCCAGGCAGGGGTAGCCCTCCTGTGCACAGCATGGAGCCTGGCACCCTCTGCGGAAGTCTTTGGGAGGCTTTTTCCGTGTCTGTGAGAGCAGAACTTAAAGCACTATGGCCATGGTATTTTTTCTAATATTTATTTATTTATTATGTATACATATTCTGTCTGTGTGTATCTCTGCAGGCCAGAAGAGGGCACCAGACCTCATTACAGATGGTTGTGAGCCACCATGTGGTTGCTGGGAATTGAACTCAGGACCTTTGGAAGGGCAGGCAATGCTCTTAACCACTGAGCCATTTCTCCAGCCCGCCATGGTATTTTTTCATGAATGGATTGATACTCATTTAGTCATTTAAAAAATAACCTAGGGGCTAGAGAGATGTCTCAGCGGTTAAGAGCACTGCCTGCTCTTCCATAGGTCCTGAGTTCAATTCCCAGCAACCATATGGTGGCTCACAACCATCTGTAATGAGATCTGGTGCCCTCTTCTGGCCTGCAGGCATACAGGCAGACAGAATACTGAGAATATTGTACACATAATAAATAACTCTTTAAAAAAAAATAACCTAGTTTGAACTTTATTTCTCCAAGATTTCTCTTGGGTGTTTAAAACTGCAAATAAGAAAAAACACAAAATGCCACAACAAATATTGAAGGACATCAGTGGAGGGTTCCTCTGAGGACCCAGGATAGGCATCCTGGGAGGCAGGCCACTCACCTCCCCTGCTGGGCGCTCCTGAGGACAGGTCTGGGTGTCCCAGGATGCAGCCTGTAGCCGGGCGCTGACCTTGAAGCTCACACACTGGATGGCTGTGCCAGTGTTGAGGCCCCCCTGGAGCAGCAGCACTAGCAGCAACAGCAGGAGGAGCACATCGTAGGACTAGGATGAAAGACCGGGACGTGAGCAGGTCCACAAGCAGACTCTGCAAATTCTCCACCTTGTCTAAGGCTTCCATGGAGTCAGAACACTCCCCCCTTGGCCACCGAGCCCTAGAAACCCAAACATGCTTTCTTGTTTCAGTAATCTGAATCAGAACATTCCAGTTCAACCAATTCTGCTAGCTTGCAGTTAACAAGTAAGCATAAAAAGGACCCAGGTTGTGTTTCTTCCACCCCTCGGATCCAACAACCATAGGGAGGCTAAAGAGCCTCATGTGAGGCTCTCGAGGCGTGTGCTGAGGGTGTGCAAAGGGTAGGAGAAATCAAAATTTTCCACTATATATCTGCAGGAAACACAATCCTGAGATTGGTACAATTGGCTCTGAAGGGCCTTTGGCTGAAGGAAAGTCAAGGGCCCAGACTTACCAGCAAAGAGACCTGAACACCAGCTGCTGGTGCGAGGGAGGCAATAAGGGAGAACAAGAAGACAGGGCAAGGGTCCTTGTCCTGGGAGCCCAGGGACCAGAGTCAATAAAATGCACTTCACATAGCAAGGAGTGCTTCAGAAATATCCACAAAGCAACCAGATGGATGCCTTCCACCAGTCCACAAAAACACAGAGCCACTAAATGTTAACACAGAAAGGACATAGTGCTGACAGACATGATGCCGTGAGCCCAGGATCCCAGCACTCAGGAGGCCCAGGCAGGAGGCTCTCAAATTCAAGGATGGACTGGACTATACAACAAGACCCTGTCTCAAAAATTAAAATATAAATTCATGCACAAGAGCAAAAGCTATGTGTGTCGCACAGAGAGGAGCTCTCCTGTCTGGAGGAGAAAGAGGCAGGTTTGCAGCCTCTCCCGTTAGCACAGGGCAGTCCCAGTACATAGCGACAGGTGGGAGCAGGTGCTGGGATATAAAGAGAGGGCCTTGAAGGCAGGAGCATAGGCTGTGAGAAAGTGCATGAAAGGATTGATGGAAACAAGGGGTGTTATACAAACGTGGCTTCAACAAGAGAAGCATCTTAAGATCAGATTTGTTGTCCATGGCTTTGCTGTGCTCTGCAAAACTCGTGCTAGAGCCGGGTGATGGTGGCGCACGCCTTTAATCCCAGCACTCGGGAGGCAGAGGCAGGTGGATCTCTGTGAGTTCAAGACCAGCCTGGTCTACAAGAGCTAGTTCCAGGACAGGCTCCAAAACCACAGAGAAACCCTGTCTCGAAAAACAAAAAACAAACAAACAAAAACTCATGCTAGAAAGTCGTCTAGTGAGGACTCAGGAGTCCAGAATCATCTGTTGTCTGTATAGTCCCTCTCCCAGGTGCTCATCCTCAGATTCTACGAAATGTGCATAAAGGCTGGTCACCAGGAGCTATTCATCACAGCAGGTGGGGGAAGTAACCCAGTTCCCATCACCAGGGACTTGTCAGGTCAGTGGGGCAACATTTGAACAGATTAATGAAAGGGTACAGAAGAGTCCTGATTCCTCTGGGTGTTTCCAAACACTAGGGTAAATTATTGGGTTTTAAAAAAATGACCCCCAGTGGAGGTTGTGGTGGTGCACGCCTTTAATCCTGGCTCTCAGGAGGCAGAGGCTGGAGGATCTCTGTGAATCTGAGGAGGTCAGCCTGGTCTATGGAACATCAAGTAAAAGAACTTCAGGAAGTAGTGGGAGGAAGGGAGGAAGTGGGAACTGGGATTGGTATGTAAAATGAAAAAAGATGGTTTGTTTTCTTTTAAAAAATAAAATAAAATGAACTTCAGGAAGATAAACAGAGAATGTTCAACTTGAACTGGAAACAATACAAAAGCCTATCTGTAAACATACAATTCTTTCCAGCTCTGTTCAGTGAAAGGGCTCAGAAGGGACCTGAAGCAGGGAGAGCACACAGAAGCAGATTCTGAGCCCATGGGGATAGAACCAACATGGAGAAAGCAAATCAGATCCTACCCCATCCACACACAACCCACCCCACCCAGAGCAAACTGGGCAAGGCCACTTTGTTCAGGCGGATGTCCATTTGTCCTGGCCACAGAGCCACCTCCCCAGACTTTGTTAACAAAGAGTCTCAAAACAGAATGGATACATACTTTGATGGCTGGTGGGTAATCTTTAAAAATCTCAACGATTCTCATCACGCTGAAGGACAGATATCCGGAGGCAGTGAACAGCAGTGGGGATGTCAGGCTGCTGATGGCAATCAGCACCTCCACCTGGCAGACACAACAGATGAGGTTGGGCAGTAGGTGTGGCCAGCGCTTACCTGCCTGGGAATTTGTGAGGCTGGACCACTGTGTGGCCCCGGACAAACTCTACTCATTCACTCAGTGCTGTGTATGACATGTGAGGTTTTGAATTTCACATGTGACCATCTAATCTGATGAAAATTCAGCTCTTGTGTGCCATCCATTTCTCCCACTCTTCTAAGACCTGTTCTAAACTCCCCCGTGTATTAGGGCCACACAACCCAGCACGGATACTCGTTCTCAGAACAGTTAGGCCCAAAGACCAGTGGTTGCTAACATCTAACCGGCTCCCACAGGAGGTGGGACAAAGCTAGACTGGTCTCTTCCTTCATCCTTCCTCAGCAACAGGACTTTCTGGCTTCCAAACATGAAGTGCTTATGTCTTGCTTTCAGAGATAGGGTAGCTTGGCCCCTGGAGCCCCAGGACAGTTGCGGATCCTCTCCAGGGCAGTGATGCCTGTCCTGGCCCTCCCACTGGCCCCTGAGAGCCTCTCCTTCTCAACTCCTGTTCAGCCACACCCAGAGTGTGACCCATGCCACCATAGAAGGGCTGGGCCTCACCTACCAGACATTTGCTGGGACACTCTGCTGTCACGTGGCTGGCAATGGCACTTGGAAAACACTGGGGAAAGAAGAGAACATCTTAGAGATGGGTGTCCAGGAAGTCATCTCCTAGCCTGTACTCCTGCTCTGATGACATGCGCCCTTCTGTCTGGTAGAAGGAAGGCCAGGGCTGCCACAAGTGGCCTCGGCTCAGGGAAGCCACAGCCACAAAAGGCACAGGTTTGGTATCTTTTTGTTCCTCAACTGTTTGCTTATAAACATTTAAGACTCCAAGTAGAGAAGCTGCAAGAATGGCAGAGTGACATGTCAAGTCACTGGGATGACCTTGCTGACATCTGCCATCCTTGTGCTCTGTGCGCTCTGCTTCCAGTCTGGTCATTTGACTATATGCTACACACTTGGGCAGCGCAGTGCAACATATGCAAATGTGGATCTATCTGCAGCACTGTCTGGCAGGCCCAAAAGCAATATGAAGAGAAATCTGCTTCGCGATCTAGGACCGAAGCTAGGGCCTCCTCTTTGTGTCCCCTAGTTAGTCTCTATTCATGGGGATGTCCCTTAACCTCTGGCACCTTGGCAGACTTTTCTGAGACATGGACCCTGAGCTGCACACAAGCCTTTGTTGGGTTAGGTGGGTACCTCTTCAAGATGAGGCAGGAAGGTCTGCCTATCCTGGGCTGGGGACAGTTGTGGCACTCTTCCTTTGGATACCAAAATGTCTTTTCCAAACTCCAGACAAACAAGGACCGTGGAGGTGGCAAGGAGCTGAGGGAGCCCTTTGGCCATCTGTCTGGGCCATGGCCCCAGGAGTTCCAAGGACCCTAAACAGCCTGAGGGGCTCCTGAAACTGTCTCCCAGCTCAAAGGTTCTTATCCATACAAGCAACTGTAAAGGAAATATCTGTGCCCCAGGATAACTGAGCCTAGATAAACCAAGAAGGGGTCTGCACTTGTCAAGGCCTTAGAGAAAAGGTGAGTGGAGATGGCAGAGGAATTGGCGAGGCTGAGGTGGCTGCACATGCGTGGCCTTTCCAAAAGTGCCCTCTGGCTACAGCAGGAACAGGATACAAAGCCACGAGTCAGGAAGCAACAGAACAAGCAGGCCAACAAGCAGGCCAACAAGCAGGCCAACAAGCAGGGATAAGGCTCTTGCATTCAGCCATGTGAATGCCAAGGATAGGCTTCAGCCCCACCTCCCATCCCAGGAGCCAATGGCAAGTTACAATGACATGGTGTAAAAGGACATCTGGAAACACAAGCCACAATGGGTATGGTTTCAGTATCCATCTGAGATGTGCAGAAATACTGAGTGTGGAGGAGTCACTTTAGGCTGATTGTTCTGGGGCGCATCATGAGCTCAAATGAACTTTGGCTGCATCTGAACCCAACAGATTGTTAAGACTCTTGACAATAAATCACACAGGTAGACTTGGAATGTTTTAAAATGGCAAAAGGATTGTGTTTAAAGGATTGGCCGAGTGTCACACATTCCCATATTCTAGACCAATATGTTTACCATAGCAGCATTTAATATAATTGGATTTCTTAGAAAAATATGAAAGTAATATAATGGCAGCAGTTAAGATAATTTTTATGGAAATACATTTAATCCTTGGTTCCCAGATTCTTTGGGGGAGGGAGACTCTCCTGTGTGCTCTCCTGTGTGAAGTTTACCAACACAGTGCTAAAATATCCAGCCATGTAGGGTGTAAGGAGGGAAGCTCAAAACTGGCAATAACCATGTCTAGTTAGCTATATACATAGACAAGGTGACCATCCAGGAAGTACTCACAGCCACTAAAATCCAAAAGAATGTCACTGAGAGATGTGGGCCCGAGACAGCTTCATCTACATTTAGAGCGATCACCCCGCCAAGGACAGCAGAGACACCAGCAATTACTTCTACCACCTAGGGGGGAAAAATGACACAGTCACCTTGCTAGGCCACCACGCCAATGGTCTGCCCCTGTGGTGAGATAAGAGACATTCTGGAAGTCTCTGAATGCAGTGTATAGATACAGACCTCCCCGGAAGAGGCCATGGGCTCAGTAGGTGCCCTTCTTTGGCCTGTTCACATTGACCATGGAGAGAACACTAGACAAGGCCAAGGAGGTGGATGGTGGTGGGAGCTACAACCTGAGCCATAGCGAGGCTCACGGGCAGAACTCTGCCTGAGGGGGATGAACACGGAGTTGCCCCATTAGGAGCCCCGCATAGTGACAGAGGTGCTCATGCTGTATCTGCCACACAGAAGGCTGAGTCAGGAGGGTCGGTAGCTCAGTGTAAACTAGGCTACATAGCCAAGCCCTAGGTCAACATAAGAGAAAGAAGAGGAAGGGGTTTTTCTTACAGAGTAGGATTTTAGGACCCGAGCAGGAAAAGCCACTTCATCCAGAATGTTGGCGCCATCTGAGATGGAACCCTAGGAAGAAGGAAAGCCTTGTGGAGCCATAGAATGCTAGAGAAGGGTGCTGGCATGGGCACAGTTATACTTCTAAAAGCCTCAGGGTCTGGGCCCCTCAGTCCGGAGGAACAATGCAAGTACAGATATTTCCACTTGCATGCGGATGTGTCCAGTCACTGCAATCGCAGCTTACCAACATTCTTGCAGAACTGGTCTCCCAGTAAGAGTCCTGAAGACAGTACCGGAGGGGAAGGACACTGGGAAGGCAGTGGGGCTGTACCATCGCCCCCAGGCTCAGCCAGCAGCTCCCCAACCCATACCTGTGCTCTCGCACTCGTGGCCTCCCACAGCCAGGCCCAGCTCAGGGACATAAGGAGGTAGCTGTGGGAGACCCACCTTCTTCTTCTTGCAGGATTCCTCACTGGACCGGGCCGAGATGATCACTGTGGCTGCCATGAGGAGCTCCAACAGCAAGAGCAGGATGAGGTTGAAATTGATCTGCAAAGGGAACATGTGCCTCAGCCGTACTAATCCTTCCCCCAGAAGCTACCATCCTCCTTCGGCCGGCTAACCCCGCTCTCCTTTCCTTCTCATAGGCCTGAGTAAGCCGTGGGCGACAAACTGCCTCTCTTTTGTGTGGCTCTTGTTTTTAGTTTGATTTTTTTTC
>NC_022017.1:22280173-22295832 GCF_000317375.1 Microtus ochrogaster | reverse complement strand
GGCCAGAATAGGGCACCAGATCTCATTACAGATGGTTGTGAGCCACCATGTGGTTGCTGGGAATTGAACTCAGGACCTTTGGAAGATAAGGCAATGCTCTTAACCACTGAGCCATCTTTCCAGCCCCAACTTCTTGATGTTTAAATGTCTTGATTACACCTCTTCACTAGGGGTGGGGGCATCAGTCACAGCATGCATGTGGAGGTCAGAGGACAACTTGCAGGAGTCAGTCATTTTCTTCCACCTGTAGGTCCTGGGGATTGAACTTAGGTTGTCAGGCTTGACGGCAAGCATCTGTATCTGCTAAGCCACATCACCGGCCCCAGGTTCTTGTTTTTAAAACTACTCTTAGTGAATGGCTATGCAAAGACATGATATAGGCCACCGGGCCTGGAAGCCAAAGTTCTTTATAGAAGTCTCACCTGGGCTGAAATCTCCCATACTGATTGAATAACTAGAACCTCGTAGTTGTGGAGAACTGAAATATGGCAGAGAAAGAGCCCAATCACTTGGGCCTGTCTTTAGTCCCTGAACAGCCCCTCACAATCAGTATCTGTATCTGGCCTAACATCTTTGTGACTCCTAGGGAAAACATTTGGAATGTATACGTAAAAGACCTCTAGCTTCCAATACCATCAAGCTAAACATGTCATAACATCTGCAAGGTACAAAAGTGGCTCCCCACTGTCCACCGCTTGCCTTCCTGGTAAATGCACTGCCTTAGGACTTCCATTTATTGTGGGTCTATAATGGTTCATATAACCTCTTCCACAGTAGAACGTCATTTAAGGTAGCCTGAGTTTGTGTTCCTGGGCCTTGGTTACTTCTATCTTGCTCACGATAAACTACATTTTATCCCTTTTGGAGCATAACTGCCTCATGTCAAAGCCCTTAAACTGTATTTCCCACCCTACTCTAAGCTCCCACGCTCTTCTAAGCACACAGAAAACACGAGCACAGTTTTCATAGCATGCTCAGCTCCATGTGCAGTTTCTAGAAACTGCAAATACAAGGCTCAAAGGCTGGCAGAACCACTTTGAGGCCAACTGTGTCAGCAGTTACATAAATGTTCACACTTGCAGAACACAAGCCCTTAGCATCACAAGGACTGGAAGTTGTGCCTTGGCCCTACATAAATAAATAATAAATGAATACTTAACTGCTATGGACACACTCACTATGCAATACTAGGAGATGGACTTGAGATCCCTTACATGTTAAATAAGTACTCTACCACTGACTATACCATAGCCCCTCTTTTGAAATAGTCTCACCAAGTTGCCCAGGTTGAACTTGAACTCACTCTGTAGGTAGTAGGCTAGCCTGGAATTCACAGTCCTCCTCTCTCAGCCTCCCAAGTTGTGGGATGTTAGTTGTATACTATATGTGTAGCTTTAAAAGTAAATTTGTAAGGGAAAGATTATACAGTAATATTTGACTAACAGAACATCAGAATATACAAAGTAATGACAGACCTTAGGGGAGTAATAGATAAACCAACAACTGCAGGTAAAGAATTTAACTTACTTTTCTCAGAAACTGATCCAAAGCACAAACACATACAAACTCTTATCCAGCAGGGCGTGATGGTACACACCTTATTCCAGTGCTTGGGAGGCAGAGACAGGCAGAACTCTGTGAGTTCACAGCCAGCCTGGTCTACAAATCAAGTTCTGGGTCAACCAGAGTTATATAGTGAGACCCTGTCTCGCCAAAAACAAGCAACACACACACACACTCACACTTAAAACCAGAAATGTGCTATGTTAAGCACATTTTATTTTTTGTGTTCTGATGCTTGGCATGTGGTCATGCTGACCCTGGACAGCCTTGATCTTCCTAGGGATGGGTAATCACTAGAGTAGGCAAAAAAAAAAAAATAAAAAAAATAAAAAACCCAAAAAAACAGTATACACAACCCTCCAACCCTGTATGGCCCCTAACTTGGTTACTATCTATCTGCCTGTCACCCCAGGGCAGGATCCAGGCAACTAGGGATGGCCTAGAGTCCAGCACCTTTGGAAGCTACTCAAGCTGGAGGGTCATCTGTCTCTCCTGTCTGACCTGCCCTTTCCTGTGGTGGCCACAATGGAAATGCTTGCCTATTTCCCCGTCACTACCTCTGCTTGTACACTGCCCTGCTGCTCCCCTGGTGGCTCTGATGGTGTGGGTGTTTCCTCCACTGGAATCTGTGAGCAGTAACTCTCTTTTCAATGCCAAGTGTCTCCTGAACTACTGTCTTCACCATATCTAGACAGTTATAAAGTCAACATTTAAAAAAACAAATGCAATTCTCTACATAAATAAAACAAAACGTTCATTCTTTTATAACTACCATGGAACACTAAGAGAAATCTGTTTTTCCACATGGGGAGCTTTGGTAAATATCAAAGAATCAACATACTTGGACTATGCATTTGTGTTGTAACATAATGATATCAGAAATAATTATATGTGGATGGTATTTAAAAATAATTCCACATGCCTGCTTCCTTGGGATCCTGACAATGAACAGTCAGGACACTCACTTCAGTGACAGATAATTCACGAAAGTGAGTTCTTGGACAAGAGAAGCCTGTGACGGTTAGAGTAGATTGTCTCAGGGACTGCAGCTTCCCCAGGGAGCTCCATGCAGAGTGGTTACAACTGAGACCACCTGCCTTGTAGACCCAGCCCTGCCAGACCAGTGAGGACAAAGCCAGAGAAAAAATAGGTCCAGCCGTCCCTGAGGCCAGGCTAGAGAGTACTGGTAGACAAGCGCAACTTAACCCCCATCCCCCAGATCTTCAGGGGCAAGGAGAACCAAATAGCATTGAGCTGAGATAAAAACCTGCAACCGAGTGTATTACCATACTTGACAATAGGAGAAGTTGGAGAAGCTGAAGTTCTGAAGTCAGGGGCAGAGTTGACACAGGTGTGAGAAGTCTCTAAGGGACTGGACAAGCTGCTCCGGCAAAGGATGTCAAAGGCAGGTCGGGGAGGGTTTGGAAGTGGGTCAGTTTCAAGGGTCAAGGGTCAGTTTGAAGTGGGCTGGTGTGATTAGAACAAGAAGATATTATGCTAGATCTGAAACACAGGGATGAGGGCAGTGAGGGAGTCTTGGTGAATCTCATGACAAGTTTCTAAGTGACTGGTCACTGTGCCTGCCACACTTCCGTCTGGGGATGCGCCTTCTTTTATAGTCAAAGTGAGGGGTTCCATCTAGTAGGTGAAAAGCTCACGTGCCTGGTGTTTCCAATATATCCCAGGTGTCATTTATCATTTAACATAAACATCTTGGCAAATGTTTTTTCTTAATTTGTATAAACAAGATGTAGATTGAGTCATTCTTTCTTGGCACCTTCATTAAAAATGGAGTAACTCGGGTCAAGGCATGGTTCTTGGGTCTGTAAAATTGTTTCTATTTGGGGTAAATAGATGACTCTTCTCATGTCTTTTGGAAAAGTCATATGAAGTAGTTCAGTCTGGTGCTGGGATCCTAGAGAGCTGCCGGCCTCCAGTCTGTGTTGGAATCCCCTGAAAGTAGGTTCTAATAAGAGCAAAGTAACGCCTCGGTCACTGGACAGATGAACTCACCAGCACCAGTGAGGAAAAGCAGGCCAAAAGCAAGAGTGCTTTAGTCCATGTCTTTTATGTGGGCTGCTACCAGAAGGTATGGCCCAGATTTGAGGTCTTCCTACCTCAAAAGATACAATCAAGATAAACCCTTCACAGCTGTCCCCAGCTGCTTGGGTTCTGGTTGGTTCCAGATGTGCTCAAGTTGACAAGATTAGCCATGACACCAACCCATGAGGAAATGGGTAGAGAGCACGAACAGCTGAGTCCTACCACAGGTAATAGCTGTGTAGGGACCCCAAAGGCTTCCCAGCACTTAGCAGAGCCCAGAGGATCTGAGGAAGGGCCTGCAGTGTGGTACAACCTACATAGATGGAGGCATGCTCCTGAATGTCCCATTCACATGGATGTCCTTGAGGAGGCATAGTTTCTGAGCAGGACTGGGACAAATACTGTGCTCCTCAGGTTCTCCTACCCCAGGTAGCACAATAACCATCAGGTCTCAAGGTGGTTGGGGCTGTGGAGGGCCTAGTTACTTATGGAGTCTGACCTCTAGCGCAGGTGGGACTGAAGTCCTGCAGATGTAAACATCAGGTGAGGTTGGGACTGCTGGGCTCTTGCCAGAGCTCTAGCCCCTCATGCATGCTTCTTATCCATGGTGTACCAGTGTTTCTCCAAGGCTTCCACTTGGGATGGTGCAATGTCTTCATTTTAAGAAAATATATACAAATACTAAATAGTTCTCTGAAGGGCCTGCTGCTGTCATCAGAAAGACCATTAGCATGTGCCGAGTTACTTTGCTCTGTGATTTCCTCCTCCTTGGGCACCAATTTCTCTTGGGGAACCTACTGTGTTGAAGGTATCCTCTGTCAAGGGTGTTCCCATGCTTGGGAGAGAGCAGTCTCTCCTAGCTGCACCCACACAGCTCAAGTCTTCATCTATGTGGCAGGTAAGAGGTAAGGGGTCTATCTGGATAATTTGATTCAGTACTTGCTGTAACTCATATCATAGCCTGACGCCTCAGTACAATGTGACTCTGGTCTGACCGGCTACAATAGTTCCTGTAACCCACACCCAGCTTACCCTTCTCCAGTACTTTGGCTGTGGGAGGACGTGTCCCCACCTGTCCTTGAGGGATCCTTCTCCTTCTTTGTTCTCCCCTGAACCAGGCCCTATGCAGACTTGGAGAGGGGCCTCTCACTGTGCCCTGCATTGTCTCATGGGCTCACCCTCCATTTGTCTGGGGTGTGTACCTGGCATCCACCCTCTCCTGGCCTCCATTGGCATCAGGCACACACGCAGTGCACAGACAGACATGCAGGTAAACTTAAAATAATTATAAAAAGGTAATTCCCATAGTTTATAGTTTCTTGTTAGGCATATTCTCAGGAACTTTATGTTTTGTTTGGTTGGTTAGGGTTTTGTTTTTGTTTTTTGTTTGTTTTTTGAAATGTGGTCTTATATAGCCCAGACTGTTTTCAAACTTAACTATATAGCCAAGGTTGACCCCAAACTTCTCTGATCTTCCTCCTTCCATCTCCTAAGTGCTGGGAATAACAGGAAGAATTAGCATAACCAGTTCTACACATTTAATTCTATAAAGCATCTGTGTTTAGAGAATATTTTCAATTTTGTGGCACAATTAAATTTTTATATTTATTGTTCATATCCAGCAACTTGCCACATGCACTCAATAATCATAGTGTCCAGTCGGCTGCGTTTCTTCTCTACACAGCAGGCTGGGTGGTCCTTGAACTCTTGTATGTTCTCACAAGAATAGATAGAGCATCCTTAATTCTGGTGAGATTTTTTTTCTCATAGAATATTACATTTTATGTAATCTTTTCCCACTTTTCTCAGTAGTACAAAAGATAGCAGAATGCCTCATAAACAGGAGTATCATAGATTGGATAAGATACATTAGTAAGTTACTGTCTTTTCTAGCATGTGTGGTAATGGACTAAAACGTGAAGCACTGCACATCCTAGAAGCACATGCACCCCCAAGCTGCATCCCAAGCCTGTTGCTGTTGGGAATTAGACCCTAAAATATCATTTTTCAATAGATTTGTCCAATGGAAGAAACTCAGAATTCAATAGAGATGATTCCTTCCTTCAGAAGCATAGGCAAAAATCCTCAATACCCGCCAGCAAAGGCAGCTTACAGTGACTCTCTAACCAGGGATTGCCCCTGCTCAGTGGGAGCAGCATTCGATATCAGTGGGAAGACATGACTCGGGTCAAAACATAAATCCATGTGACCCAATTCCCTTCCAGTGACTCACATTTATGGCTGAGGGATTCAGGATCAGTTTACACCCAAACCAGATCAGACATGTGGTGGTAACGGCGAACGTGGAGACAAACAAGATCTGGAAGTTGGGAATCTGGAAAACAGAGCAGGAGGCATTTCCTTCATTAGAAATACTAACGAAATCAAGAGGACATCTGCTTTCCACAGCTCAGCGCTGTGGGCTCTCCAAGTCTGCAGGAGAGGCTTCACCGGCGGCTTAAGTCCAGTACGGGGCTGCAGAGATGTGCTTACCATTCTTACCGAGGAATCAGACCTGGATTTGATTCCCAGCACCCACCTCAGTTGCCTTCAACCACCTTGAACTCCACTTGCAGGGGATCTGACACCCTCTGGCCTCCACAAGTACTTGGATACACACAGTACACATGAATTCATGAAGACACACATATATACATTAATTAAATAATTTTTTAAAAAAATAAGTACAAAGCCTGCTTACCGCGCTGACGTTTCTCCTCCCCACAGCGAAGCTCACAATTGCGGAGGGGATGCACTGAAAAGAAGCCAGAATCTGGGTGAGCCAAGAGTTCGCCTGAGTCCTGCGCCCTGGTCATGGTGTCAACCTTCAAACAGTGCGTGGCAGGCTGGGTGTAGCCCAGTGTTAGCTAGGGCTCTTGCCAATGGTGCTACAGACTTTGGGTTTTAACTCCAGCTCAGAGTATAATTAAGATAATCGTGTGTTACAGTGTTTAAGTCTCTACAGTGATCTGAGTCAGTCTACTTGATACAAGGAGCTCCCTCAACCCTGAAAGTCCCTTGATATTTCAAAGTAACTGTATTTAAAAACAGTATTTAGGAGGAAGGGGCTCACCAGTCCCCACCGCTAACTGAGGAGTTGCTGACTATGGGGGAAGGGAAAGACAGGTCTTTTTTTTTTTTTTAATGACATGGCCCTTGGTGGGTTAACTCAGCCCAAATTGGACTCAGTGGGTTATTAAAAAGAAAAATGAAATGAAGTTGTGGGGAGTAGGGAGGTCAGAGATAGATCTGAGAGAATAGGGGAAGGAGTGGAAGAAGAATATAGTTCAAATACATTGTATGCATGTATATGAAATTCTCAAAGAATTTATAAAAATGTTATACTTCAAAAGTTAATTTTAAAAGCATCTAGTAGAAGTCATACTATAACTTGGTGTTGTTGAACAATTACCCAGAAGGGAAATGTATCCATGTGGCCAAAACAGAAGTGTCCCCTTGTACTTAGGGATCCCCTTATCTCAGTGGCTGTCATCCAGGCCATGTCTGACCCTGCTGTGACTCCAAAGCCAGATCATGAACCAGGGGAGGTGGTTAGTGAGAATGTCAGGGGAGCTGGAGGTGGATCAATCTGGGTCTGGTAAGCCTTGTGGCATCAATCATGTGGGCAATGGGACCCTAGTCCCCTAGAACAGTAGATGGGACCTAAAAGAATATGGCTCATGGGACAGAGGTCAATGGGAATGTCTACATAACACATATAGTGGCTAGTATGGGAGGGAAAGGAAACCTGTGTCGAGGCCCGAGGTAGGGCTTGGGGCCTACTTAGGTAACCCAACGATCAAACCCCAGCTTCTGGGAAGACAGCTACCAGGGGTGTAACAAGGCAGGCATGAGTGTTTCCCACCGTTGAGACTGAGGGATCATTGCCACCCTGGAGCAGTGTTGGTCAGAAACACAGTGATCCTGCTCCCATGATGAGGACACAGTAAACATAGCCAGAGAGGAAGCAGCAGGAAGGGGTTCATGTTCTTTCAAAGGAGCAAAGAGGCCAACGATAGCATGTGCACATGGCTGGGGTGTGGCGCTAAGAGAAGCTGGTGTCTGCAGTCTTTATTTTCTTCTTTTTTAAAAAAAGAATTATTTATTGTATATTATGTGTGTGGGTGTTTTACCTACATGTGTCCTTATGTACCACGTGTATGCCTGGTGCTCACAGAGATCAGCAAAGGGCATTGGCTCCCCTAGAACTAAAGTTACAGATGGTTATGAGCCATTACAGGTGATGGAAAGTGAACCCTGGTCTTCTGCAAGAGCAGAAAATGCTCCTAACTGCTGGGCCCCACGTGGTCCTTTGTCTTTTAAGATAACTCAGGCCACTGATGGGAGCAGTCCTGTGAGAGGGGTAGAGGATCCTAGCAGGGAGTTTAGGGAAGAAAAGACTCCCAAGAACCTTGACCTGTGCTGGCCAGTCCCCAGCTGAATAGGGAAAGGCATAAGGAATGAACCTAGGGATCCAGGACCTTAGGATGTGTGGACATTTAAAAGAAAATGGCCCTCAAAGGGAGTGTCACTAACAGGAAGTGTGTTTTTGTTGGAGTGGGTGTGGTCTTTTTGGAGAAAGTATGTCATTGTGAGGGTGGGCTTTGAGGTCTCCTATGCTCAAGCTACACTCAGTGTAGAGACAGTTCACTTCCTGTTGCCTGTGGATCAAGATGTAGAACTCTCAGCTCTTTCTCCATGTCTACCTGCACACCACCTGCCATTGTAGGGATAAGTCCCGCTCCTTAGGGGGCGTGTTCGCCTCGGGCTAATGTTTGCCTATAAATTTGGCCTGCGTGCTGGCAGCAGAACGATGGTTCTGTAAGTCTATTTCTCCATTAAAGCTATATATATATTTTTACAATCTGTCTGCATTCATTTACGCCGTTACATGCCATGATGATAATGGGCTGAACCTCTGAAACTGTGAGTCATCCCAATTCAATGTTTTCCTTTATAAGAGTTTCTGTGGTCATGGAGTCTCTTAACAGACACCATGAGAAGGTCCCCAGAGCCCAGCTACCACACAGATGATAGTGTGCTCTGTGCTTAAGCTAGCCAGACACTGTGGAGGCAGGAGACACAGAGTCTGGGGGTGTTAGTGGCTCTCTCCTTCCCTCCTTGAGGACAGTATCCTTTGGCAATGGGTGAGATTCTAGAAACATGGCATTAGGATTTGGGGGGAGCAGGGGTGCAGTCTCCTAACTACCAAGAGTGGAGGCCATAATGGCACCCAGGACAATAGGAGCAGGAAGACACCACAACACACCCGGGTTCAAAAGTGCTGTTTCCCACACAGGGGTCAGACTACTGAAACTAGTCACACAAGTAGTTACCAGAGAGGAAGCTAGTCACACGAGTAGTTACCAGAGAGGAAACTAGTCACACAAGTAGTTACCAGAAACAAAACTAGTCCCATAAATAGTTACCAGCAACCTATAAACCCCAGGTCACAGAGGTTCAAACCCACAATGGGAGAATTAGGGTGCTGGTGTGGCTGAGGGGTGTGCTTACAGAGCCTGCTGCGCAGCGCAAATAATCCATCTCAGAGGGGAACACATTCCCCAAGTAGAGCGAAAACCCGGAAGTCACAAGAAGGCAGCTCTGCAAAACAGCGGCATAAATTCAGGTTATAACTGGCTCTGTTTGATGACGAGACACCTGAGGAGGCAGTACCCAGCCCTGTGAGTGCAACTTAACTGTTCCCATATTAACCAACACCCTCCCATATTTATCTTGCCTCTGTCTGGGTCATAGAGAGATGCATGCAGTGGCTTGGTCCTCAGCTACTGTGCACACTTTAAGCACCCGGGGTTATCTGCAAGACTGTGTACAAGCGTCCTGGGGCCCCACATGGCACTGCCCTACCCTGGGCTAGCTTAGATCTGCTCTCTAGCCATACCCAACTTAACCCTCTCTGTGGTCCCCCATAGTCCCCAAAGTCCTTATGGCTGCTGTAGCTCTTCCTGCTCTATAGTCCTGACCCCAGCCCTGGCCACAGCTCTTGTCATTCACTCCACAGAGCTACCCTGAAGATGGCTTCCAACCTTCACAGACCATTGGTCATGCCAGCTACCTGACGGGTGACCTGTGGGCTCAGGGTAAGTGTGGTTTAGGGACATAACAACCCCACCCCGGCAGATATTGAGAAAAATAACTAATAGAACACAAACAAAAATAATATGTTGGCACTCTAGGGGCCCCCCACCCGCATGGGAACTGTTCCTGCCTGGCCCACCAGAGGCAGATTGATTCCCAGTCTACGGGGTCACGTACTCTACAGAACAAGGCCAGCACCGGAAGTCCTCTGAAACAGTGTTGAGCTACTCACCCCCATCAACACCGAGAATACCCATGTCTTGTAGCTGAGGCATGGGGGCAACCTCTTCGACAGCTGCAGGTCCTTCGGCTTTGAGTCAGGTGCGTAGCTGCCCGTGTCCTGCCGTCCTGTGTCCTGCCGGCCTCTCTCCAGTGTGGGCATCCGGTCATAACCCAGCTCCTCCCTGAACTGCCCCTCCCGTGTCATGGCACTGGAAACAGGCATACTACTGAGGGTGACACTCAGCCAAGCTGAGACTCATGGACAGACTTGGACCACATTCCCTCCTATGCAATGAACCCATCATGGACAGTCTTGACAAGGGAGAAAAACCTCTAGTCATAATAAGTCACTCTCAAGAAATTCCTCTAAAAATTCTCTTTTGAGACAAAATATCACACTCTATGGCCCAGGCTGGTCTTAAACTTCTGCACAAGTAAACACTACCATGTCCGGCTTAAGTAAACACTTTCTTACACAAAGAAATATGCTCATACACTAGGGGCGTGAACTTAAAAAGGAAAAAGCACTTAATTCTCAAAATGAGTAAAACCACCCAAACCCATCCGGATTCATGTGAGCCTTCAGATATAGTATGTTCCAACTTCCACCAGCAACTTTATGAGTCCCTACCAGAGGGGGAACACAAACTGGTAACGTGAGATGACAAAGGATGTACTTACTTTGTAATTTAATGTCTTCATGCTTACCTCTGCTGCTGTCCGGTTGTTGGGAGAGCTGGCCTCTGGGTGATGGACTTCCAGCAAGAACTATTCAGAAGTGGAACAAAAGCTCAGCCAAACTGCACTGCAGCCAGGAGCAGGCACACAGCTTCCTGAATTTCAATGAGAATAAGGGAGTGGATCTTAGAAATGTCCTCCTTGGTTGCATAAGCCCTGGCTTGGGGCTTTCCTAACGCAAGCAGGAGAGGAAGAACCCCTGGTCCCACTCCCTGCATAATAGCCAGGAGGGTGTTTTGGAAAGAGAAGTACTCCTAAAGACAGAGTCCAACACTGGATGTGGGTCCTGACCAGCCTAGGGCCTGAAACAGAAAACTGCTCCCAGGTCACATCATACATCTCTTTGAGCAGTCTTTCTTTATCTCCTATTAACACGCGATGGAAATCTCCTTTGTCAGGCCTTATAAACCTTTATGTTCTCGATTTGGCAAGGCTGGCCCCTGAACTGCTGGGAATTCCACTGCAGGTTCCCATGGTAGCCCCAAGCATTGGCAAAAATCGTCCCATTGCACCCTTTATTTCTGCTCACTAGGCAGAGAAAAGGGACATGAATGTGTTTCATTTGCCTGGAGACACTGGTGTCCTGGCAATTACAGCAACAATTTCTTTGTGCACATTGCAAAGAGGCTCAGCCCAGAGTACTTGGAAAAAACAGGCCCTTGAAGAGCAGAACAACGTGCAGTCTAGGTTCCGTCACTGGTTTCTAATCAGGAATGTTCAGTTATCTTAGTTTTTCAACCAAACAAGAAGGGTTAGAAACAATCTACCCAGGGCCGGAGAGATGGCTCAGAGGTTAAAAGCACTGGCTACTCTTACAGAGGATATTGGGTTCAATTCCCAGCATCCACATAGTCACAGCATCCACATGCCACTCCAACACCTACGTGGCATCTCACAACCATCTATACTTGAGATCCAGGGACCTTCTTCTGGCCTGTGTGGGCACAAGACACACACATTGTGCATATACATGTAAGAAAAACACCCATACTCATAAAATATAAATCGATTAAAACAAGAAACAATTCTCTCACACTGTTCCTGACACATCTGGAACTTCTTTTGAAGGGGTGGAGGAACCTCCCAAATTTACTGAGTTTTAAAATCAGTAGAATTCATGGGAATCGATCCAACTGGATTGAACTCTTCTGTGTGTTCTTTTGGGGGAAAATGGTGAGCAAATTTCATAACTTTCATGACTTTCAAAAGTGTTTTCTACTGAGAAACACAAATAAGCTGCTTTGAATCAGAGAGGGAAAGCGTACTCCTTGAGCTCCCCAAGTTACAGTGACTTGGAAAAGACAGGGTTTCTCTGTGTAACAGTCCTAGCTGTGCTGGAACTCTTTCTGTAGACCAGGCTGGCCTCGAACTCACAGAGATTCACCTGCCTCTGTCTCCTAAGTGCTGAGATTAAAGGCGTGCACCACCATCACCTGGCAGAAGTGTGTTTTCATTGTTATTCCTGTACTAGTTTCTAGAGCAAGTCCTGATTTTCAGTGTAATCTCTAAACAACTGCCCTTCCTCCTCTGCCCACTTGAATATTTACAGGCCACAGTTCTTCTGTGTCATATGACAACACATTTGACTTTGTGTGAGTTTGAATAGAGGCAGCGGATGGAACTAAAGGCACAGAGGTTGGGCAGAAAAGCCAGAGGTCTCCTAGACGTCCTGGAGCAGGCAGGAGCACGGTTGGAGGGAGGGGGTGAACTGAGGATTCTGGGAAATAGAATGCAGAGGCCATCCAGGTACAAGGTATCTGTGGCATGGGAGCCGGTTGACTTTGACCCTGAGGTGGACTGACGTCGGGTGCCGGATGGAGAACAGGCTGGGGATGAGAAGAGGTGTGACTCAAAATGACGAGAGATCAATTCCAGGTAGATATGGAAGAGCCAATGCATCCCATTTTCGATCAGTACTGTGGGCTATTTAGGCCATCAGAGAGAAAGGTCTAGAAGCAACATCATGTTTTCTTTTAGATATGATGGACAGATCCAATGGCCGTAGGGTGTCTGTATGGAAATGCAGAAGACACTGATGCAGGACAGCAGCTCAGGCTGGCCATGTCCACAGACAGTCCTGAAGAGCAGTACTTCTACCACACCCCGTGAGAGGGAGACTGACGGTGTATCCAGCCTTAGTCTCTGAAGGTAACTCCAATCCTATAAATTCTCAGGTCCTTTTTCCTTTTTCCCATGTATCCCCAGCAACACACCCAAGAGGAAGCCTTTATGACAGGCCCCTAAATGTTTACGGAAAGAAATGCTCTCTCCTATTCTCTCAAGAACAGTGTAAATTAAACTCACAGATCTGATATATTTTTTAAAAAATTAAAAATCTAATCTAGAACTAAATCAGACCCCTAACTAATTCATCAGAATACATCTCGTTTATGACACAGAACATACAGAGGATGAGGCCCAGGAGACTAATGTAGTGGGGAAATTCTTGATAAGGGTTTGTGTTTTATTTCATCTTGAGATGGGGTCTCTCCATGTTACCCTGGTAGGCTTAGAATTAACTATGTAACCAGACTGGCCTGGAATTTACAGAAATCTGCCTGCCTCTTCCTCCCAAGTACTGGGATTAAAGGTGTGGGCCACCTTACCCTGATAAATTTTAAAAACAGAAGTCATCCAGATTTGACTATCTAGGACCACATGAAATGAGATCAGTAGCAGAAACTCTCTAAGTCATATGCAAACATGCCTGGAAAACAAAACAAAACAAAAACAAGCAACAGCAAAATAAAATATCCTATATGGTCAAGAAAACCACACCCCCCCAAAAAAAGAAAAGAAAAGAAACTTGTAAGCCAAATTATGTAGGATGCAAGTTAATAAAAAATTAAACAGAAATCCATAATTTAAAAATAATTACTTTAAAAAAACACAAAATAAAACCACTTTACAGGCTGGGGATATAGCTCAGTTGAAGCAATGTTTGCCAAGCATGTCAGGCTGTGAATCCCTAGCACCACATAAAACAGTGTGGTAGCACAGGCCTGTAAGCTCTGGGCTTGGGAGATAGAAGCAGGAGAATCAGGACTGTAAAAGCATCCTTAGCTACATCGCCAGTTCATAGGCAGTCTAGGTATATAACGTACCCCCGCCTTCAAAAATAAAATCCTCAGAAAAACTGGAATAGAGGGGGCATCTCTCTTTGTAGAATTTCTACAAAATCACTCCTAAGGTCACACTCGGTGGGGAAATTCTTCACCTTTCTTTGCTTTGTTTGTTTGTTTTGTGGGCTTTATTTTTAATGTTTTTGTTTTTGTTTTTCAAGACAGGGTTTTTCTGTGTAACAGTCCAAGCTGTCTTGCTATCATAAACTCATTTTGTAGACCAGGCTGGCCTCGAACTCACAGAGATCTGCTTGCCTCTGCCTCTCGAGTGCCGGGATTAAAGGCGTGCGCCACCACCACCACCACCACCACAGCCGGGCCTCATTTTTTTACTTAAGTGGACTAAGCAGAGATGCATGCCCCAGCTTCATGCCGAGACCATCCAGCCTGAAGTCCCGCCCCTCCCCACGGTCAGGACACTGCGCATGTCAGGTCTCTTTGGCCCCCACGAGGAACTCGGGGCTCCCTCACGTGCTAACCGTCAAACTCGCCTTGCTAACGGTCGTGGCTCACGGCATATGCAAGGATCCTATTGGCTGAGTCCTAGGACAGGCAGGCGCAGGCGCAGACACAACAACCCTATTGGCTGAGTTCTAGGGGCGCTTGCGTAGTGGCCAGTGGGCGGGGCTGTGGCGTGGAAGCTCCTGGGGCCGGGGTGGAAGCTGAGTGGGTGCCATGCTGCGCCTAGCGGCCAAGCTGGTGTCCTTCTTCTGGAGGAGGGAGGACCTCCCGGAGGAGGAGGTCGGGCAACCCGGGCCGGAGCTGTCAGAAGGTAAGGGCTCGAGGAGCCCCCAGCAGGAAGCCCTTCAGCAGGCCTGGGAGGTGGGGCAGGCTGTGACCCTTAGGGTCATGCTACGGTGCCTTCTTTGGTGCTCCCCTCTTTCCGTGTGGCCCAAGAACAGGCCATTAGAGGCTTAAGGTTGGCCCTTGCTTCTTGGTTTTGGTTTTGGTTTTTCAAGACAGGGTTTCTCAGTGTAGTCCTGGCTGTTCTGGAACTCACGCTATAGACCAGGCTGGCCTCAGACTCAAAGGGATGTGCCTGCCTCTGCCTCCTGAGTGCTGGGTTAAACTCGTGGGTCGCTGCCACCAGTTTCCTTGTTCTCCCTGACCTTAACAATGCATGATTGGTGCCACACAGAGGGACCTGCTGCCTCTGCACGTTTCTGCCTGCTTTCTGCCCCCACCGACCTCTTGGAGGTCTAGAAATCATACTCTCACCACCTCATGTCCTTTCAAAGAGTGATGAAATCGTTCTCCTTGGATTGTTTACCGTCCCCAGGCTTCTAATTCGGAGAGGTTACCTACCCCTCCCGGGTCCAAGCGCTATGTTTGCTGACGTCACTGTGCCTTTCTCTCTAGCCCCTAACCCCAACCCTGCATGGGAATTCGGGCTGGTTGCTTTTTCCGCCCTCTAAAAGAATGAAATTTCCTCTAAGAGAAACTAGAAATAACATTAAAAAAAAAATGGAGTTGCTGAGCGCAGCATGATAAAGGCCTGTATGTAAGGTGTGCTAATGTGCCAAATGTAACATACAGAAATAACGTTATCCTTCCAAAGAAATGGCTCTCAACCTATGGCAGGCCACCCGATGGAGGTCACATATCAGATATTTACATTATGGTTCACAACGGTAACAAAATTATAGTTATGAAGTAGCAATAATTTTATGGTGTGTGTGTGTGGGGGGTCACCACAGCACGAGGAGCTGTATTAAAGGGCCACAGCGTGAGGAAGGGCTAGAACAGCGGCTTTCAGCCACAGCTTGATCCAGTTTTCGTGCTGCACTGTTTCCACAGGTGTCCTGTGGTCTGGGGACTGAGAATTGAATTGCCAGTGACAGGTCAGGGGAAAGGTGTAGTGGGGACTCAGAG
>NC_022017.1:22259081-22273025 GCF_000317375.1 Microtus ochrogaster | reverse complement strand
ACCCTCTCCAGCAAAGGCTATCATTGGTGTTTTTGATTTTGGTCCTTGAGGAGATGCCCTTCTGTGTGCCCTCAGTGCTGTTTGCAGTCTTACCCTCTTAGGCTGTGTCTAAAACGGTGATGAGATGGTAACAGATAATGCATGTCTAGGCCTCCTCAGATGCCCATCTATGCCTGATCATATACAGGGCGCCTAGCCCGTGCGAGCCACTCACAAGTCTGCACGTTATGCATAAAATCTGCCGTTTAATCATACAACCGCTGTCATGTAGTGATAGCTACTGACTTCATTTCATAGGTGGTAGCTGATGTGTAAAGGGTTAAGGGCCATGTCGGGGTTACACGTGGTAGAAGCGCTAGAGTCAAGCCAGGCAGCCTGAGTTTGGAGTCAAAGCTCGCCCCACCCTGTTCACTGCCTGCGCCCCTCAGAACCTAGGATTCTGTCTTCAAAATCACTCTTTCAAACGTACTTCAATGGCTGCTTCTCCAGTTCTCAAATCCAGCCAATAAGTTCCTGTCCCCATGAATACCCATACTTTGCCTTTTTCTGTGGAGTTTAATTGTAGTAGGATTTGACTTTTTAAAATTGTGTGTGTGTATGTGTATGTGTGTGTGTGTGTGTGTGAGAGAGAGAGAGAGAGAGAGAGAGAGAGAACTCTGTATGTGTTTGGTAGCTACAGAGGCCTGAAGAAGTTATGAGATCCTCAGGGGCTACAGATGGTTACAACACTCCACCACAGCCTCTGTGGGTGCTAGGCATTGAACTGGGGTCTTCTGGAAGAACAGGGAGCACTAAGCCACTGAGCCATTCTCTCTGGCTCTGGGATTATCTTTTGTTACTAATGTAACCTCGTTGCTCACTTGTCCCAGGTGATACCAGGTTGAAAACTGTGCAGGGCGTTGTGACAAGATACTGCAGTGATTATGGCATGATTGATGATCTGATCTACTTTTCCAATGATGCTGTGACCAGCAAAGTCCTTCTGAATGTTGGGCAGGAGGTTATTGCCGTTGTTGAAGAAAACAAGGTGTCGAATGGACTGAAAGCAATCAGGGTGAGTCTTAGCATGCTAGGAGCGGTTACCCTTCACTGTGACTCTCAGACATGGCCCAGCCAAGAAGGCCGTGGTGAAGTGTGCCTGGGAGGGACAGCTTTTGTCCTTTTATAGAGATTTCTGTTTTAAAACACAAATGATGGTAATGGCAAATAATTCAGACATAGAAATTTGTAATTCAGAAAGCAAAGTTTTCCTATAAATTTATGCAGTGTCACCTATTCTTTAATTTTTATTTAAAATTTCTCTAGTGTTTTAAAAATAATTGTTTAAAATTATAAAGATCGGCCATCCTAGCACTTGGAAAGTAGAGGCAGGCAGATTTTTGTGACTTCTAAACTAACCTGGTTTACACAGTGAGCTCCAGGCCAGCCAAGGCTTCCTAGTGAGACCCTGTCTCAAACAAAGACAGAACAGCAACAAAACATTTGACTATCAAAATGATCAGTGGCTTTTATTCAGCAATTTCCTATTTTATATAAAAATAGTTCTTTGATAGTATAAAGTCTTAGAAGTAGAATCGATAGATTAAATGATACAAAATGATCAAATTAATATTAAATTAGCAACATTGTATCAACTTGTTTACATGACTGTTAGGATCTGCACTCTGAACCTGATGATAACAATGCAGGAATTCTCAACCACTAGCTGTCAATATTATTGTTGATTTTGTTACATAGTTCCATTTAGTGTAATTACATGATTAAGTTTTTCATCTTAATTTGTCTCCTTGACTGTTGATTCCTAAGTATTCTTTTTTTTTTAATGGAATCTTCTTTTATAGCCTAAGCTAGCCTTGAGTTCACAATCTTCTGTCTTAGCCATCCAAATGCTGGTATTAAGGTATGCACTACCATGTCCAGCTTCTTTTTGAAGTTTAATTTCTATTTTGTATTCTTTATTGTAAGAACATAGAAACAAAACAAATTGTTTGCCTGGTACCTTGTAAATTCCATTAATAGCTTTAATCGCTTGGGGGCTTTTTTTAAAAAAATGTGAAATCTTCAGGAATTTATACATGCATCTGTGAACAAAGATAATTTTACTAATTTTTTAATTTGGATATAGCCTTTAGTTTCTTTTTCTTACCTAGTGTTTTTGGTGAGGACTTTGAGTACAGTATTGAATAGACACGAGGAGAGTGGACACCCTCACCTGTTTCCTGACTGTGGAGGAAAGCATTTCATCACCAGCATTGGGTGACGCTAACCATGGCAGGCATATTCCTTTATTTATGTTCCTTTACTGTGCTGGAAAAGCTCCCTTTTTATTCCTGCTTCGTTGTTTGTATTGCAAAAGGATTGCTGAGATTTTTCTTTTGTTTTTAGACAGAATTTCTCTTTGTATACTTGGCTGCCCTGGAACTTGCTATGTAGACCACATTGACCTTGAACTCCAAAACATCTGCCTCCTTCTGCATCCTGAATGCTAGAATTAAAGGTGTGTGCCACTATTCCCAGCCTGGAAAATTTTAAATATAAAATTATTGTGGCATCTATTCCTTGCATGGTGACAACTTTTATAAAGACATTAAAATTTTTGAGGTTTTTTTAAAATATTATGTGTATGGATGTTTTGTCTGCACATGTCTGTTTACCTTGTGTGTGCAGTGCATGACAAGGCCAGAAGAGGGTGTCAGATCCCCTGGAACTGGCGTTACAGGTGGTTATTTGTAACACGATTAATAGAAACCCAGAGACAGAAATTGGGGTTCAGCCTGAAGGCCAGAAAAGCAAAACAGCCAGCCACTGGCTCTTACCTCTATCTCAGTCTGAAAAGGAATCTCAGAACGAGACTGTGTGAGAGCTGTCTCCTCCAGTCTTATATTTCTCTCTAGGGCTGGGACTAAAGGCGTGCACCACCACTGGCAGTTTCTGTGGCACACTAGTGTGTCTACTAGGATTAAAGGTGTGTGCCACCACTGCCTGCTCTGAAGGTTGATCAGTGCGACTGTTTTACTCTCTGATCTTCAGGCAAGCTTTATTTATTAAAATACAAATGAAATACAGTTATTGCTATGTAGGTTCTGGGAATTGAACCTGGGTCCTGAAAGAACACTCAGCGTTCTTAACTATTTAGCCATCTCTTAGTCCCAAGACACTTTCATACAGGTTTGCCGTATGCTTTGGCCATGTTAGATCTCATCCTTCCTTTCTTCCCTGTCCTAGAAGGTTTGAATTTTATCAAGTGATTTTTATACATCAATGGAAATATTCACTTAATTTTTTTCATCTTATCAATGTGATATGTTGACTGAATTTTAAATGTTTAACTACTTCTGCATTCTGGGATAAACCCTATTTGTTTGTGGTGTATATTCCTTATAATATGCCATTACATTCATTTTACTAATGTTTTCTTAAATATTTTTATGTTTATTCAGAAGGAATTGCTATACAGCTGTCTCCAAAAGTATGTTTCATTCTGAAACCCATGGTGGCCAGAATTACAGGCGAATCTTCCCCCTCCCCCCTTTTTTTTATTGATTTTTTTTGAGACGGTTTCACTGTGTAGACTTGGTTGACCTGAGACTACTACATAGCCCAGGCAGGACTCTAATAGAGACTCCTCTGCCTCTGTGTCCTGAGTGCTGGAATTAAAACCATGCTCTACCACATCCAGCTTAATCTGGGTGTCTGTTTTAACTCTTTTTTTAAAAAGTGCCTTCATGAAACACTTTCTGTGAATCAGGAAGCAAATCTTCCCAGACACTGAACCCACTGTACCTGTTCCTGCACGTCCCAGTCCTGCCTGTAATTTGTTTTTCTTATTCTTCTTTATAATGCTGTAATCACTCATTTGTCTTACAGGTGGAAGCTGTCTCTGATAAATGGGAAGATGATAACAAAAACTCTAGCAAAGGGTTGTCAGACTCCAGCCCCAGAGTGCTGATTGGCTGTGTGACTTCCATGTTGGAAGGTGCTGGTTACATCAGCCAGACCACATACTTCTCTCTGGAGAGTGTGTGTGAAGGTAGCTAGATGGATTTCTGTTTCATATTTAAAATTAAATGTTCTGTCTTTTAGTAATTTTTATGTATTAAGCTTGAATTGACTACATGTATTATTGAAAAAATCATGTTTGGGAATGGCTGCCGGGTGTTGGCCTCACACAAGGGTTATTGAATGTTAGGTAGACTTTGGATTAGGGGGATCATGATTTAAACTCTGCTTTTACTTGTTTTGTATTTATCTCTCAAACACATTCACTGGTCACTAATATAAGAACAGTATGCTGTGCCAGGTGGTGGCGCATGTACTGGGGAGGCAGAGGCAGGCGGATCTCTGTGAGTTCAAGGGTAGTCTACAAGAGCTAGTTCCAGGACAGGCTTCAAAGCTATAGAGAAACCTGTCTTGAAAAACCAAAAAAACAGCCAAACAAACAAAAAAGTTTGTTGCTAATATAACAGTGTATTGGTCTAAGAAATGTTCTTTTCTTTTTGTTTGTTGTAACTGGGTTTCACATTGTAGACCAGGATAGAACTTGCAGTGATCTCCCTTTCCTGCCTAAGACTCCTGAGTGCTTGGTCTGACTAGAGGTCTGAGCCATTACACGTGGTTAGGAACAGTTCTAAGATACTTTGCATTCATTACAGTAAGACTTGGATCACCTTGCATTTTTTTTCATTTTCCATTTTTAGTTATATTTGTTTCTAGCCAAGCTAAATTTTTACTTTTGTACCTAAAGAAATAATTTGCTCGTGTCATTCACTTAGTTTAATTCTGTGTATGCTAAACAACAGCTGTCTAGTCGTGAATGCTGTGCTAGTCATTGGAGACCTCAGGCCAAAAGGTGTGCACACTGCAAACAGGAAGGAACTGAAACCGTTACCGAGGCTTTTGAGCTGTAAATCAGCACTAGACTGACGTGTCAAAAGATGAGAGATCAGCTGCCCTGTAGCCTGGGTGCCACTCTCACTGGACCTGTGGTTCCCAAAATGAAATTGGCAGGTGCTGTTGAGGATTTTGAAGAAGGTTGTCTGTGATTGTTGAGACCCCCCAGCCATGCCAACTGGAAGCCATCCCCACTACAGCCTTGATGGGAGATGTATTTCACACTGCAGCCATGGGTTATGTTGAGCGAATCTTTCTGGAATAAGCACTCTGACACCAGTGGCAGTCAGAAGAGTGATGTCACCAGTGAATCGAAACCAGGATAATTCCTGAAAGGCCTCAGTATTGGCTCCAGTTTATATTTTCATTTTAGATCTAAAACCACAAGGTAGGAGGTGTGGGGGCAGGGTGTCATGATTTTACAGAAGTGTATATGGCAAATCAGCTGGTTGATAAGGGCAACAACTGATTGTTTCAGCTAATTTCTCTGGGTCATTCTGCTCAAGGTAGCAAGTGAGGTCAAGTTTAGAAATGGGCAGTAAAAATAATGCTTTAAGTAAACCCCTAAATGAGCATCTAGTAATTGGTCTTTTCTACCTTATTCTAGCTCACTAGAGGTACAGAAGGTTTACCTGAGAGGTAAAGACACATATGGATTTTCTAACTCAGAAAAAGTCCTGTGAGGCAAAGGTTCTTCTGTAGGGTGAGAGGTGTGCTCAGAAATGTGGAATTTTCTACTAACATCATGATTGATAAAACCCAGTGACTATAGCAAAATAACATCCTTGAAAGGAAATACAATGTGAAAGACATTGCCAGATGGCCCCTGGGTAAGATCCCAAAGCATGGGGTCCAAATAGTAGTAGACTAAGGGGCTTTCCAGAACTCTAGCACCAGACACAGCCCAGCAAGGTCCACCTGGCTCACATTCCTCCTCATTAGTTAAAGATGTTACTTGAGTTGTTCTCGTGTCTGATATTCCTGAGGTCTTGGTTGTTGCTTTTAAGGCCTGTACCCAAAGCTAGTCAGGTTGCTCAATGGGTAAAGGTGTATATTATGCAACCCTGGCACGCTGAATATGAGCCCTAGAATCTTGGAATCTTGAATAGATGAAAGGAGAGAATTGACTCTACAGAGTTGTCCTCAAAGCTGAGGACACTGTTTCATAAATACACAGTATAAAACAGCAGAATTATGTTAAGGATTAGAAATTTGGTCCTAATTCCAAGACTTCACATTCTCCGCCCCCTCTCATTCTCTCTCTCTCTCTCTCCCTCTCTCTCCCTCTCTCTTTTTTACCACACCTAGATTTTATGTGATTCTGGCATTTTAATACAGGTCATCTTGCATGCAGTCTTCACAGCCCAGGTTCTTTGGGATTTTATTCTAGTTTTGGTTTTGTTATTGTTTTTTTCTAAGCCCTGGCTAGCTTAGAACTCTCTCTGTAGACCAGGCTGGCCTTGAACTCAGAGATATGCCTGCCTCTGCTTTCTGTGTGTTGTGACTTAAGGTGTGCCCCACCACACCGGGTTAAAAATACTTTTGATATGACAAAATATAGAGAGTAGATTTCATGGGGTTAGGATCTGAGCTAACAGGCCTAACTTGAGACTGACCACTGGGTTCTCTGTGCTCTTAGAGCAGCGTTCTCAACCTGTTGGTTGTGACTCCACAGGGATCGCAAGCAGATGTTTACATTATGATTCATAAAGCAGCAAAATTAGTTATGAAGTAATCATGAGATAATGTTGTAGTTGGGGGTCACCCACAGATAAGGAATTGTATTAAGGTGCCGTGGCATTAGGAAGGTTAGAGCCACTGTTTGGAGACTGGAGGATGGTTGATAGCCAAACTCTGCTCCATGTAACTAATGTGAGAGCATGGATTGCTTCAGGTGAGGGTTACATGGATTGGATCATGACAGAGAGATGAGGGAAGATGGACCAGAAATTATTTCAATGTGTCATAACTTCAGAGTGCACTGTACATTTGAATTTTACTGGTTTTTTCTTTGGCCATTCAGGCTTCCGCCCATGTAAGGGAGACTGGGTAGAGGCTGAGTACTGGATCAGACCAGGGACATGGAGCAGCGAGGCAATCTCCGTGAAGCCACTGCGGTACAAGCGAGTGGACAAGGTAATGTGCTGATGAGTGAGTTTCTGCCACAACTGCTGCCAGGGATTCTCCTTGATGCTGTAGTAAGCCTGCATAGATAAAGCTCAGTCTTAGCCTGTGTTTCATTAAGGAAGTAGAGGTGTGGCTGGAGAGATGGCTCAGTGGTTAAGAGCACTGGCTGTTCTTCCAGAGGACCTAGGTTTTTTGCCTAGCACCCACTTGGTGGCTCACAACTGTCTGTGAACTCCAGTTCCATGGGATCTAGTGCGCTCCCTCTTCTGCTGTCCAAGGGCCCTGCATGCACATGGTGCAAAAACATCCAGGCAAATACCCACACAGAGAAAATAACTATTTTTAAAGGGAAGTAGAGGCAGCAGCATGCTTGTACAATTAACTGACTTACAGCATTTACCTGGATGTGTTAAAGGTGTCTAGGACAAAGCATACACATGATAAATTGAGGGCCTTGGACTTCCTTGTCAGCTGGTGATTTAGGGAATGACAGGGGTTGTGGAAGCATTGAGTTTGCATTGGGGTGAGGTGGATGCATGAACTGGACCATGACAGAGCAGTTGGGGTAAGATGTCAGCCACCACCACAAATCTCTTTTTTTAGCCTGAAAGCTCCCAAGATCTTGAGCATCCATGTTGTACTGGACTTTACTGGCTTTGCAAGACCAGACTGGGGTAGTCAGAGTCAGAGAAACAAGTATTGAGAACTGTGCCCCTGTGCATAGACTCTTTGAAGCAATATTCAGCACTGCACTTGCAGGTTTGCATTTCCAGCCTGTGTGGGAGGAATGGGGTGATAGAGGACAGCATCTTCTTCAGCCTGGACTCTCTGAAGCTGCCGGAAGGGTACATACCAAGGAGGCACGACATTGTCAATGCTGTGGTGGTGGAGAGCAGCCAGTCATGCTACATCTGGAGAGCACTGTGCATGACCCCCGTGAAGAGGTGGTACCCAAACCATTCTTCTTTGGAAATAAAAAGACCAATTTTAACTATATTTTTTAAGAGTTGTAGTCAAGTTCTGTCTAACATTTCAATCATTCATGGGTTATGTATATATGATGCTTGTCCCATAAGATCATACCACCAGGCTGACAAGGTGACTCAGCAGTTAAAAGTACTCATTGCCAAGGCTAATGGCCTGAGTTCAATCCCTAGAACTAACATACTAGAAGAGAGCTGACTCCCACAAGTTGTCCTCTGTCTTGCATGTGAGCCATAGCATTACACAGGAGAGATAGATAGAGATAGAGATAGAGATAGAGAGAGAGAGAGAGAGAGAGAGAGAGAGAGAGAGAGAGAGAGAGGAGATAAGAGAAAGCTAGGTTTAAAATTTTCCTTAAAGATTGTATCACATAGTGACATTGATTGTGGTCTGCTTAGGTCTTTGCAAGTATAGTATGTTATTGACACAAGCATAAAGTTACCTGAAGACCCATTTCTCAGAACGTATTCCTGTTTTGAGCTTGTATGCTGTATTTTATTAACTCAGAATAGTTGACATTCCAGGCCCTGTATTTACTTCTGGTTAAAAGAGTCTTCTCTTTTGTGGTTGATTAAAGGTAGAATATTCCAAGGGTCTCCTTTTATTTGCTTTTTAGACAGGGTCTCTATTATGTAGCTCTAGCTGTCCTGGAATTCTCTATGTATATCAGGCTGGTCTTACACTCACAAGAGATCCACCTGGTTCTGCCTCCTTTAGGTGTATCCCACTACACTCAGCCCCAAGAATTCCTTAATCCTTATTCTTTTGGTAGTGATTGTCTTCATCCATTTTCTGTTGCTGATGACACATTACCATAGACTGGGTCAGGTACAAGAGAATGAGGTTTATTTTGACTCTTTGCTCAGGTCCATGATCAAGGGCTGCATCTAATGGTGGGACTCCCTCCACCTCTCCCAGCCTCACTGCTAAGGGTTGATGCCAGGGCCTTGTGCACTCTGACAAAATGCTCTACCACTGAGCTATACCCCAGATCCAGAAATGGCCTTCTGGTCAGCAGAGTCCTGGGGTAACACGAAACATCACATGTTAAGAGAACCCTAGTTAAATTGGCTTATATAATGGACCCATTGGAGATAACCCATTACTCAAAGTTTAATCTGTTCATGAGGGCAGAACCCTGGGACTCAGTCCCCAGAAGTACTATCTGGACCCACCTCTTTGTTGCTTTGTTTTGTTTTGTTTTGTTTTGTTTTGTTTTGTTTTGTTTGGGAAGGGGCAGCATCCCACCTCTTCATAGTAGAGATTAAATTTCAGCATGAGTCTTGTAAAAGACAAATCATATTCAAATCATATAGTAGTTATTGTCATTTTATAATTTTATTCTTTATTCACCTGTTTTATTTGACAGGGTCTTAAGACAGCCGCAAACTTACTATGTAGCTGAGGATGGTCTTGAATTTTGATACTCTTGCTTCTGTCTCCTAAAACCTGGAATAAAGAGGCATATACAGTCATACCATTTGTGTAGTTTTAGGGAGTGAACCCAGAGCTTTGTGTATGTTAAGTAAGCACTCTGCCCACTAAGCTACACATCTAGTCCAACTTTTATATGAAGTTTGTTGTTGTTAAATTGTTTGTTTTAGACAATGTCTTGCTATATGGTCCTGGTTGGCCTGGAGCTTCCTATATAGACCAAGCTGGCCTTGAACTCAGAAAGATGTGCCCCCTTTGCCTCTCAACTTCTGGGACTAAGGGCATGTACCAGCATATCTAACACTAGTGGCTCCCTTAGATGCCTTTCATTCTTCTACTCACGGTCCTGTCTCCTCCATAAAACACCAGTTCTGCGTGGGAAGGTGCTTTGTCTACCTTTCTGCCCCACATCTAGCACCAAGCCCCGTGTCTGAGACAGCTCTGCTCCATGACATGCCCAGTCTGTCTTGACCATGGAGTGGAAGCTGGTGGACCTAGGGAGCCAGGGCATGCTGCCCATTTCCATGCTTGGATCACAGAGCATGTGGACAAGAAGAAGAAAGGATTCTTTGTAAAAGAAAGAAGTTTCTTATTTTCTGAAGAGCAAAACTTCCCCTTGAGTTGTTTTCACATACAGTCAGTTATTGCTTAATACTGGATATATGTTCTGAGAAATATGTCACTGCTCAGGCAGCTTAGTGATTGTGCATATATCATAGAGTACAGTTATGTAAGTATTGCTGTAGGCTACCAAGTAGCATACTGTGCCACATACTGCAGGCTGTTGCAGCACAGTGTTAGTTGTACTTCTAGACAAATGCAAGTGTAGAAAAGAACAATGAAATGTTTAAGTAGTGGGAATTTTTCATCTCCATCTTACTCTTACAGGACCAGTGCTAAGTATGCAGTCCTGTAATTAAAAGCAAAGAAAAATACTCCACATACAAGTTGTGGAGATCTCTGAATGCAAGGCCCTGTGTGCCTCCTCTTCTCCTTCCAACATCCATCCACTGTAGGCTTTGAGGCAATGGAGAACAGAAATCTCAGCACTGTAACCTCTATGGGAATAGGTCAGATGCCACCTGATTCACCCCTTGCTGTTAGTCTTTGAGGGACTTGTGATGCTCTTTTAGAAATTGTGGGACTTGTGGACTCCCTGAGTGGCCCCTCTGTCATCTTATCAGGCAGTTGGTCTCCAGGGAGGTGGGAGGAAGGTGAGGAAGAGGCAGCCATGCTGCAGGGAGGCTCAGCACCTTGACACTGTTGGGTGTTCTTTAGAGACCCTGCCGCTGTTGCTGAGGCCCCTCAAGAGCCCTATGGAGCCCTCTTACTGAAAAACAAAGGTGATATTGAAGTTACAAGAACTACCAACTTTGGAACATTGAAGGAAGGAGAAAGCAAGGCTATGGTGATCTGGATAGAGTAAGTATGCCCTGGAGATTCAGGTAAAAGGAGGGGGTACAAGCTGCTTTTAAACTGTGATTTAAGGTATCTGTAGAAACTGTATGGTGCCTTTTATTTTTTTCCTCTGAAAGTCTATAAAAATCTCACACATTGGCCTAGTGAGTTGCCTCTCTGGGTAAAGGCACTTGCTGTACAGGCCAAGAAACCTAAATTCAGGCCTCCAAACCCATGTAAAGGAAGAAACAAAGAACTGATTCCCTTGAGTTACTCTCTGACTTCTGCAAGCACACCCTGAGACACATGCCCACACATGTATTAGAATGAGTGAATGAATGAATGAATGAATGAATGAATGAATGAATGAATGAATATTAAAAAAAATTCACCTCAAGGCGGTATGGTGACTCATGCCTACAACACCAGCACTGGGGAGGTAGAGGCAGGAGAATTATTGCAAATTGAAGGCTGGTCTGCCTAACAAGACTATATTACCCTCTCCATAGACTTTGCCCTAAAATGTCCCTCAAACACGGTGAAGATGTTTGCAGCATCCTTCACTGTGTTGAATTGTGTGGTTTTAGTTGACTGGAATGTCTCAGCTCTGAAGTCCTGACAGTCCATGGTCTTTTTCTTTTTTTCCAGGAATAAAGGAGAGATTTCTCAGGACCTCGTCAGTTGCAGACTGGCTGGCTGGGATAAAGCTCAACAGTTTAGATTTGAGGCACAAGGCAGAGAACAGACCTGCTCAGGGGAGGCTGCTGTTTCTGTTCCTGAGGGTGAAAATGTTAATTCATTGAATCATCACAGAGAAAACAGAGCAGATGAGATCCCAGAGAGCAATCCGGTGAACAACACAGAAAACTCTCCAGGTAAATGGTGCAGCTGCTGCTCCATAAGGTCCAGGAATTGAGCTGGCCTTGTGGCCCACTTGTCTGAACTCTTTAATCTGGATACTTGTGCTCCTCCGGTCTTGGGGCTGAGAGAGGAATGGAAATAGCTTGACACAGACCAGCATGTGCCTTAGGAGATGGCCAGTTCCAGAGACCTTTCCCTAGTCCTGGCTGGTCTTGTGGGTACATCCTCTTCACCTGCTTCCCTGTTCTGTTAGCCACCTGCAAAAGTGTGTGTGTGTGTGTGTGTGTGTGTGTGTGTGTGTGTGTGTGTGTGTGTGTGAGTGAACATTGTTAGGAAGAAGTTCCCTTTATCCACTAATTGTTGGTTTAAATGTCATTCCCCAGATGATTGTGCTTGTGAAGAAGAAAGTAGCAAAAAAGGAAACACATCAAAGAAACAGGAGTCTGAGCCTGGGGGCCTCATTCCTCCAGGGGAGAAAGTTTCCATTGTGGTCGTATGTGATGCCAAGTATGTGCTTGGAGCTGGGAAGAGCTTCCTGTGGGGTACTAGTGCATGTTTCTCTCTTGGATAATTTGTGATGCTTGTGTATTTTTTTTTCTTCGAGACAGGTTTTCTCTGGTAGCACTGGCTGTCCTGGAGCTCACTCTGTAGCGCAGCCTCTTGAACTCACAGAGCTCTGCCTGCCTCTGCTTTCCTAGTGCTGAGATTAAGGGTGTGTGCTGCAGTCACTTGGCTATGTTGTATGTTTTTTAAGCATGTATTCCTGTCTCTGATGGAAGCAAATACATAGACAAAAATTGATTCGGAAACTGTCCACCTAGAATAGGACCCACAGTCATCTTCAGCAGACAACCTGACTCACTCTTTCCAGAGAAAGTAGTATTCATGACCCATTTGAATGTGAGCTCCCTCGCTGCTTTTGAGTCCTTCTGATGGTAGCCATCTTGAGCCCATTTTCACTGTGTCCTGGTGTCCCCAAGATCTCAGTCCATCTACATCCGTCTTCTCATCCTCTGGGCATCTTGTCAAGACACTATGGTGAACGAGAGGTGGAGGGGAAAGACAGGCACAGCCCAGACTAGAAAGTCACTATCTCCATCCTGCCTGTTCACCTGGTTGGCTGTGACCAGGTAGCATTCCCTAGCCTTTCGCTCACCTCTCCTCTCCTGTTCTCTCTCCTCATGTGCCGTTCTGGCTGCTCAAAGCATGTAGTCACCAAGGTTGACATTTGGGTACAAGCTTCCTTCCCATCAACAGTCATTTAAATATTTTTGATCCGACTGCCTTACTTTAGACCCATCAGATTGTTAGGTGAGTCACCCATGTAAAATGAGACAGCTTAACTGAGTTTTAACATAGCAGGAGTAATTAGGTAGAGAAAAATAGTTATGAGCAGAGGTGAGCATGTCACAGCTGGGAGTGAGCAGTCAAGAACAGTGCTGTGCGCGTCACGTGATTAGAAGTCTTAATGAATTTGCGAATACTGAAAATGTTTTCCCTGTCAACTTTCAGAATTACAGAAAGGATTGTTTTAGCACCTAGATTTATCTTGATGTATTAGTTACTTTGCCTGTTGCCCTGATAAAATACTGGAAAAACCGATGACTTAGGGAATAAATGGTTCATTTGGTCTCACAGTTCTAAGTTATAATCCAGCAGGATGTGGTGCAGCCTTTGATCCCAGTACTCGGGAGGCAGAGGTAAGCAGATCTCTGTGAGTTCAAGAGCGGCCTGGTCTACAGAGTGAGTTCCAGGATAGCCAAGGCTATACAGAGAAACCTTGTCTCAAACAAAACAAAACGATAGAGTATATTCTATCATGCCAACAGCAGGAGCTTTTGGCAGTATCAGCCCAGTGCTCTCCTATTTGAAGACCTCTCTCAAACAAATAAGTCCATTGTCTTTAAATTTAGTTTTATTCAAGTTATCGGGATAGAGGCAGAAGGAGGTCATATTTTTAGCCAAAATTATCACACAAATGACCTTAAGCCCAAATCCTGTTGGAGGATCTTTGTTGTACTTCAAAATCTCCATCAGCCCTGCCTCCATGTTTTTCTCTGCATTTTTGTCTTCCACCCACCTGAATGGCCCATGAAACTCTGCTTCCAGTGTGCTAGGGATTTTCTAGCCATAAGTATCAGACTCTTTCACAGTCCAGCCACAAACATTTCTGAAGGCCAAAAAACCACGTGTTTGGACTTAACACAGCATTGGCCCACTTCTCACCACCAGTTTTCTTTTTTTTTTTTT
>NC_022017.1:22255425-22257567 GCF_000317375.1 Microtus ochrogaster | reverse complement strand
TAGGAAGTGGTCTCCTGTGCCCATGTGTTGTAGAGTACTTCCCACTTTCTCTTCTATCAGGTTCAGTGTGTTCAGACTGATATTTAGGTCTTTAATCCATTTGGACTTGAGTTTTGCGCATTCACCACCAGTTTTCTATATTAGCTTCTTTTCCTGTTGTTACGATAAAAATGTCCCAATGAAAGCAACCTAAAGGAAATCCGGTTTGCTTTGGTTCACAGTCCACCGTGGCAGACGTTCCATTGCACTTAGTCGGAGAGCTGTGATGCCTGTGCTCAGCTTGCTTCTCCTTCTCACTTGGTTCAGAATCTCACCCAGGAAATGGAGACAAAATCAGCAAGTTCTCCTGCCTTCTCAATCTAACCAAGAATAACATGCAGAGCCCCAGCTCCCTAGTCATGATAGACCTTTGCACTTGGGAAATACTACATTTCTTGTTTTATAAAGTAAACTTTTCTGTGTAAAATTACTGTGTAAAAAAATTACTAAGAAATCAGCATGGCTGTTAGCTTTACAACTTCCTGAAATACTGAAGGAAAAGCAGACTGAATCTGCCTCATTCATAAGGAAACTAAATTTCTTTCTTTTTTTTTTTCTTCTAAGAAACCCTGGCCGTTGCAAGGAGCTCCTTCTGCTGTGTTTCTCCAACTTTCTCATTGGGCGACACCTTGAAGTGAATGTCGTAAGTGGTGAGGAGGCGCTAATAGCTGTGCGTGAGCCGTTCTCTTGGAAAAAGCCTAAAGGCCCCCAAACGTTAGTGCCTGCAAAGACTACAGTTGTTGTGACCACACAGAAAAGGTACCGTTTGGAGAGCTGTCTGATTTCCTGTCTGTTTTCTGTCCCCTTTCACCTCTTCTCAGCTAAGGAGGTGATAAGGGCAAGGCTGCTCCTGGGGCAGGATGTGTTCCCATGGAACTAGTAAAAGCAGATCTGTGTCTATGCAGGCCAGGCCCGTGCACCCCTCGACTCTGCTCTCCGTGGCAGATCTTGAGGCCACTTTGAAGCCAAGATGGTTTGGCTCTTGGCTCGTGCGATCCACTCCCAGGCAGGCCCAGGTCTGACACCCAGCTACACCATCAGCGGCAGATCTGTGCTGTGTCGGCTGGTGTGGCTTTTAGAGCCTTTCCCAGAATTTCAGTGCAGCTTGTATTGGGCCGCAAGATTGCTTGGTCACAGGAAGCTTTTTGGAAGATCTGCTATCATTTAAGATTGAAGTCTGACTTGAGCATAGGAAGTTTGTGGACAACCTTGTTTCTGCCTGGGTTGGGTCCCAGGTCCATTTGCTCATGTCTGAAGTAAACAAAGCATAAAACTTTCAAGAAACACATTTCTTCTAAGTTTGGTCCCCCAGAATGGGGCCTGCACATGTGAGGGTATTAGATGGCTTTGTCCCGGTTCTGGGTGTGAGTCAGGGCTGCCCACAGCCCATCAGAGCAAGACGACTATTTCTGTAATCCTAGAAAATTCTGGAGTTCAGATCATGTTAACCCAGTAAGTCTAAGACAAAGGATGATGGAGTTCTATCAAACTATAGACTGAAGGAGACTGTGTTAGCAGACAGTGTTGTGGGGTTGCTGCACTTGTTGTTGGCCATTGTTTGGAAGGCAGCTGTGGACACCATGCTTCTTTAGACCATTGTTTGAATCACAGCACTGCAACCAAGATGCTGTGTGACCTTGGGGAAGTTTCTTGACCTCTCTGTGCCTTTACTTCATTTGTAAGTGATAGTCTCTACCTCATTTGGTTTGAGGCATAAATGGTATAGAGCTCACAAAACGTAGAGTTTTCTGGGACAGAGCAGTAGTAAGTGCTGATGGATCTTGCTCACTTCCAGGGTGTGCCTAGGGGAAACGTTCAGGTGTTGGTTATGAGAGCAGATACTCTAGCTCTACACCCTGTCCAGTTAGAGTTGCCTCAAAGAAAGCTAATATATAGACCAAGTACAAGTGTTCTGAGACCTTCCTGGCTTTTCCAGGGAGGATTAGCATATCCACGAATGAGAGCTTCTCTAGAGCCGTGGTTCTCAGCCTTCCTAATGCTACAGCCCTTTAATACAGGTCCTCACGTTGTGGGGACCCCAACTATAAAACTATTCTGTTGCTACTTGGTAACTAATTTTGTTACTGTTATGAGTTGTAATAT
>NC_022017.1:22233536-22254705 GCF_000317375.1 Microtus ochrogaster | reverse complement strand
CAGCCGCTGTCTCCCAGGGTTAGTCATGCTCCTCTTGGGTAGCTACATGTATTGCATTTTTATATTTTTAAAATATAAAAATATTTTAAATTTTTATTGTTATTGCTTGTTTTTTTGAGACAGGGTTTCTCTGTGAAACAATCCTGGCTGTCCTGGAACTCACTCTGTAGACCAGACTGGCCTCAAACTCAGAGATCCACCTGCGTCTGCCTCCCTGAGTGCTGGGATTAAAGGTGTGGGCTACCACACCCATCTGTCTTTAGTTTTTTGAAATATGTGTACAAAATAATGGGTTTCTTCGTGATATGTTTAGACATATAGATAATTGTACCTTGATAACACCTGCCTGCCTCTCCTCCATCTTTATCCCTCTCCTCCAGTAGCCTGCCTCTGCTTCCACACGTCTGTTTCTTTCCTTCTCCCGTTAGCCCCTTCCCACACAATCTCCCTTCCACTTCACGCGGGGTATGTCTTCACAGATGTGTCTTCACATAGGAGAGGAAATTACAGGAGAGAAATTTTGACCCTTTTTTAAGCTGCTTTACTTGCTTGCTCGCTCGCTCACTCTTTCCCTTCCTCCCTCCCCCCCTTTCTTTTTTTCTTAAGATGGTGGTCTCCAGTTCATCCAGTTTCAGCACATAACTGTTTTCCTTTTTTATGCCTGAATAAAATTCTTGTATGAATGTATCACACTCTGCCTTCAGCTGCTGCTGGATAAATGGCTGATCCGATATCTTAGCTGTTGAGGACAGTGAAGCAAATAAACATGAATGTAAAGGTGCCTGTGCTGTGCTCTTTTGGAATCCTCAGACACTGACCTGGGAGTTAATCTGTGGTGGTTCTGGCGTCAGTTTGTGAGGAACCTCTGCACTGACCTCCTTGGTGGTGGTTCCACCTCACAGTCCCGCAGCGGTGCAGGCCCACATCTCACTGGCTCCGTCCATCCTCTGCTGAGTCTGTAGCCAATTTAGGTAGCATTTTTCATGTTCATTAGCCATTTGGATTTCTTTTGAGAACTGTCTAATTCATTTGCCCAAATATTGGCTGGATGGTTTGGGTTTTTGTTTTGTTGTTATTTTTATGGCTGGTATTTGAGGTTTTGTAATAGATCCTAGATTTTAATTCCTTGTCAGTTGGTAGAACTTTACAGGCTGCTCCTTCCCTTTGAATTCCATGTAGTTCTGTCCAGCATTGCTGCTGTTTTCTGGGTGTGGTTGTCACAGGCACAGGAAACCTTGCCAGAGCCTAAGTCTTGAAATGCAGTTTCAGAGTTGTGGTTCTTACAACTCTTATTAAAAAAAAAACCATTTAATTGACTTTCTTACAGTTGTAGAGGTTCAGTCATTATCATCATGACAGATAGCGTAACGATGTGCAGGCAGACATGGTGCTGGAGCTGAGAGTCCTACATTTTGCAGACAGTAGAAGTCAACTGACATACAGAGTGGTACCCTGAGCATAAGAAATCTCAAAGCCCACCTCCAGTGACACACTTCCTCCAACAAAGCCACATCTCCTAATAGTGCTGCTCCCTCTGAGGTTATAAATTACCACAGGGTCTTGATCCATTTTGAAGTGATTTTTAGAAAACAGGAGGTGGAGATCTGTTTCATTCTTCACTTATATGATTTATCAGGGACTGTCGTTTCTCCACTGTTTTTTATATCATTGTTGAAAACCCATGGTTGTAGCTGTATGAGTTCATTTCTGGCTTCTCCCTTCTACTCCATTGTTCTATGTGAGCAGAACTCTTTTGTGTTTGTTTTTGTCTTTGAGACAGGGTCTCACTGTGTAACTCTGGCTACCATAGAAGTTACTATGTAAACCAGGCTGGTCTCAAACTCACAGAGCAGCTTGTGTACAGGTGTGCTAATTGTCTTAGTCCCTCCATATCTCAGTACTTTTTGCAGCTAGTTATTAGCGGTTACTAGGTGGCCTGCTTTCCAGATGTCCATTTGCCTGAGTATCCTGCAGCTGCAGAGGTGAGCACAGTCCTGAGTTGCAACAGCAGCAGCAGCTTTCAGTACTGTTGGGTGCCCTGTAGTAGACTGCAGCATTTTTACCCAGAGTCTCACAATCAGACCTCCTGCAGAGTTCTTGAAGGAACCCTCTGTACAGGAAGTGACGATGAAGCTGAGAGCGGGAGAGCTCACCTTTGCTCCCTCCACTTGGACAAACTGCATCAGAGTTGAAGGAGTCCTGGGACTGAGACCCTGTCCTGTCCTCATTATCACCCCTCACTTCTTCCCATGTTTTCTGTCTTTTCTGTTACTCTGTTTTTGCCTTACTGTATACGAAATTGCTGTGAATTTGAATGTAGCTAACTAGACGAAGGCAGAAGATTAAATTTCTCCAGAGAAACGTGGCACCAAGAACCAGCAAAACAGTTGAAGCAGATTCCACACAGGGCAGCTTTTACCAAGTGTGGTCTCTGTCACCCTCCCTTCTTCCCTCCCTCCCTCTCTCCCTCCCTCCCTCCCTCCCTCTGTCCCTTTCTTATTTTGGAAATTCACTTTCTTTTTTTAATAATTTATTTTTATTTTATGTGCATTGGTGTTTTGCTTGAATTTATGTCTGTGTTAGGGTGTCAGGTCCCCTGGAACTGGAGTTACAGACAATTGTGAGCTGCCATGTAGAGGCTGGAAATTGAGCCTGGGTCCTCTGGAAGAGCAGACAGTGCTCTTCACAATGGAGCCGTCTCTCCGTCCCTCCGCATATCTTCTTCCTAGTGATGTATCAGTGTCATTTCTGGTACTCATGTCCTCACTGAAAGTGCAGTAAGAAGAGCTTAGCTACTGAGGAAATTAAACGCATTGTCTTCGAGCTTCATGGTTTGAGCAGGCCCCTGGGACTTTTCCAGTCTGGTTCCCCCAGCTTGCACAGCTCTGCCTGGCTTCTGCTGCAGACTGGAGTGCCAGACTAGAGCTTGTATGGGGACACACTGTGAACCCAGTGTGACGTCAGGTGTTTCCATGAACTCTAGCCTTCTGAAACAGGACAGGGTATGCCTCATACTGGTTGAACATTTTTAACCCAAAACCCAAAGTCTTCTGAAATCTGAAAATGTCTGAATGTTGACATGACCTATAAATTTCAGATTTTGTTACATTTTAGAAATTCTATGACTGATAAAATCTCTATAAATATTGCAGAGTAAAAAATAATGGGGTAGAAGTATAGCTCAGTTGTAAAGTGCCTAGCAAATAAATGTGAGACCTAGGGAGACAAAAATCTAGAAAATGTGCAACATCTCTGGACCCATACACTACAGATAAGAGATACTCATAAACATAAAAGTCTGGACTGAGAATTACATGTATAGTTCAGTCAGTACTTGCTGTGTAGCCATGAGAAACTGAGTTCAGTCTCCAGACCCATAAAAAAAAGCAAGTCACTATGGTACTCCATGTTGTAGTCCCACCCCTGGGGAGGTGGACAGGCAGCTTCTGGGGGCTCGCTGGCTGGCCTCACCTAATCAGGTAATCCTAGGCCAACCAGAGACCATGTTTAAAAGTCAAGAATGAGGGCTGGAGAGATGGCTCAGTGGCTAAGAGCACTGTCTGCTCTTCCAGAGGTCGTGAGTTCAATTCCCAGCAACCACATGGTGGCTCCAAACCATCTGTAATGAGATCTGGCGCCCTCCTCTGGTGTGTGGGTATACATGGAGGCAGAAAGTTGTATATATAATAAATAAATATATCTTTAAAATAATAAAAAAATAAAAAGAAAGAAAGAAAAAAAGTCAAGGATGATAGACCTGATGACCAACATCTACAGTTGTCCTCTGGCCTCTGTACATGTGTATGCACACACACACTATACACACATAATATAATTGTTTTTGATTTAACATTTTTTTTCTTTTAAGGAATTCAAGGCGACAACTTCCAAGTTTTCTTCCACAGTATCCAATACCAGATAGACTAAAAAAATGTGTGGAACAGAAAATTGACATCCTGACTTTCCAGCCGCTTCTTGCAGAGGTAGGAATACATCTGAAAGCTGTGGGATGTTACCACTAAGGCACCATTCCAAAAAAGTAGGGTGAGTCGTTGGATTCAGATCTCCTGTCAGTAATTTACACCATAGGTAACTAGGAATTTCAGGATGACACCTTCACGTGTGACCTGGTGTTCAAGAGTTCTCAGGAAGAGGAGTGGGAATGGGAGATCCAAGCCAGCCTTCTACTCTGCCAGCTGGTCTACTATGGTCTACCTTGGTCTACTGTGCCAGTGATGGGAAACTTCCCACACTTTCCTTACGGAGAGTCTCAGGACACTAAAGATGGTTGGACAGCACTGGTGCTTGGTGAAGGAGCACTGAGAATCGAGTCTGTAGAAAGACTTAGATATGCACCAACTCAGGAAGTTCAGCAGCGAGGCACAGACATGAGTGACTGTGGGTGGAAATGCCATCAACCCCTCAACATTCCCTTGTGCTCTGCGTTGTCCCTTTGTGGAAATGTTCTTCCCAGGAGAGCAGGCAGGGAAAGAGTTGTGCACTGCTTGCAGGGAAGGTGGAAGACCACCTCTTAGAGTTCAGAAGCTGCAGAGAAGTCTAGAAAATTAAGGTCTGGCATTGGATGGGAAGTCTACTCTGTCCCAGGAAGTACTTGCTATACAGCTTCTAATAGTTTGAGGAGCATCCACTTGGGAATGTATGGACTGGGGGAGGGGTCTATACAAGCAGAACTTGAGCTTTTCACAGGCTTCTACCTAGATTTCAGATGGAATCTTGGAAAGCTAAGCATTTGTAGCAGCAAGCGGTACATTCCCTGTGAGAAACCTTCAGAGGGCGATGCCTGAAACTTTGAGTGAAGCTGAAAGTGTAACGGAAGGTTTGAGGCTATCACATGTTATGAATGACAATGTTTTTTTACTGTACAGATAAAGTTTTCTGCTCTTAAGAAACATAATAGTTAGCTGGGCGGTGGTGGCGCACACCTTTAATCCCAGCACCCAGGGAGGCAGAGGGCAAGTGTATCTCTGTGAGTTCATGGCCAGCCTGGTCTACAGAGTGAGTTCCAGGACAGCTGAGGCTACATTGAGAAACCCTGTCTTGAAAAAAAAAGGGGGGAAAAGAAAAGAAACAAACAATGTTTTAATTATGGGAAGCAAAGTCTTTTTAGCACCTTTTTACCATAGTTTTTAGCAAATATGTATTAAATTAGTATCTTTGGATTGTATTATGTCAGAATGCATTTGCTTTTAAAACTTGCTATTTGAGTTGATTACTTTCACTTAAAAATGAGGACTTGCTGAGTAAAGCATTTGCTGTGCAACCATGAGGATCTGAGTTAATTTTTCCATCATCCAGTTTAAAACACAAATAAGTCAGGGCAGAGAAGGGAATTCAGAGGCCAGTCAATCTAGCCAAAATGGTGAGCTACAGGTTCAGTGAGTGAATCTGCCTCAAAAAATAAGATGAAAGGGGCTGGAGAGATGCCCTGGGAGTTAGTAGTAGCACTTGTTCCTGTTGCAAAGGACCTGGGTTTGGTTCCCAGCACCTGTATGGGACTCACGGCTTTTTGTAACACCAGTTGTAGATGTCTCTGATGCCCTCTTTGGCCTCTGTGGGCATTGCAAGAATGTGGTATAGGTAAACATTTGTACATAAAAATAATGAATAAGATGGTCAGTGGTGATGTGCACCTTTAATCCCAGCACTTGGAAGGCAGAGACAGGCGGATCTCTGAATTCGAGGTCATCCTGGTCTGCAGAGTGAGTTCCTGTACAGCCTGGGCTGTTATTCAGAGAAACCCTGTCTCATTAAATAAATAAAACAAATAAATAATAATAATAATAATAATAATACCTAAAAGAGTAATAAGATGCAGAAGTAACTAAAGACATTCTGACATCAGTCTCTGAACACTACATGTACCCAACACAGGTAAGTATACCTACATATACACATGTGCATGGATGCATACACACAAAGTTAAGTGAAGTTTGACTGGGCATTAGAATAGAATTTCTAACTGTTCCTGAAGTGCCTTAAACATAGTTCTGACATTTTAGTGTGTGTATGAAGAGCTTTCCCAGCACTGATGATTTTATACTCACAGTGCTTACTGTCATAGTTGGCTTCAGATACTAATGTGATGTGACTACGTGGGAAGAGCTGCTTCCATCAGATTGACTTGTGGGCATTTGTTTTTCTTTTTTAACTTATTTATTTAATGTATATGGGTGTTTTGTCTGCATCTATGTCTGTGCATAGTCTGTGTGCATTGTCAGCAGGGGCCAAAAGAATGTATTGAATCTTCAGGGACTGAAGTTAACAGATGTGAGCTGCAATGTAGATGCTGAGAATTGAACCCGGGTCCTCTGGAAAAGCAACCAGTTTTCTTAGCCTCTGAACCATCTCTCCAGCCCATGAAGCATTTTCTTTATTGCTAATTGATGTAGAAAGACCCAGCCTTGCCTGCTAGCCCTAGGCTGGTAGGCCTGAGCTGTATAAGAACGGTAGCTGAGCAAGACAGGGGAACAAACAAGTAAGCTGCATTTCTCTGCTAGTTTCTGCGTAGAGCTCCCACCCTGAGTTCATTTATGTAACTAATTGCTATAGTCGAGACCTCTAGAAATAAGTAGAAGTGATGAGAATGGGCATCTTAGGGGAATGGTTTTCAGTTTTTCATCACTACGTATGACTTTTTTTTTAATTTTTTAATTTTTTTTTTTTTGGATTTTTGAGACAGGGTTTCTCTGTAGCTTTTTGGTTCCTGTCCTGGAACTAGCTCCTGTAGACCAGGCTGGCCTCGAACTCACAGAAATCCGCCTGTACGTATGACTTTTATTGTCATACTTTGTCATGAGAAGATTGTAGGGTTAAGCCAGCCCCTTTAGGGCGGGTTTGCCTGGGGCGGTTGTTGACTTATAAATTGAGCACCACGGAGGCTGCACTCTCTTTTTCTTTCCTACCTCCTGTGCTGCGCGGGAACTTTGGTTCTGTAAGTTTTATTTAATCATTAAAATTGTATATATTCTTTAATATTTGCCTGCATTTATTCACGCCGATACAGAAGATGGTGTACTTGGTCAGATACTTTTTCTGTATCTGGATGATCATGTGCTTTTCTCCATTCTGTTAAACACTTTGCTGTATTTGTTAATTTTCATGGGTTGACTTATTCCTACCTCCTAAGAATAAGACCCCTTGGCCATAGTATATAATCCTTTTAATATATTATAGCATTGTTTGCTAGCATTTTGTGACAATCCTTGTATCAATATTCATAAGAGATACTGGTCTATATTGGAGCGGGAGGTATGGTTAGGTAAGTTCTGTTTGTTTTGTTTTGAGATACAATCTACTTATGTTACCCATGATAGCCTCAAACTCATGAGCTAAAATGATCCTCTTTCTTTAGCCTGCTGGGTAGCCAAGTGAAGTACAGTCTTCTCTCCTACCCTTCTCTCCACCTTCTCTTTCCCTCCCTTTACCCCCTTCTTTTACCTCTCTTTTCCCTTCTTCCTCTTGCCTTCATCTTCTTCCTGCCCATCCCCTCATATCACTCACTCTATGCAGCCCAGGCCAGCCTCAAACTACAATTCTCCTGTCTCCATTTCCTGAGTGATGGAATTATAAGTGTGTACAACATGCTTTTTCTTTCTTTAGAATGAATGTCCTTTTCTGACTTTAATATCAGAGAAATGCTGACCTCTTAGAATGAATTATAAAGTATTCCCTTGGGCTTCTGGAAAAGTTTGAAGAGGATTTCTGCCCATTTTTAAGAATGTTTTTTAGAATTCACTCATGAAACCACCAGGTCCAGGGATTTCCTTTGTTAAAAAAGTTTTTGGTTTCTGATTCCATTTCCTGAGTAGTTACAGTTATATTCTGATTGCATTGTTTCTTTGTGGTATAGTCCTTGTAGCTTTTATTTTTCTAAGAACTTACCATTTCATCTAGATATTTTTACAGTTATTTCAGATGGGAAGGAAAATGACCCTTGACACTATTTCTAGGCCAATGGAGAGCCTGTCCTCTTTCACAAACATCCATGAAGTTACACTGCCCTTTCCAGAATCAGCTCAGAGACCTGACAGATTAGGGACAACAGAGTTGGCTGAGAGCCCAGACTGTGGTAGTGGGTAGTGGCTTTGGCCAGTGAGGAACCAGTGTGCTGACCGGTTCATAACCTCTAACCCTGATCATCCTGTCTGGAGTAGATGTCTTGGATGTAAGCAGTTTAGACATCTGAACTCTAAGGGTGCTTATTCCCTAGACATAGATGCAGGATGTGCTCACACTGGGTAATTCTTTTTTTTTCCAGCTTTTGAACATGTCAAACTACAAGGAGAAGTTCTCCACTCTGCTGTGGCTGGAGGAGATCCATGCAGAAATAGAACTGAAAGAGTATAACATGAGTGGCGTTGTCCTGAAGAGGAAGGGAGATCTGCTGGTTCTGGAGGTCCCCGGGCTTGCCGAGAGCAGACCTTCTCTCTATGCAGGTAGATCTCAGTATGGGTTACCTGGGGCCAGGGGAAAGTCGTTTTAACAGGCCACGTACTTGGATTATCCCATTTCTGTTCATGAAGTAACATTTACTTAAAAGGAAATGATCTAATGTGTATGCTATACATGTTTCTTTGTTACACATTATCTATCTTTAAGCAACAAATACTAGAAATTTTATATTTTAATTATGCTTCATTAAGACTTGATTTCAGAGTGAAATGGGAAATTTATGATTTTGTGTTTAACTCATAGTAATATATTTTTTACCTAGGTGACAAACTGATTTTAAAATCTCAAGAATACAATGGGCATGTCATTGAATATATCGGCTATGTCATGGAGGTAAGAGGACACTCCCCAAAGAGTGAAGGTCAGACTGACTCACCCACTCTCACAGAGTACTCCAGTGGCTTTGTCTGTATTGTTGGAATCTTAAAGACACAGTAAGTGATCTTTGAGTAGATTTATTTGTGGAAAGGGACCTTCTGTGTAAGAAAGTGTAATTTTCAACTATATAAAACTACTTGTAAGCCATGTTTGCATTGAATCAGCTTTGGACACTGTGGGCATGATGTAGAAGAGCCAGTGGGTAGGAGCCTCAGAAGGCTGCACTAGGTAAGTATGGTGCTGAGGCGATCAGAAGGATGCTTAGAGCACAGTAAAGTCAGGTGCTTGCTCAGCAAATGCATGCTTCATTCTCGGCATGACTTCCCTTGGTTCTGCCATCAGTTTTCTGGTCAGAACATGGGATAGAATAGGATAGGATAAGATGAACAAGCTGATACAGAAGGCATCCAAAAGGCCCAAATGGTGGTAGAGAAGCCACATCTGAAACACACCATGCTGAAGTCAAATTTGCCATTTTTCAACCAGCAGGTATAGTCCACCATAGGTCTCTTGGTCTTGAAAAGTTGTGCCCTGTGAGGAGAGTTTGGGGAAAGACAACACAGTGCTGAGCCTTTACTGAGAGCTACCCACTTCGAGCTGACACAGAGGAGGATCTTCCTGCCTAGCCATGTGCTAGATGTCTTAATTAGGTTTTTGTTGTGATAAAACATCAAAACCAGGGCTGGAGAAGTAGCTCAGAGGTTAAGAGCATTGACTGCTCTTCCAAAGGTCCTGAGTTCAATTCCTGGCAACCACATGGTGACTCATAACCATCTATAATGAGATCTGATGCCCTCTTCTGGTATGTAGGCAAACAGTGTATAATAAATCTTTTAAACACACACACACACACACAACCAAAAACTAGAGAAAGAAATGGTTTTGGTTTACAGCTTACAGTTTATCATCAGAGGAAGCCAAAGCATGACTTCAAAGCAGCAGAAGCCATGGAGAAATGCTGCTTATTGACTTCTCATGGGATGCTCAGTCTGACATATCCCCCAGGCAACCTACTCAGGGGTGGCACCACCTTCAGTGGATTGGCCTTCCTGGGTGGATCATTAATCAAGAAAATGACCCACAGACTTCCTGCAGGCCAACCTGAGACGCTCTTAGTCAAGGTCTCCTCTTCTCAGATGACTGGCTGTGTCAGATTGGCGTGGAAGGAGCTAGGGCTTGCAGGGCCCCTCCTTCCTCTGTCTTCAATACTCTGTTCTAATGTTTAAGTTGCCTTGTGCTTCCTTTTATCTCTTCCCATTTCTTCCTTTTATATCTTCTTATTTCATTTGCAGCTTTTCAGATAGAAGGTAAGATCAGTCTACAGGATCCTAAGCTGGTGAGGATCACGGTCCCTCATTCTTAGTAGTTTGGTTTTAGTATGCTTACTGACCTTAGTTGTAGACTCCCTTTCATGTTTTGTAATCTCTGGGTCACTCAGAAGCCTCTGCTGGGTGGCTTTCCAGGGAAAGGGCCGTGGCAGCGTCTTCTGAGAATGGAAGAACTCTGACTGGCTGTCCCCGTGTTTATTGTGTCACTTCCTGCCCACAGTCTCAGGGTCTGGATTCTCATGGTGGCTTCTGACCTTGCATAGTGTCAGGCCTGGGCCTCGGAAAGCCACAGCCTCAGCCCTGCTTCCACCTGAGGATGTTTGTGTTCCTTTGCCCCCGAGTGTACCCGAGGTTTCCTTTCTTGCCTTTCAGGAGAAAGTTTGAGGTCTTATTTTATGCAGGATCCAGCTATATTTATCCCCTGTACTACCAGAAAGGGAAAGTCCCAAGTGATCCTTCTGTGGAGGCTTTATCTCTGCAGGACCACCCTGATGACTTGGAGTTGTTCGCAGGTTGATCTCCTTTGAGTCCGAGGCACCATATTGTAGGTGTACTTGGCACAGGGAGAGACTGGTTAAATGTTGCTGATGTGAATGGAAATATTGCCCATTTGTGTAGTTTAAGAATGATTTACTCAGGGTTTCCTGCCCTGTGGAAAGTCCAAGGTCCACTCTATGGACTGGAGAGGGAGGGGGAGAGGAACTTGGGGGAGGGGGAGAAGGGTGGGAGGAGGGGGAGGGAAATGGGAGGCTGGGAGGAGGCGGATACTTTTTTTTTCCTTTTCTCAATTAAAAAAAGAATGATTTACTCACTTTCAGTTAATTTTGCAGGTACTTAAGATACCAAATTTTGGTTCACATCTATAAAATGATATTTTTATGATGTATTGCCAGATATAGATGCAGGATTGTCCCTGGAAGTCCAGTCTAGTGTGTAGAAGTTGAAACGCTCCCTTGTTTATCACTCGCTTGTTTTTTTAGATTCATGAAGAAGATGTAACTCTTAAACTTAATCCAGGATTTGAACAAATGTATAACTTTGAACCTATGGATGTGGAGTTCACATATAATAGGTAGGTTTTAGTAAGTTTAATAAAAATATTTTTTCATCCTCCCAGGGCTATCCTTGAGTGAATCAGTTCAAGTCTCCATGAGCATGCAAGAAGAAATGGCTTATTAGCCTTCCTGTGCTTTGTGAGTGATCTGTGTATTAGGTCCCAAACTTCCCAAAAGGCAACAGCACTGACTGTGGCCCAAAGCGACAATCGGGCCAGCTCAGGCTAGATGCTGAGAGGGAAAATAGAAGGATTACTGGTGGAGAGAAAAAGTCTGCAGTCAGAGATCTTCTGAAGCCTGTGATCTCTGCCTGCCAGGAAGAGCTGTTTCCCTTACCTCCCTTGCCACTGGCAAATGGGGCATGTGGTTCTTTATTGTCATAAAACTGTGGTATAGATCAGAGCCTCTAAGCTCTTCTGTCTTCCGACCTGCCAGCCCCCACACTAGCCTCCCGCTACTCTCTGTCCCTGAGAGAGAGCCATGGCATCTTTGGACTCCTCCAAGTGCCTCTGGCCCTTGTCTCTTCACCACCGAAAATAAACATAAAACCAGCAGTTTTTTTTTTGTTTTTTTTGTTTTTTTTTTTTGGTTTTTCGAGACAGGGTTTCTCTGTGGCTTTGGAGCCTGTCCTGGAACTCCCTTTGTAGACCAGGCTGGCCTCGAACTCACAGAGATCCGCCTGCCTCTGCCTCCCGAGTGCTGGGATTAAAGGCGTGCGCCACCACCACCCGGCTAAAACCAGCAGTTTTATATTTACAATAAACCTCTTCCCGCCCATGGAAAAGTCCATTTTGGTTTCGCTGCACCCTCAGTTACATCTGATGCCAAAACAGGGAGCAGAACAGTGGGCTAGACCTTCCCAGAGGGTCTAGCCCCTCCTAACCAATCATATGCTGTTAGGGTATTGTCATCTAGTCCTTGAAAGCGTCAGTCTGTCCTTCATTCACATAGTCTTTAGTTTCCTTTTAGCAATATGTACTTCTCAGTTTGTAGTTTTACATTATTTTTTGGCAAGTTTGTCCCCTTTTTGTTTGTTTGTTTGGGTTTTTTTTTTTTTTTGAGATAGGGTTTCTCTGCATAGTCCTGACTGTCTAGACTGGGTTGTCCTTGTATTCAGAGACAGACACGTCTGAGATAGACTGTCTCCTGAGTGCATGATTAAAGGTGTGTACTACTGTGCTTGCCACCTGGCACGTGTGAGTGTGTTTGAGGCAGGCTAACAGGGTCTCATAAATCCTTGACTAGGCTGAAACTCTTCTATGTAGACCACGCAGCTCTAACTCACAGAGATCCACCTGTCTCTGCCTCCTGGATGCTGGGATTAAAGTTCCTGGCCCTGTTTTTTAAAGCTTAGTACTGTTGTAAACAATATTACCTTTGCTACAGAGAAACCCTGTCTCGAAAAACCAGAAAAAAAAAAAACAATATTACCTTTAATTTCCAATTGCTTGGTCTCATTATTTCCTCTCAGCCAAGAGTTGAGGGTGACATGGAAGGCTTTGACGTGTCCTTCTGGCAGGTTGAGGAGAGAAAGTCCTAGTTTACTGGTAATTTTTAGTCAAAAAGAGATACTGAGCACTCAAGAGACAGAGGCAGACAGATCTCTGAGTTCCAGAGATCTCCAGAGAGCCAGTTTTACATAGTGAGAACTTGTCTCAAACAAAGAGAAAGAGTAGATAGTGATTTTATCAAATGCTTTTCTATATGTTTTGAAATTATGTGGGATTTTCTGTTTTGGGTTCATCAATTTTCTTAATTTGGTTTCTAATATAATTTTAGCTTTGCCTCCTAAGATGAATGGTACTTGGTCATAATATGATTTCCTTTTATGTTTGTTAGGTCTGATTTGTTAAAATTTTATTCATTTTTTATATTTATGTTTATGAGATATATTTGTCTACAACACATTGTATATTCTGGAAAACTTTGTATGGAATAAATATTATTTCTTCCTTAAATATTTGGTAGAATCCCCTCTGAGGCCTTCTAGATACAGAGTTTTCTTTGTGGGAAGCTTTTAAGCTGTGTATTCTATTATTCTACCAGAAAAAGGATCATTTAGGTTTAGTGCTAGGTTCTTTTTATTTAGTGTGTGTGTGTTTATATATGTACGTGTGTGCACTCATGCATGTAAGTGTGTATAATATATATGGGTGCATATGCCATAGTGCATGTAGAGGAAAACTATGGAGTCCATTCTCTCCTTCCACCTTTACTTGAGTTTGGGAATTAAACTCAAATCATCAGACTTAGGTGGTAAGTCCCTTTACCCACTGAGTCATCTTCCTGGCCAGGTTATTAGGTTCCTGTAAGCTTTAGAAGTCTACATTTTAAGAACTCTGTACTTTATCTAGGGTATCTTATTTGCATTTCAATTCTTTACAGAATTTTCCTGTATGTGTCATCTATAGAGGTTTCACGTTTCTAATTCCTGATGTTAGTGGTTTTGTATTTTTTTTTCCTCTCCCATCAGTATCTCTAGAAATGTGGGATCTTTTAGTTATCTTATGTGTGTCTTGCCTGCATTTATGTCTGTGCTTTATATGCATGCCTGGTGCCCATAGAAGCCATAAGAGGGCATCAAATCCCCTAGGTGTGGAGTTACAGATGGTTGTTAGCTGCCATGCTGGGGGCTAGGAATCTAACCTTGATCCTCTGCAAGAGCAGTCCTTGCTCTTAACTGCTGGGCCATCTCTCCAGAACCTTGTCAAAGAGTTCACTGCTGACTTCACTGGCATCCTATTCTTTACTGTTCTTCTGTTCCCTGTCACATTAGATTTTGCTCTGATCTTGTATTATTTCCTTTTTCCTATCTATTCTTGGCTCTGTCTGCTTTTCTTTCTCCAGCTCCTCATATAAGTGAAGACCATAAATTGAAGACCGGCCTTTTTTTTTTTTTTAACACCTCATGTGTTTGGTTCTGGATAGATATTGCCCTGAGTTATTTACCCCTCTAGCTTAGATGCTGGTCAGTTAGTCCCCAATGAAGACATAATAGATTCTTTTTAAAAAGACACTCGGTGTGTGTGTGCGCACACACAAATGCATGCAAAGGACAGAGGATAGCATCAGATTTCCTGGAGCTGGAGTTACAGGTTGTAAGCTGCCCAACAGGGATGCTGGAATCTGAACTCTGGTCCTCTGCAATAGCAAAGAGTACTCTAAACAGCTGAGCCATCTCCAGCCCCAAGATTCTCTTTATCTTGTACAAAGATGCTAAAATAAACAAATGATATCTTGCAAATCTTCCTCTTGAACCACTAGTTCATACCTAGGGAAGTTGGTTTTTGTGGTCCCTTCTTTCTCATTTCTGCCCTCCTTTGGAAGCCGTGTGTGTTGTCCTGTGTCCCGCAGTATACATACATACTGCATCTATTTAATTTTTCTTATTTTCTATCTCTTTGTTAGAGTCATTTTGGTCAAGTCCTGGGGTGATTCTGTCCCAGCTCTTATCCCTTTTATATGGAGTTCATTGTATCTCAAGCAATTATTTTGCAAAGATTGGAAAACAGGGCTTACATAGGTTCAGTGCATCTGACAGAGATATCACAGAGTGTACAACTCTTAGTTATGCATCACAGAAATGGATCCTGATAGTGGCTTTTAGCAACCACCCTACACCCTCTAATAGTTGGGAATGGCCAGGTCCCTATGTTGTGTCTCACCACCGTCTGAGCCTTCAAGAACCTGTCCTTTGTCTCTAAGGAGGCATGAGTCAGCTCTGCTCTGTGACTCTGTCTCTAAGGAGGCATGAGTCAGCTCTGCTCTGTGATTGGAGCCAGATTACCTAGTAGAACAGATAGTGTCTTCTTTTATGCTTTTGAGTATTAGTAATCCTAATTTATTGAAAATGGGTTTTGATTTCCTGTGTTTTTCTCTTTGTTTTTTTTTTTCTAATTTCAAATAAAAAAAAAAACACCTTACAGCAAAACTGTTTTTCTCTTGGTATAGGAATATCAATATCTTTCTTACTCTTCTAGAAGGATGGCACCTACTGTCCTGAACCCTCAGTTGTCTCGGCTTAACCATTGGTATAAACTCCTAATTGGTTGTTGCCCCTTCACTCTCCTGTCACATAAGGGCAGGAACACATCTTTATGACCCTGTAACGCTTGGCCTCCACATGGTCTTTATCTACAAGATTTTAGTAAAATTTGTGTTGGTGTGATTGCTGAAAGTTTGTTGTTTAGTCTGTTTTCTGTTGCTATAGCAGTCATCAAAGAATGGATAATTTACCAAGAGATTTAGTCTCACAGTTCTGAAGGCTCTGCAGCATTGGGGAGGCCTTCTCATTGCACCAGAATATGGCAACGGTACACTGAAGAGAACATGTGAAAGACGCAGAGAAAGCAGGACAATGAGTTTGAATTCATTTTGTAACAAATGTTGTTCACACAGAAATGGTTTGACTTCATGACCTAATCATCTCGTAAAGGTCACACTTCCCAAAGCCGTCACAGAGGCAGTTGTAGTCAACAACACATAAATAAAAATTATATCTTAATTTTTGAGTTTGGAAATAACATTCAGGTGGTAACATTTATATATAATCAAATATTTGTAAATGCTAAACTTAAGGTTCATTATTTTATGTTTTCCTTCTGGCAGGACCACAAGCAGACGGTGTCACTATGCACTTGAACAAGTCATCCATTTGGGTGTAAAAGGTAGCATTTTGTAGCTTGGTAGTAATAAATTTCCCTAGAGTATGCTTATAGAGTTCATGGAATTTTTGTGCAAAATGATATCAGTTCTTCAGTTATATGTAAGAATTAAAATTACATAACAGCATGTATTTTTAATTCCTATTGGGCAATTTGTTTCCTCCCCCCACTATTTTTTTTACTATTTTAACTATGTAAAAGCATACTTAAATAATTGAAAATTATTTAATGTATTTTTTGCTCTCTGCATTTAATCCTGGTAATATAATTCATCTTTGTTCTCACAGAGATAAGTAATGGCTTGTTGCAAAGTCTATGCCATACTATTTAATGCTAAAACTAGGAAAGGGGAACCTCAACAGAGTTTCAGAATATGAACTGTTTTACAATCAGCCATAATGTTTGTGTTGTCTTCATTCATACTTTTTTTTTACTTTTTCTTGTTTCAAAGTATTATTTCCAGAAGAAATCATTTTACAGTCTCCCCAGGTGACAGGGAATTGGAGCCTTGCACAGGACATCAAAAGTGATGTGCAGTCTATCACCAAGGTAGTGTTTTAATGACTTTGATAGATTTAATACATAATATGAATTCAGTGCTCACTTGACTGGAGTATTAGAAGATTATTCACAAATAATCCAAGATTTCAGTTAAAATAAAACTAAGGTAGCTGGGTATAATCCTAGCACTTGGCGGGCAGAGACAGGGAGATCTTTGTGAGTTCAAGGTCAGCCTGGTCTACAGAGTGAGTTCCAGGTTAGCCAGGAATATGTAGTGAAACTGTCACAGAGCGGGGCTGGAGAGACGGCTCATTTGTTAAGAGGACTCGCTGCTCTTCAGGAGGACCCAGGTTTGACTCTCAGCCGGCACATGCAGCTAACTGCCCTTAGCTCCAATTCCAGAGCATATGATGCCCTCTTCTAGTCCTTAAGGGTATTGTATTCACATGGTGCACTAACATAGATGCAGACAAATCCATACACATATAATAAAAAATAAATCTTAATAAAATATTCATAGGGTACATTTAGTTTAACTGTGTATACAATTATATGTAAGACCAAGATATTTAAACAAGGTAAAATTAAGATATGGGTGCTTCTGTGATTGTACCGATTTATTTTAAAATTGTATGCTTTTAGGTGGTCCACAGCTTTAATCCCAACATTCAGAAGGCAGTGATCCACGTGGCTTCCTACCTTTCTCTTACATCCTTCCTGCCTCTGATTTTGTGACACTGTCTGAGCCTTGAAGGCTCAGATATCACATTTGTGACTGGGCATTCAACAGTTAATTCTCAGGACTTTGACCAGTTATGAGTATCTTTAGGACTCACTGACTAATGTTAACAAAAAGTAAGCTTCTCCAGCAAAGTTGACCACAACATTCATGATGAGCATTAAACATAGTTTATTTAGAAGCAAAAGTGGTAGTTTTATAGCTGGGGAGATGGATCAGTGGGTAAAGCATCTGTTGCTCAACCAACCATGAGGACTTGAGTTCAAATCTTAGAACCCACATAAAGTTGGTCCTCAGTAGAGCACATCTGTCCTCCCAGCATTCCTACATCAGGAAACTCCCAGACGTTTGCAGGCCAGCTAGCCTGGAGTCCACAGCAGTGAACAATAAAACAGGCCCCGTCTCAAGGTGTAAGGTGAGACATGACACACACAACTGTCCTCTGACCTATATCCTGTCAACCATGGCATGTGCACATATACTCATGTACACCACACACACACACACAGGGAGAGAGAGAGAATGAGGATGGTGGTTACAGGATGTTTACTCAATCATGGAAAACACTATAAACAAAATAAGAAAGGGTTATTCATTAAAATCACCAGCTGAGCCAGGCGATGGTGGCGCACGACTTTAATCCCAGCACTTGGGAGGCAGAGGCAGAAGGATCTCTGAGTTCGAGGCCAGCCTGGTCTACAAGAACTAGTGCCAGGACATGCTTCGAAGCCACAGAGAAACCCTGTCTCGAAAAACAAAAAAAGAAAAGAGAAAAAAAAACAAAAATAATCATGAGCTCAGGGGCTGGAGAGATGGCTTGGTGGTTAAAAGCACTGACTGCTCTTCTAGAGGACCCAGGTTCAATTCCCACCACACACATGGGCAGCTCACAACTGTCTGTAAATCCAGTTTCAGTGCAATCTGATACCTTCACACCAGTGCGCATAAAATAAAAGTTAAATAAATCATTATAAATTCTTTAAAATTTTCTTAAAATCATGATCTGGGAGCTGGAGCAATGACTCAGCAGTTAAGAGCACTGGCTTCTCTTCCTGAGTTCAGTTCCCAGCAACCACATTGCAGTTCACAGCCATCTGTAATGGGATCTGATGTCCTTTTTTGCCATAAAGGCATACATGCAGAAAGGGCACTCATACATAATATAAATAATTTTCAAAAATCGTCAGCTATGTATTTACTTCTAGATGTTTATTTTGATCTGAGACTAGAAGTCTTCATTGAGCTTTCATTTGCAAATCTCTGTTTTTTATCCCCTTCCTCCTTGTTCATTCCTTTGCGTGATTCTCAAGAAAAGTCTGTGTAGGAGATGGTAGGATGGGATGAAGGAAGAGAAGCTACTGCTATTTAGATGAGGGTTTGCTGACTGCCTTACATTCTTAAGTGCAGAATGTTATTTCTAGCAAAGTTGTAAATAAATCTTGGCATTCCATTAGTCAACCATGGTGGAATTATAGGGACTGGAGAGATAACTCAAAAGTTAAGAGCATCTTCCCCAGGACCCAGGTTTGACTCCCAACACTATGTGGCAGCTCACAACTGTCTTTAATTCCAGTTCCAGCAAATCTGACACCCTCTTCTGGCCTCTTTGTGCACTACACACAACATGCAGGCAAAACATTTGTGTACTTAAAAAAAATATTTTTTAAATATAGAAATAAAAAGAAGAAAGAAAAGGGCTAGAGATAAAACTTCAGTGGAAGGGAAGCCTAGCATGCCCAAGGCCCAAGTTCAATCCCCAGTACCCTCTCCACAGCACTCATACAAAGTATATAAAACAGTAGTTTGAGACATTGGTTATTAGCCATGTTAGGACTTATTCCTAAGCAAGGGAAACAAGTGAGGTGGGCAGCATTGTTTAGAACATAGCATTTAGAGAGCAGAAAGAAGAAATCCAGGAGAGACTCTTAGGTAGAGGAGACAAAACTTGAAGGATCACATTGACAAAGCAGAATAGTGAGGAGAGAGCAGAGAGATAGGCAGATTCCGGCATCTAAAAGGGTCCCTAGAGTTCTCGCTGTCAGTCTCTTAGCTCGTGAGAAAAATGCCTTCAGAATTGGCGCAGTTCTACAACCAGAGAAGCCTAGCCTTAGTCAGGACTGTGTTCACAGACACAGGAGGAGAGCAAGCCTTCAAATCCCAGGTGCTTGGCAGTGGTAGCACACACTTTAATCCCAGCTCTCGGGAGGCAGAGGCAGGCGGATCTCTAAATTTGAGGCCAACCTTGTATATAGAACAAGTTCCGGGACAGCCAGGACTGTTACACAAAGAAACCTTGTCTTGAAAAAAACAGCCCTAGTTGTTGATCTGTATCCCAAAGTAAGGTATTGACTGGGAATCCCAGCAGAGGAATGAGACTGAGGTCATTGTCAGTTCCACAGTGGGTTTGACGCCAGCCTGGGCTACCTGAGACCCTGTCTTAAAAAAAAAAAATCAGGTGCTTGAGAGATGGCTCAGCACTTAAGAGTACTTGTTGCTCTCGTAAAGAACCTAGATTTGATTTCCAGCACCCACATGGTGGCTTACAAGTGCCTGGAACTCCAGTTTCAGGGGATTCTGTTCCCACTCTCCACCTTCGTAGACACCAGGCATTCAAATGTTGCACATACAAACATGGAAGCAAAGGACTTACACACATAAAATAAATCTTTAAGTTTTTTTAAAAATCAAACAAAAAGAATATAAAAGTGCTGGGTGGAGGTTGCACATGCCTTCAATCCCAGCACTTGGGAAGCAGAGGCAGGCGGATCTCTGTGAGTTCGAGGCCAGCCTGGTCTACAGTGTGAGTTCCAGGACAAGCTCCAAAGCTACAGAGAAACCCTGTCTCAAAAATCCAAATAAGGGGCTGGAGAGATGGCTCAGCGGTTAAGAGCATTGCATGCTCTTCCAAAGGACCCGAGTTCGATTCCCAGTAACCACATGGTGGCTCACAACCATCTGTAATAAGGTCTGGTGTCCTAGCAGGCATATATGCAAACAGAATATTGTATCCATAATAAATAAATATTTTTAAAAATCCAAATAAATAAAATGACATTATCTAGCACTCAATAAGTAGACAATTTATGTCTGGCATCTGGCTTTAAAACAATAACCCAGGCTAGGGATATAACTCAGTGGTTGAGCCCTTGCCCAGCCTATGCACAGCCCTGGGCTCAAACCTAGCACTGCAAACCAGACTTAAAAATGCAACCAGTATGGAAAATTTTAATTAATTGGAACCAACCTCTACCCCAAATAACCCGGTTGTAAAGTTAGAATACAAGGACATTAGAACAGTTATTAATTAGTCATGATAATAGAAGACACTGGGTCAGGCATGGTGGTGCATGCCTTTAATCCCAACACTTAGTAGGCAGAGGCAGGTGAATGCCTGGGCATTAGAGGTCTACAAGGAGAGGTCCAGGCCAATAGGGCTACCTAGTAAGACCCTGGCTCCAAAAAGAAAGGAAGTAAGAAAAGACATGAAGACCTTAACTGAGGGACATGAAAGATAAATTTAACAAAACACAACCTCATTCTTTAGAGATAAAAATTTCAGTTACTAAGATGAACAAAATGCACAAAATAGTACCAGACTAGGTGATCCAGAAGAAAAGTAGCTTGAAGACATAACACTAAAAATTATGTGAAAACAGCAAGAAAGATTTCAGAAAACAGGAAAAGCAATTTCCATAATTCATAAGTCCTCTTCTTAAAATGAGTGACAAATATTAAAAGTCATAGAACAACTTCAGGTGGCCTCACACACTTTTAACTGTTTGCCTCTCAAATAAAGAGGAGCAGGCAGAAAATGTAAGGAAGCATATTGGGGCCACGTGTGATATCTCAGACCTGTAATCTTTGCCCGGGCTACACAGCTAGATCGTGTCTCAAACAAAACCCCTGGCGTTTTGGGAAGATAGGTAAAGTTGCTAAAGTATAACCCAATTGATGGCTGGCGCAGTACAGATACAGGTGACCCTTAGCAAAAACGGCGCTAGTCGGAGGACAAGGGCATATTCTTTTTTTTTT
>NC_022017.1:22218601-22232096 GCF_000317375.1 Microtus ochrogaster | reverse complement strand
TCCCACTTTCTCTTCTATCAGGTTCAGTGTGTTCAGACTGATATTGAGGTCTTTAATCCATTTGGACTTGAGTTTTGTGCATGGTGATAGATATGTATGTATTTTCATTCTTCTACAGGTTGACATCCAGTTTTGAAGGGCATATTCTTGTGATGATCAATTTTACATGTTACCTTGACTGGGCCACAGAGTACCTAGAAGCTCAGTGAATCTTACTCTGGATTGTGTATCAGTGAAGGTGCCTGTGAATTTGACTTTGTGTGTTGATAAAGCTTGCTGCCTCTGTCTGTGTTCATATGGCAGCACGTCAGACGAGACCTGCATAGGATAGACAGACTGACAGACCCCTCTTCCTAGCCTCCCCTCCTGCCAGTGTCCAGAGACAACAGTCATCTTATGAAACTCACGCACACCTTTGGCAACCTCCTGACCCTCGTTCTTTAGCCTTAGGCTAGGGCATGCCATCCGCCTTCCTCGTCCTTAGCTTGCTGCCACAGGTGTTAGGATTCCTAATTCAGTTGTTTCTCTCCCCAGCCCATGTTGTTGTTGTTTTTACTTTTGTTGTTTTTTAGCTTTTGATATGGGTTTTTAGGGATTGGACTTGGGTATTCATGCCTGCATGGGAAGCATTTTACCAACTCTACTATCTCCCATTACAAATCTGTAAATCTTAACATTCCAACTAGTTTTATTGTTGTTTTCAGAAACTTGACCAAGTTATTCTAATATATAAATTTTAAAATGTAATTACAAATTTCATATATATATGAAATACCTATTAGAATATGTATATGTAAAGGTCATAAATATCTATGACAGTATTAAAGTACTTATCCATCCTCATATTAAAGTATATTCTCAGACTAGACTATTGTCAGACAAATAGAATTACAGGGCTAGGCACATGGACTAAGACCATACCAGTTATCCTCTGCAGCACCAATATGACAGTGATCGGAGGCCACGTTGAGAAATCCTAGAATAAAATTTGACTGCATGTATTTTTAATGAAGAAATTTTATGATGCAGAGCTTCAAGATTCATTATATAAAAGTCATTAATTACACAAAGATATATATACAAAGCTATGAATTAGGAAGTATTTATAATAGAAAAATTAAAAATTCAATACTGTTGGCTCAGAGAAAAGTATATCTATATTCAAACACACCTGTAAAACCAGTTCTTGTGTAGGCTTGACAAGCAGTGCTGGCTTTCTGTGTTCTCAGGAAGGCATGAAGATGCTGCACAGCAGAGTCCTCATTACCTCTCTGTTTCAATTTCATCATGACAAAACTCAATTTTTTTATATTTATTTTTCAAAGAACTGGGGAAAAGCATAAACTTTTAGACAGGTTTTTATTCACTGTCTCATGTTTGAATTATGTTTCAAAGGGTAGACCTGTGACCTATCCAAAAAACTGTTCAATGTGACAGCAGAGTGTTGGTGGTAGGTGTGTGTGTGCTGCTCTTTAAGCTTCTGTAACACAAAGCTGCTGTTGTAACTACGTACTTCATGATTATTTCCAGAACAAGAAAACAGTGAAGGGTCAAACTAAACATACAACAAAGGAGAGGAGCATGGGTACCACAGACCTGCCAGAGAAGGCAGCCTCTACTGCGGAGACCAGTGAGTTGGGTACAAATATATAATGGACTCAGAGAAGAAACCTGTGTTGAAAGAAGTTGCCTGAGAAGCACACTGTGGTTGGAGATCAGTCGTGACGGACACATTGTCCACAGAAGGCTGAAGCCCCATCTGCCTGCTCCCGAGGGTGTCTTGGTGGTTTAGATTAGATGCTTTAGAAAAACCTTAGGTTGCTTTATTCTTGCCGTGCATGCTCCTAAGTTGTAGTATACTCTCTATATTTAATAGTCAGTCCTGCAGTATCACCCAGCTGGTGTTAAAGTCCTGGACTCAAGTGATCCCTCACTTAGCCTCAGTGTCAAAAAGTATAAGCAGGATTCAGCACACCCGACTTGTAATGCTGACAGACACAAATGCCTAGTAAGCATTTAACAATGTGTTCGCCATCTTTAGCCATTAGGAAAATACAAATTAAAACTATTGAAAATTGTATCTCACCCGAGGCAGAGAGGCTAACATGGAGAGACAACAGGTGTAACCAGAGGCTGCACTTACATTTCCCAGCCGCCCAGACCGAATAACCACACAGAAGTTATATTAATTACAACACTGTTTGGCCAATGGCTCAGGCATATTTCTAACTAGCTCTTACATCTTAAATTAGCCCATTTCTATTATCTGTGTATCACCACAAGGCTGTGGCCTACTGGTAAGGTTCTGGTGTCCTTCTCTTTTGGCAGCTACATGGTGTCCCCCAGCTCTGCCTTCTCCCTGCATTCAGTTTAGTTTTCCTGCCTACCAATATTCTGCTCTGCCATAGGTCAAAGCAGCTTCTTTCTTAGCCAATGGTAAGAAAATATATTCACAGTATACAGAGGGAAATCCCACATCAAAGAAGTGCTGATAAAAAAACCCCATATTTACTACTAGTAAATCAGTCTAGAAGTTTCAAAAAATTAAAAACTAAGAGTAGGGTTGGAGAGATAGCTCAGCATTGAAGAAGTACTGGCTGCTTATGCAGAGGACCCATGTTTGGTTCCTAGTGCCTACATGGCAGCTCACAACCGTTTGCAACTCCAGTTCCAGTGGATCTGACACCCTCTTTTGGCAAGCACTCGGCAGTCATGTGGTGCACAGACATACATGTAGGCAAACATTCATACATGTAAAATAAATCTTTTTTGAAAAACTATGAATAGAGGAACTCTCATATACCCTGATATACTACTAGATATATATCCTGAGAAGTCTAAGATAGTATACAAGAGATGGTTACAGATACATATTTATTGTTAAACTTATTATTAAAAATAGTTTGTTTTTGAATGTGAAACCAACCCATCCAATTTGAATTGATAAAATTTAATACATACAGCTGTATTAAGATTAAGAAAAATGAAATCGTGATCCTTTTCTAGAAAATTATGGAATGGAAATTACTACGCAGTTTTCCAGACTTGGAAAGACAAATACCAAGTGGTTTTCTCTCATATGCAGATCCTAAATTTTAATTATTAGACATGTTTATATGTTGGTACATAGGTCATAAAAATAGAAAGAGGCTGTGAGAAGGAAGTCTTAGGGGGCCTTGGGGAAAGGAAGAAGAAGGGGTTTTAGACTGCATATGACATGAGAGCAGAGTGCAGGCCATGGGGGAAGGATGTGTAGTGGGCGGGAGACTGGGTCAGGAAGATCACCCCAAACCAAGTATGAAAGAAAGAGTCACAGTAAAACTTACCACTTTGTATGCCAACTTTAAAACAGCTCATTTAAATATTTGGGGAAAATCATCAACAAAAAAAGGTTTTGAGCCCTGTATGAAATACTTCAGGGATGCTGTAATCTGTAAGTGGCTTAGAGAACTAACTTTTCCTGACTTTGCCTCAGAAAACCATCTTGGTTCTAGAACATGTTCTCCTACCACACTGAAAGTTGTTGGCATTGTCATTGTTTTACTTGGCCTTTATAGCATCTAATAAGCATCTGATGGTCTGACTAGGCTGTCTTTCCACTTCACATGTAGTAGATGAAATTCAAATCCCTAAAGCAAGAGATAAGGAGTTTTTCAATCCAATGCTCAATGAAAACCAGAAGCTGGCAGTGAGGAGGATTCTGAGTGGTGACTGCCGACCCCTCCCGTATATTCTTTTTGGCCCTCCTGGAACTGGAAAGACGGTGACAATAATTGAGGCTGTTTTGCAGGTAAGAACGGTAGTGCTGGTTGCTATCGGTCTGTGCTGTGTTCATGTATTTGTGTCTGAGAAAGGATTAGTTTAAACTCCAGAGACCTTTGTAAAGAATTTAAGAAAGATTTAGCTCCTAACATTGTCTGATTATGTATTAGGATTTTAAGTTTATTTCATAAGTGTAGAAGAAAACTTCATTTCTAGACAGTAAACCTTTGATCCCGTTGTGAAGCTTTACTGAAGAAGTTGCCTGGACAGTACTGAAGCCATCACTCTGCAGCTATTGCTGGGCTCTTCTTTATATATATATATATATATATATATTTTTTTATTTATGAAAATACTGTGTATATATAGTACTGCAGTGTCATTCCAGATTTTGATTAGCAAGCATACTGTGAGTATTCTATGTTATGCTACAAGCTTGGCTTGTGAGATTGATAGAACTTGGTGCTGTCTATGGATATGTCTGTGGAGGTGTGTGGGAGGTTATGGTTGCAGAGCTGGGGATATAGCATATACAGGCTTTGGATAGCCCTGCATTTGTTTTTTCTCTGTATGTATGTGGGACTGGGGGCAGGGAGGAACTACCACCTGATTACATCTCGTCTGTGCCCAGGGAGGTGGGGTAGTCTCTTGGACATTGCAAGGAATGTCTCAGATGCTCAGAGATTAGTATCCAATCCCACACCCCTTGTTCCCTATAAAGGAATCTGTATGCTGGATAAATACTCAGGGTTTCCACTCTGTGGCAGTAAGATCCCTGGTCTCTCACTTCTTAATGCAGGTACATTATGCTTTGCCGGACAGTCGGATTTTGGTCTGCGCTCCCTCCAACAGTGCTGCTGACCTTGTGTGTTTGCGACTTCATGAGAGCAAGGTTCTGAAGCCAGCTGCCATGGTCCGGGTGAATGCCACCTGCAGATTTGAGGAGGTGAGCCCCAGGCATGGGATGGGCGCCTGGAATCCTTCTATGAAGAATACTTAGTGGGCAGATTTGAGCAGGAGGTAATAGCTTGGTAGACACCAAACTATTGTAGAAAGTTATAATGGAAAAAATTGCTCTGTTGTTGTGAAACAACTCGTGGGCTCTTATTCCTGAATATTTCATTATGTTCTCAACCTGTCTCCAAATTAACAGTGCTTTTGTGGACATTCTCAGTTTTGTTAAATTCTCATCAATACTCTTGTTTCCTAAGATGTAATTCTTCAAATATATTCTATTTTCTTTTTAGTTCTCTTTTATTGATTTGGTTACCACTATCCCTTTTGGAAAATTAGAGTATCCTAGTTTGTTTTTGAATAAATAAAGTAAAATAAAATAAATATTGCTTAAAAATAAATTATGACTAGAAAAACATAGTAAGTTGCTTTCTGGATTATGTAAAGGATTATAGTATATTCATGCCTTTAGAGTTCATAAAACATGGACTTAATATGAAAATATAAGACATTTTAATTTAAGATAATCATTAATAATTAATTATCACTAAGAAGTAGCAACAGGGCAAGATTATCCTGTAGAATTCCTCCCAGCCTTGCTGTTTTGTCCAGTTTAAATAAATGATCAATAAATTGAAACCCAAACTGACTCTAACCTCTTTGCCTCAGACTATTATTGATGCCATCAAACCATATTGCAGAGATGGAGAAGATATCTGGAGAGCCTCCCGCTTCAGGATAATAATCACCACATGTAGCAGTGCAGGACTGTTCTACCAGATAGGAGTGAGGTAAGTGTCGAATGTTGTAGGAGCAGAGTCCCCCACACTTAGGTCAGAAGAGATTGACCAGATGGAAACTGAGTAGGGGAGGGAGGTGTCAGCCACAGGATAAGAGCGGTAAGGGGTGGGTGTCTTTTCTGAGGAAACAGGAGTATTGATGAGACCAAGAGACTCAAAGGGTTCAGCAGTACAGTGGATAGGCAAGTGGGCGAGCAGCATGGACAGTGGTTAGAGAGCCCTGAGCATATTTGCGGAATGGAAACCTCAGAGCTGGGGCCTAGTGAGCAAGAATGGAGCTAGGAGCCGGGCACTGGTGGCGCACGCCTTTAATCTCAGCACTCGGGAGGCAGAGGCAGGCGGATCTCTGTAAATTCAAGGATAGCCTGTTCTACAAGAGCTAGTTCCAGGACAGGCCCCAAAGCCACAGCGAAACCCTATCTCGAAAAAAAAAAAATGGAGCTAGGAGCAACAAGCGGCTTGGATTCTAGAAGAGGCATTAGGTATGACCTTAGTTTACAGACGTCTACTGAATGAGGAGCTTAAAGGACCAATGGGAGGCAGGCTGCTTAGGAAACAGCTGAATTCAGTGTTAATCACTGAGTCAGAGGTTAATCCTGGGTGGGGCAGCTCAAGTACCCACTAGTGGTGTCTCCCGAGATGGAGCAGTGATGGTGCAGGAAGGTAAGGAGGGATGGGCTAAGGACAGAGAACTTGTCCTCAGTGCTAGGAGGAATGTCCCAAGTACACTAGAAGTGAGCCAGGGAGGCAGCAAGCCAGATCTTGGTAAGAAGAGGAGGTAGCACAGGCCAGGCTGAGGGAGGAGGAGGAACAAGCTTCCCTGAGGATGAGTCCCAACTCCTGAGATCCTGAGGACAGTCAGCTCTGCAGCTTGGAGCAGAGTCACCCCAGAATGTAGCTGTGAGGATGACTACCCAGGCCACACATGCTCACCTTTCTGACCCGAGTTCTAGGCATCCGAGAGCAGAGAGAGCCAAGTGTAGTTGGCCGCAAGCAGGTTGCAGATTATTTCATAAAGATTCTGTAGTTACCTATATTTTATTTATTTTTAAGCTAGGAATTTAATATTTTTAATATTTTATTTTGTATGTTCGTGTTTGGGTGCAAGTGTAAAGGTCAGAAAACACCTTGAGGGAGTTGATCCCTGTATGTCCTAGGGATCAAATTCAAGTCCTTAGTGGCAGGTACCTTTACACTCTGAGCCATCTCACTGGCCCCACCGTGTCATTTAATTATGTAACCTGTATTAAATCACTGATGAGACAGTCTACATTTAATTATTCAAGTATGAAACTTAGAGCTCTTTATGTCAGACTAGCCACTGTAATATGCTTAAGAGCCACACATGGCTAAGAGGCTGCTGGACTGGGAGGGTGCAGATCTAAGCAAGGGCAGAGGGTTTCTGCGATACAAGGTGCCAGAATTCTAAGCTACCAGGAGGCTCTTGGGCTTTGTCCATACCCACCCTCACCCCTTCATGTCCTTCCAAACACGTACACATTCTGCTTACAGAACACCAACTGCTGATAGGGATGCATATGAATCTCCTAGCAGGCCTGCAGCTCTGTGACTCCAAGTCTTGTGACACTTATACCTCTTGGTCTTATCTTCCCTGGAAAACCCCACTGTGATCCCAGCACCACAGAGCAGAGTTTTGCCAATATGTGTTAGGTAGCAGTTGCTAAACAATCCAATGAAATTACCATTCCGACATCTTTGGCTCTAGAGTTGGATACTTCACACACGTGTTTGTGGACGAGGCAGGGCAGGCAAGTGAGCCAGAATGCCTAATTCCTTTGGGACTGATTTCAGACATCAATGGTCAGGTAAGATCTGTGTTTTGTGTGTGTTTCTGTCTTACTGTTTTCCCTCGGTGACAGTCACAGCCTTCAAGTGAAAGGACTAGGACCTGAGGATCCGAGAGGTCAGCGCTGTGCTGTTCATCACAGCATCAGTCTTCTGTGGCTGGGAAGAAAGGCCATTGCCTGCTATTATTTCCTTATTGCAAACAGAAGATAAGAGCCGTTGTAGGTACTGGGACTCAATGGCAGATTCGACAGCTGAAGTTTCCAGTGTGGGTATTCCACATGGCACAGGGGAGAGGACAGGGCCTCATGCTCTGCTAAGATCTGACTGTTGTTCCATTACATTTTTCAGGGGCTCCTCACTCAGACACCAGCCCCTACAGCTCTATGTGTTCCTGGCAGATCCCCATCTTAACCTTCTCTCTGCTACGTTGGACAGTAACATGGGTTATCATTTTATTTTTTTTTAACTTTTTTTTAATTGAGAAAAGGAGAAAAAAAAAACAAGTTTGGGTTATCATTTTAGAACATGTTTCTTTCAGTCCCCGCAGCTGAGAGGTCATCTGACACCCACTTGTGAACTTGTCAGTATCCTCCAGATGTGTTCCCACCACCTCCCCTCAAGTCACAGGCTCTATGAGACAGTCTAGGAACTAAGGAACAAGAACTGGTCTAATTAAAACACTCCCAAGGCTAGTCAGCATGATGCTAATGAGTGTGAGGCCTGCCAGGAAAGGACATCATGGAAAAGGGCCCAGGATAATTTCCTATGGTCAGGCACAGCAGAAAATTCCAGAACACAAGCTGCATACCTGAGGCTTTTGTCACATTGAGAGATAAGTGAAAGAGGCAGCTGGACTGCTGTACCAGGACTGATAAAAGCAGATAGTAACTGCTTAGTGGAGAAACCTGAGTCTCAAGCCCATCAAGTTTCTCATTTCCCACTTCTCAGTCTAAGCCATTGTCAATTCTAGCTGTGTCCACCATGGTCTCTCAGCGTTTTCCCTCATTCCATATAACCAGAGTGTGCAAGGGGGCCCTACCTGCACACCCCATCCCTACCCTATTCAGAGCCACCTGCCTGTCAATTCCCATAGGTCTTCTACTGTGGCTGGACTGCATGCCTGTCTACTCCACACTAATCAGGCATCCTTGTATATGCTATAGATTGTTCTTGCTGGAGATCCCATGCAGCTTGGCCCAGTCATCAAGTCCAGACTGGCCATGGCCTATGGGTTGAATGTGTCTATGTTGGAGAGGTTGATGTCCAGACCAGCATACCTGAGAGACGAGAATGCCTTTGGTGCTTGTGGTGCATACAACCCTCTTTTGGTGAGTTCTGAACTCTCTGCTTTGTCACACAAATGGAGAAAGAGCAAAGTTTTATTGGAGCAGACAGTCCTGGCTGGAGGAGGGGGACTGCTGAGGGCAGGTCCGTAGGGCAGCTGTCACACTGCTCTCACCCACTTCCCCTTGCCCATGAGTCAAGCACATGAGCAGAGACTTCTGCACAAGAGAACTGGATGTATCTCCATCTCCACAAACACCCACTTGCTCCTTGCCCTCCTCCCCTCAGGAAGCATGTTCAGCACAGGGATGCACAGATACCCGGGGAGGATGATAAGCAGCATGTGTGGCTCCTCCACTTCCCAGGTAGCATTTAAGGTACTTTCTGCCCGCTCTTCTGTCACACAGGGACTGCTGTTTGGATCAGAGGGTGCCATGGAATTATAACACTGATGATGTGGAGTTTGGGGATCCAAGACAATAAAAGAAGTTAAATCTGCCTTACTCCGTAAATGTAGGAAAACAGAAATGGCTTTTGTAACTATGTGAAGGAAGAGAGGACCTGCCCTGTGTGGTCCTCTGACCTGGTGCTTCTGGGTGTGAGTGCGAGCTTGGTGAAACCACCAAACCAGACCCTTCCATGCATGGAAGGAAAAACTTACTCAAACTTCCAAGGCGATCTCTTGGGGTTGGGCAGAGAGAGGCAAAATAGTGGGAGAGTTTTGCCAGTTCTAAGGGTTGTGTTGCAGCAAGAGGTAGGTGAGTTAACTGGAATAGCCTGAGAACTAGCACGGGGCTTGTCTGAGTTCATAAGGAGCTAGATGCCCATTCTGGAGACAGTTGGCTGAATGGGACAGATAAGGGAAGTGATAGCTTTCGTTACAAACAGAAACCCACTTGTCAAGGTTTCTGAGGAATGCTGGTTTTCAGCAGCAATCCTTCTGTGTACCTGTGAGAGTCCAGTGTGAGCTGAGCCCAGTCTGTCATTTAGGACAGTGCCAGTGGAACTGCCGTTTGGGGTTTGAAAGGGACACTTTGCACCTAACACTGGGCTTACACACCGTCAGATTCTGAAGGTGGACTTTGGAACTTGCATCTTTGGGAGCTCATAACAGAATGAACTTGGGGATCTGAACTCCGTAGGACATCATTAAACGGCTAGAAACTTCTATAATTAAACATTCTGTAAACTTTATTATTACTAAACTGTTATAATACCAACAGATTTCCATCTGAACTTGTTTTCCTGGTGTTAATGAAATATAGTAGTCATGAGAGGTTTTCAGAGAAATAAAACCCTTTCCTCCATTGGAAATCCAAGGAGTGAATGTTGCACAGACTGGGGAAAGTATGTTGTGATTCTTCAGGCTGAGGAGGATCTCTGGGATAATACTCATAAGAAAGGTGCCTGCTGTCCCAGGAGCAGAGGAACACATACAGGTGCCCCTAGGATGGGGTGCAACGTGGCATCTCCTGGGTCAGAGAGGATGCCTGCGTGCCGCCCTGCCCATGGAGATTCGTTCTCACCCACCTCCTGTGCATGTTGGGACATGCACATCCTTTTCTGAAAAAGAAGTGCTTTCCTCCTCTTTTCCTTGTTCTCTTTGCTTTCTGAGCTGGTGTGAATCTTCATGGTGGGACACATTCTGCTTTTGGAAGTGTGGTTTACTGTCCTGGGGCTAATGGGCATTTGCCAGTACAATTCCTTCAGTTGCTCTGACAAAATGCCTCTCAGGGACAATTTCGTGGGGAAGAAGATTTGTTTGGCACCATTTGAGGGGATAATATGGCATGGCACAGAAGGCATGGTGGGATGAGGCATCTGCCGTCAGGAAACAGAATCTGGCTTCCTCCATTTTCCTTTTTTATGCAGTATCAAACTTCGCCTATGAGTTAGTGTTACCCGCATTCAGAGGTCTTCCCACCATATTAAACTTCTTTAGAAACACCTTCAACAGAGGTGTGTCTCCTAGGCAACTCCAAATCTAAAGAAGTTGACAGTGACAATTGACCATTACAGCCATAAACAAGGACAGATGCTTGTATTGTACCAATTTCCCAAGCAATTGGAGGAAAAAAGCTTTTTCCTCATGCTAGTACTATCCCAGGACCAAAGATGTACCAGGGCTGTTACAGCAGCTCTTACTTTCTGCCCACAGCACAGAGTCAGAACTTTATAGCACTTCATTTAAAGGCTGAGCTTGTAAGATGTAGGAGCCTGCTCCCACAAAGTCAGCTAGGGTTCCTGGATTGGGGGGGACATTAAGGCTAAGGAAATGTCAGATTAAACAAAAAAACTGAGACAGAAAACATAGGATAGAATGTCCAAACAGCCCAGAGTTTACTTTAGAACTTGCTTATATACAAAAGCAGAAGTAAAGCACAGCACAGTCAGTTAGTGTCTAACCAAGATCATTCCTGTCCTTCTAACTAACACGCGCTTGCTGTTATCTTGAGGTTCCTAAGATTTGTCGTCAGCATTATACTGTCTACTAGATGGTGTGTTCTTTTCTCATGGGCTAAATCAGAAGTCTCGCACAGCCCTCAAGGTTATTGGGAAAAGCAAAGCAGGCAAGCTTAAACTCAAATGACTTACAAGTCAGAATGGACTCCAGATGGAAACTGAGTCGCATGTGGGCACCCACAGTAAGGTGGCAGATCAAAGGCAAAAATTGCAGCACAAAGAAGTATCCAGAGCTGACTGTACCCATTAAGAGACACTCAACAATCAGGACCCAGAAGAATCACAAAAGAAGCCTTTTGTCCCTCCTGATGTTTATTTACCTTTTCTGCTAAAATGGATCCTCAAGATTCAGAGTCACCTGAGAAACTTGTCCTGGCCTCAGATTTCAAGCTAATAGAATAGAGGCAGGAGCAGGGTACTACCCCATGAAGTTAGCAGTAATATGGTTGGTTTCAAGCTTGTCTTGCAAGAACAACAGGGATAAAACCTGGACAGGAGCTGTATGGTTTTGACTTCTCGTGACCTGTGCCTACCCTTTCCCTACAGGTCACAAAGCTAGTGAAGAACTATAGGTCCCACTCGGCCCTGCTGGCACTACCCTCTCGCCTGTTCTATCACAGGGAGCTTGAGGTCTGTGCTGATCCCAAAGTAGTGACTTCGCTGCTGGGCTGGGAGAAGCTGCCCAGAAAAGGCTTCCCTCTCATCTTCCATGGCGTGAGGGTAAGTCTGCCTTGACTACTGAGTGCTCCTTGCATCAGGTGTTGCATGAAGGGGAGGAGGAGGTGTCTTCATTCAGAGAACAATGATGTTCCCAATGTTGCGAGTCCCCATCTATGCTACATTAGCCAAGCATTCTCCATGGGCCTGCGGTGGAGATGACAGGTTCTGATCTCTTAAGTGTAAGGCAGCAGGAAAGGGCTGCTGCTGACCTCTCCTGTCAGAGAGTCCATACAGAAAGAGCTTAAGAGTAGATATTGTAGGCCCTGCCCTTTGGTGTTTGCATTAGATAAATACTGGATTCCAAAAGGAATCACAAGCCAGTATCAAAGGACTCAGTGTGGGTTAGAGGTCTAGGAGGATGCACGAGAGATGGCTCAGTGCTTACGAGAGTTTTTACAGTCACAGACCTCTGTTGAATTCCCAGCACTCACATTGGGTGACACATAACCACGTGTAACTCCAGCTCTGGGAGATCTGATGCCTTTAAGCTTGCACTACTATATACATACAGACACATAATGAAAAATAAAAATAAATCTTTGAATAAAAACAGAAGGCTGAGAAGTAAGGCAGGAAAGACCATTGGAAACTGGGCACTAAGGACTGACATCCTGACAGTACTTGCCCTACCCTCAGGACCAGTCAAGCTGAGAACCCACAAGATCCAGTCAACCAAGCACTGAACCCCAGCTCCAGAGGCAGGGGGATGACAAGGACAGAGTCTCCTTCCTACAAGACCTCACAGAGTGGGGTTGAGATGCTCATTAGCTATAATGAACTGCAGGAATTCACCAAAAGCAGGTAGTTTGTATTGGTAATTTGGTTGTCAGAACCAGAAATCAAGTTTTACATTCACCTTCTCAAAAGGGAAGAGGATTTGAATTACGATCCAAAATTAGTGTCACACCCAGAAGGGAGGATCATGGCAAATAGCCCTTCTCTCCCATAGCCTGGTCTTAAAGGTATGTGAGCCCACAGACAGCTGCACCCAAGTGCAGTCCGTGACTCAGTTTCTCCCTAAATCTTTCAAAGACAAAAGTTCTGGGTCTGTTAGAAGTGCATTTGAAGACATGTGTGCTGGTGACTTTGGAGCACCCTCTCAAAGGCTGTTTGTCAGTGCTTACCAAGTCCTAATATGTGCCCCTTCCCCAGGAATACCCTCCTTGTGGTCTGGGTAGCTCTGCCCATCCTCAGGAAAGACAAGTGGCTGTTATAATGGAAGGAATCTCTCTAGGGTGCCCAGAAATGAGCCTGTGAGGCATAACCAGCGTTAACGCTGGAACAAAGGTACAAAGCTTTACTTGAGCACATGAGGGCATATTCATAAATGAGAGTTCAATATCTTAAAGATCTCAATTCTTTAATGCAGTCTAATTTTAAAATTACCACAGGCCAGGCATGGTGGCACACACCTTTAGTCTTAGCACTCAGAAGGCTGAGGCAGGCAGATCTCTGAGGCCAGCCTGGTCTACAAAGCAAGTTCCAGGACAGCTAAGGCTTCTACACAGAGAAACCCTGTCTTGAAAAACAACAAAAAAAAAATACCACAAGCTTTTTTTTTATGAGGTGTAGGCTTAAGTCACAAACAATGCCACAGCAGTTTGGAATTATGATTAATAGGGTATTATTTATTTAAAGGGGAAAAAACTTACAGATCACCGTCAGCCCTCTGTACAACCAGGAAGGGAGTCTAGTCGCCAGCC
>NC_022017.1:22193823-22211251 GCF_000317375.1 Microtus ochrogaster | reverse complement strand
GGCCGCTTTTTTAAAGGGAGAGAGACCACGCCCCAATGGGCGGGTATCTCAGCGGCTATAGGCTGGAGGAGCGGAAGGACCTCCCGCAACAATGAGGACTCTTTTAATGACAGTTAAAAGTGTTTTATAAAAGAAAATTAGTATAGTCCTATGTAGCACAAATAATAAAAACTCAGAGACAGATATTGGGGTTCAAGCTGAAGATCAGAAAAAGCAAAGCAGCCAGCCTCTAGTAGAGCTCTTGCCTCTACCAAGGCTCAAAGGGGCAATCCTGCAGTGCTCTCTGCCAACCTCAGACTCCACACTCCACTGAATTCCTGTCTCTTCCCTTTTATATTCCTCTCTCTGCCCAGCCATATCACTCCTGTCTCTACCTCCTCAGTGCTGAGATCACCTTTGTGTGAGTTCTGTTTCTCTTTTAGACAGATTCAGTCTTGTTCTGCTCAGGGTGGCCTTGAACTCACAGAGATCCCATCTGCCTCTCCTGAGTCCTGGGATTAAAGGTATGTGCCGCCACTGCCTGGCCTGTATGACTGACTAGTATGGCTGCTTTGCTCTCTGATATTCAGGCAAGCTTTATTTATTAAAACATAAATAATATGCCATTTTAGTCCTAGATTCAATTTTTAATATTATCAAAAAGAACCAGACAAATGAATCATTAGACTTGATGTTACAAAATATACTCTACAAAGTTAGAATAAATAAAAGTGTCAAGTATTAGATGTATATTAAATATGCAGTATAGTAGTAAAATACTTACCTAGCATGTGTAAGACCCTGGGATCAGTCCTCAGTACCACAAAGATGAAGTGTGTGGGGTATATGTGTGCACACACATACATGTGCACGTGTGTAGTTGACCATAAAGGTACAAGTTGGTGGAAGGGAGTCAAAAAAATACAAGTGGATATAGAGGATTTTTCTTTTTGACCAGGGTTTTCCTGTGTAACTCCAACTACCTGGAACTCACTCTGTAGACTAGATTGGCACTGAACACAGAGATCCACCTGCTTCTGCCTTGGGATTAAAGACATGTGCTAAAGATGTATGCTACCATGTTCATCCCAGTGTGGAGAACTTTTAAGATAAAAGTACCTTTCAGTCCCTGAGAAACAAGATGGAAATATAGATTTGATCACCAACAGACCCTGGGAGTACATGACAACCTAAAGGTCATGTACAGAGGCCAGGAAACACACTCTTGAAGAGGGAGGAGGAGTAGCCTGTGGACCAATATCTCTATTTGATCCAGGGTAAATATCTCAACAGGTTTCTCATGGGCAGGTTTTTTGTTGTTTGGTTGTTTGCTTTTTAAATGTATTTATTATGTATACAGTATTCTGCCTGCGTGTATTTCTGAAGGCTAGAAGAGGGCACCAGATGGTTGTGAGCTACCATGTGATTGCTAGGAATTGCATTCAGGACCTCTGGAAGAGCAGCCAGTACTCTTAACCTCTGAGCCATCTGTCGAGCCCCTTTTTATGTTTTTTGAGATAGAATCTTGTGTATACTAAGTTAGCCTTGAACTTGACATAAAGCTCAGGATGACCTTCTACTTATGGCCCCACTGTTTCCACCTCTAAGGGCTAGGTTTATAGGCATGCACCACCATACCTGGTTCAGTGCTGGAGATGAAACCAAGAACTCCATGCATCATGCCTGGCAAGCGTTCTACCTACTGAGTCACACCCCTGCCTTGTTTGTTTGTGACAGTCTTGCCAACACGGGCCAACCTTGAACTCAAATCCTTTCCCCTCAATTTCCTTAGTGCTGGGATTACATTTGGAAGCCCCCACATCTGACTTTTATGGACACTTTTAACTGGGGAGTCTGTATCAGGCAGGCAGAGTTTCAGAGATCTTGTAACCATAAGAGGTGGACTCCCTTGCTTGTCTCCGTAATCGGTGCAGTTGTGAGAGTCAGCAGGGACAGCCAAGCAGACTGTCACTGGGGAGCAGCTGGATAAGACAATGATCTGGATAGGCCATGTGAAGAACTGAGAATAGACTCAGACCTGGAAGCCCTGCTTCTGCTGTGAAAAAGTCCGTTTGTATTCCAGTGGATACAGAGGTGGTGGAGCATCAGCATGGATCACTGCAGGTGATGTAGTCATAGTTCAGTATTTCTGAATGTCAAGTACTCTGCTAAATTCTAAGCCCTGAGAACATGTGGTCCACGCCCAGTCGGAGCAGAAAGGACTACATCCCTGTGTGTATTGGCTGCAATGTTTCTGGCAGGCTTGGTCCCTGTTTACTGAATGCTTGGCTTCCTCTGGTGCCCACCTGTGCTTTGGATGTACCAGATAGAATTGCTCAGTAAGGTGTTTATGGCATGCTCAGGATAGGATTGAAATCCTAGATATCACAAAACAGGCCCAGAGGAAACTGTGTCTTTTTGCCACAGGAATTGTCATGGAGAAGCCACAGTATACATCATGCACAGACCACTTGGGCTGTGCTGCTTTCTGCTTTAGTGGCAACACTGAACAGGACAATATGGCCCCATAAGATCCTAAAGCCTTTATCATCTCTTTATAGTAGCATTGTATCATCCTCTGGTACAAGTGAGAAACCAGGATGGACAGACTGATCTGCCTTTGCCTTCCCTCCTTCATTATTTCCAGCTTTTATCTTTAGCATTCTTCCTTGATACCTTACCTTACTCATCTCTTCTCGCACTAGTTTTTTTAATATTTTAACTTAAAATATAATTACATCGTTTTCTGCATTTTCTTTCCTTCCTCCAACCTCTTCCATGCACCCCCTTTTTCTCCTCAAATTCATGGCCTCTTTTTCTGTTGTTACATACAAGTGTAAATACATAAATATATAAATATAGCTTGCAGAGTCAGTTTAGTGTTGGCTTGTGTGTATATGATTTCAGAGCTGAGCTCTTGGTATTAGATAGCCAGTTGGGGGCTTATTCTAATTGTCCCACAATTAGCAGTCCTTAGCTGCCTATAGTTCTTCGTCTGGGAGTGGGATCCGTGAGATTTCCCCCTTCCACAAAGGCATGGCTTTGTGTTATATTTTAGGTCTTGTTTAGACATACATATTGTCATCATGGATGTAGCTTCCCTGTCATTTCTACAAGATATGCTCTCACAGGAGACTTTCTGGTCCTCTGGCTCCTACAGTCTCTCTGGTCCCCCCACTTCCACAATGTTCCTGGAGCTTTAGGTACAGGAGTTGTGTTGTATACTTATCTGTTGGGAATGGGGACTCCATGATCAGTTGTTGTCTGATTTGAGCAGTTGTGGTTTTCTGTAATCTCTGCTCTAAAGGGAAGCTCTTTGATAAATGGTGAGAGTATTTGGAGTGCAGTCAGGAGTTATGCTTGTTTAGTGAAGTGGTGGCAATAGGTTCTCCTTGAAGAGCTGTGACCTCACTAGCCACAGCAATTGGCTAGTTTTCCAGCCCCAGGCATGACTTCCCTTCTGCTAAGCAGTCCTTAATTTAATCAGACAGCTGTTGGTTGCCAACAAGCTATGAGTACCATTATTACACCTTTAGGAACATCTTGCCATGCTGGGCATTGTTGTGGTTCACAGATGTCACAGTTGGGTAGGACTGTTTGAGCACCTTCTGTTACTATGAAAGCTAGTCCTTGAGGAGGAGGCTGTCAGGTCATCTCTAGCTCGAATCCTCCAAGTCCTGTGTGTCCAAAGTGCATGGTGTCTTTAGCAGTCCTGACTTACCTTCAGCCTCTGGGAGGCTACTAGGGGCAACAGAAATAATTTACATTGTGTTGGGAGTCTGGAATTCTCTGGCCAACAACTCCTACTAGTATTTTTTTTTAGTCCTGTGCCTTCCTTTTTAATGAGAGACAGGTCCAGGCTGCCATATCCCAGACCAGCTCTACTTCACCTCTCTTTCCAATCCCTTTTCCTCTCCCCAGCCTAGCACTGGAGGAGAGGTGGGAAGTGACACAGATCTTATTTTGTAGCCAAAACTGACTTTGAATTTTCTGTCATAGATTTCAGCTGCTATGTCTGATGAAAAGTACTTTCTTTAATGGTTGGTTGTTTTGTTGCTGTTTGCACCTCTTTGGATAGAGTATCAGTAATGTGGTTCAGGCTGGCCTGAAAAGAACTGGCCTTGAGCTCACAGAGATATGCGTGTCTCTACCTATTGAATGCTGTAATTAAATTTGAATACCACTATGCCTGGCCCTTATTTCTGTTTTCATTAAGACTTTTTATTTGCTTGCTTTGGCTATTTTGAGAAAGGGTCTTTCGTAACTCATAGGTGAGAATGGTCGCTTTGATTTTCATTTTCAGTCATTGTATTTTGTTTGTTTGTTTGTTTTTTGAGACAGTCTTCACCATTTAACTCTGCCAGGGCTAACTCATTCTGTAGACCAGGCTGACCTCAAACTCACAGAGATCCACCTGCCTCTGCTTCCTGAGTGCTGGGATTAAAGTGATTTGCCTCTATGCCTGGCTATTCACTGTATTGTACTTTAGACTTTTTTTAGAAGCAGCTGGGTGTCATATTTAATCCAATTTTGTCAAATCATCTTACTCTTTGTTGGGTTTTATTTCTTCTTTACCTTTATTACTGTTGTTTCCACATTTTCCATATTTTTCTACGTAATTCTTGGCTATTGATTGAATTTTTCTGAAACCCTGTGTGGTGATGCATGTTTTTAATATCAACACTCAGGAGGCAGAGGCAGGCAGATTTTTTTGTGAGTTCCAGGACAGTCTGGTCTATATGAGACCTTATCTTTAAAAAAATAAATTTGGAGTTAAAACGTTGGCTTAGTGGTTTATCTTGCAGAGGGTCTCGTTTCAATCCCAGATGTCTGAATGATGTTTCACAATCATCTGTGTGGGACTTTGAATATAATTGGCCCCATAATATCATAGGGAATGGCACTGTTAGGAGGTGTGGCTGGAACATTAATTATTCTCTATCAATAAAAATTCAGGAATCAGATGTCGGGGTAAGAGCATGAAAGATCAGAGAAGCAAAGAAGCCACTGTCTTCCTACTTGCTCTGTTCCTTCCTCCAACCAGAGAGCCAGATCTTTTTCTACCCAGTCTTCCTACTTCCTTCCTATCTGTCTTCAGTCTTCCAAAACCTCTGTGGTTAATTTTGGTCAGCTAGTGGCTAACTCTTCCCTCTGACTCCAAACAAGCAAGCTGTATTTTTCAGAATATGATCAAAATATCACACATTTCCCCCTTTTGTCTAAAAAAGAAAAGAAAGGAAGATTTTTAACTAACATAGTAAAACCATATACAATATGTAAAATAACTATATACAAATATATACAGGTAAGAATTTAGCCATTTGCATTTGACAAATTCAAAGAAAACACTCTATTATCTACTCTTTTTTGGTGAATTCAAAGTGTTGTACCAAATTACTTTCCATCCTAATTTGTATTACCAACCCAAAACTATCTTTTTTTACCTCTCAACCTTGTATACTTTACACCTCTTTTGTGAGTTTCTTTTCTGAGTCTGGTAACTTTTTTTTACATGCATATATTTTAGGAGACTATAGATTTATTTTCCTGTTTTTGTTTCTGTTGCTTAGTTTTGAGCACAAATTGTGATAGTTGGTTACATTTATACATCACCTTTTTGACTTTTCCAAATCTTTTTTCTTTTTATTCATTTTACATAACCAACCACAGTTCTCCTTCCCTCTCCTCTTCCTCTTCAACAACAACAACAACAACAAAAGAATGCAAATGCTAAGTTTTCAGCCAGAAACAGGAGGGAAATATCCTCTTCCTCTGTCCTGTCATAGTTTGTGTGTCTAGACTCCAGATAAAAGAAATAAACAGATATTTTACAGTGGAAAGGCTGTGCTGGAGGACAGGTAAAGCCATGAGCCATATGGCAAAACATAGATTAATAAAAATGGGTTAATTTAAGTGTAAGAGCTAGTTAGTAATAAGTCTGAGTTATCAGACAAGCATTTACAATTAATACAAGCCTCTGTGTGGTAATTGAAGCAGCTTCCAGTATAGGAAAACTCTACCTATATGGGACTTTGTTGAAGTAGGTATGGCCTTCTTGGAAAAAGTGTGTCATTATAAGGTATAGCAGGCTTTCTCAGATTGCTGTATCCCACATCATGACACAGAGACTTATTATTAGCTATGAACGATCAGCTTTAACTTATACATATCCTGCTAGCACTTATAACTTGATTTAACCTGTTTCTCTTCATCTACATTTTGCCTTGGGACGTTTTACCTTTCTTTCATTCTTTATTTCATACTTTCCTGCTTCCTCTGTCTGTGGCTGGCTGGCAGGCAGGTGCCTTGCTGGCCAGCCCAGGATGTCTTCCTCTCTTTCTCCCTTATTCTCTCTCCAGCCTAAATTCCTTCTCTTCTTTATTTTCTCTGCCGCCATCCCTGTCTATCCCTCTACTGCCTAGCTATTGGCCATTCAGCTTTTTATTAGACCAATCAGGTGCCTTAGGCAGGCAAGGTCAAACAAATTCAGCACATCTTTACATAGTTAAACAAATATTCTAGTCCACAGCAGTGGTGGTAGGCTTGAAGTTTCCTATGCTCAGGATACCACTCAGTGGATCAGTCAACTTCTCCAACACCATGCTTCCCATATGCTGCCATGCTCCCTGCCATGATAATGAACTGAACCTCTGAAACTCTAAGCAACTCCCCTCAATTACATGTTTTACTCTATAAGAATTGCTGTGGTCATGGTGTCTCTTCATAGCAATAAAACCCCTAAGACAGAAGTTGGTACCAGGGATTAGGGTATTGCTGTGATAGGCCTGACCATGAACAGGTTTGCTTGAAGGAATTTGGAGTTTGGTACTTTGGATTGTGAAAGCAGTGGAATGCTTTAAGCACTGCTTAAAGGGCCATAATAGTAGAAGCATGGAAGGCAGAGGTGCTGAGAGTTATTTGAACTGTCAGGGGGGTTGCTCAAGAGGTTTCAGAGGAGAATAATTTTAGTATGTTGCCTAGAGATTGTTCTTGCAATATTTTGGTGAAGAAAGTGGCTGCCTTTTGCCCTAGTCTGAAGAGTCTGCCTGAGGCTAAAGTGAAGAGATTTGACTTAATTCTATTGGCAGAAGAAATCTCAAAACAGTCTAGTATAAAACTCTGTTGTGTAGCTATTAGTGATAAGTATAATGAAGATTTATATGAAAAGGAGATAAATGGATTAATAAATGGAATGGAGTAGTGACCTCAGGGCAAGATCCCACTCAGCTAAGTTTCCAATCCAAGAAAGAAACCAAAGAAAAATTTAGAGCTGGGTATGATGGTGCACACCTTTAATCCCAGCACTCCGGAGGCAGACACTGGCAGATCTCTGAGTTTGAGGCCAGCCTGGTCTGTAGAGCAAGTGTCAGGACAGCCAAGCTTAGGCAGTGAAGGACAGAAAGCTGGTGCAGATGGAATTAAACAAGGGGCCATGTTCCAGCCCCAGCGAGCACAGAACTTAGCAGCTTTTGCCACATTGTTCTGGATTTAGAGTTAAGGACAAAAGAAAGGAGTTATGGAATAAAGCCACTGAGGCCAGGCATGTGTCAGGGTGTTCCTGAATGGAGGCCTAGTAGAGAGGCCGCTGAGTAAGGCTGTGAAGTTGAAGTCTGGATTGCCTTGGAGAACGTACGATGTTAGATATAGACATGCCAGAATCATGGGATGCCTGTCAACGAAAGCTGCTAACAGGAGTGGAACCAGCCTAAAAGAAGTGTCTTGCAGTCAACAAAGCTGAATGGAGTTAGAGATTTAGAGAGTGTTTTTGACATCAGACATGCAGATACAGATAGAGATGCAGAGTTTGGAGTTTTCCCAGCTGGTTTTCAGTCCTGTTTTGGTCCAGTCCTTCCTCACTAGGCCCCCTTCCATACATTTTGGAATAGTAATGTATATCCTGTGCCAATATATATTGGAAGTGTGTGATCTGCTTTTTGAATTTGATTTTTACAGGTGATTGCAGAAATCTTTGAAGAGACTGAACTTTGGACTTTAAAACATTGTTGAGACTGTGATAGACTATGGGATCTTTGGAAGTTGAACTAAATTTTTCATTATGATATTTTACAAGCTTATGGAGCCAGGGAGTGGAATGTGGTAGTTTGATGTAATTGGCCTCCATAATCTCATAGGGAGCAGCACTATTAGAACGTGTGACTTTGTTGGAGTGGGTAAGGCCTAGTTGGAGGAATTGTATCGCTGTGGGAGTGGGCTTGAGGTTTCCAATGCTTAGGACATTGCCCAGTGAGTCAGTTGTTGCCTGCGAGATTTAGGACTCTCTGCTCTTCCGGAAGCACATCTGCCTGCATGCCACTGTGATGATAATGGGCTGAACTGAAACTATAAGCAAGCCCCCCCAATTAAATGTTTTCTTTTATAAGAGTCTCCATGGTCATGGTGTCTCTTCACAGCAATAAAAACCTAACTAAGGCAATCTGTAGCTCCCATTCCAAGAGATCTGATACCTTCTTCTGACCTTAGTGAGCACAAGACACATACACGGTACACATGTATAAGGTAATAAAATAGTTTTTAAAATCCTACCATAATCTTTGTTCTCATTAATGTTTAAGATATTTAGGTTATATTATAAATAAAAATGGATAAAATTATATATCATAAAACAGGCTATTCTGAAAGGTAATTGTGATTATTATAGCTTTATCTGATTTACTTTTTTATTCTGTTGTGTTTTATGAGACAGGATCTTGGTAAGTAGCGCAGGCTGACCTCACGCTCAGACCCAGTGATGGGATAAAGATGTGCACCATCACACCAAGCTTTGTTCATTTTTAAATTATGGTGAAATAACCATTTTAAACTGTGAAGTTCAGTGCTGTTAAGTATATCCATAGTTTTTGGCCAACAATCTCTAGAATCTTTTTATATTGCAAAACTGAAACTCCCTCCCTACAAAATCTTAGTTCTCCACTAGCCCTGCTCCCGGCAGCCCCCTATGAATGTGACCACTCTGTAGACCTGTGTAAGTGGACTATACAGTCATACTCCAATGCCTGGCTATTTCACTCAGCATTCCTCAGGGTTTATCCATCTAGTAGAACTTCAGGATTTCTTTTGTTTGTTTGCTTGCTTGCTTGCTTTTTGAGACAGGGTTTCACTATATAGGTCTGGCTGTCTTACAACTTACTATGCAAACGAGGCTGGCATTGAGCTCACAGAGATCTGTGTGTTTCTGCCTTCCAACTACTGAAATTAAAGGGATGTGCCACCATTTCTGGCCCTAAAATGGTAGATTGTACAAGCATCCCTTTTCTTTACTTGCATAAAATATAGTATGGTTCTAGCAGGCTTAGTGCTATAGGCCTTTAATCCAGCACTTGAGAGGCAGAGACACATGAATCTCTGTAGGTTTGAAGCCAACCTGATCTGCCTAGCAAGTTCTATGCCAGGTTGGGCTACATAGTAAGACTCTGACTCAGAACATTTTTTGTTAGCCAGATATGACAACACATGCCTTTAATCCCAGCACTCGGGCTAAGGCCATCCTGTTCTGCATAGTGAGTTCCAACCTAGCCAAGGCTACGTAGCAAGACCTTGTCTGGGAAAGGGGACACAAAAATACTTTTTATTTAAAAAGATGGTTCTAATTTCCAATATTTAATGATAACTGTCCTGATAGGTTATAAATTCTGTATGACAATAGAAATGTTTTTTTCTGTTGTGTTTACTGTGTATTCCCAGTCCCTACTTGAGCTCTTTTTCCTGGTACACGTCACTAGGTAAATAACATGTTATGTTCTCACTGTCTCAGGGGAATGAGGCTCGTGAAGGGAGAAGCCCGTCATGGTTCAGCCCAGCCGAGGCTGTCCAGGTCATGCGCTACTGTTGCCTCTTGGCCCGGAATGTCTCCAGCCAAGTTTCTTCCAAGGATATTGGTGTCATCACACCCTATAGGAAGCAGGTGAGCCCACCAGGACTCTGCCTTCATATATGGTCACTATGGCCCTTGGTCTTTGGTTTCTGAAGGCCAGAAACAAGCTCATTTTGAACAGCAGGAGATTTTCAGAGAAGCAGAACCATGTTGTAGTGATGCTGAAGATAAGAAATTGGTAAAGTGTACACCTCATGGCCGTTACTAACCAGCCACCTGTCTTATTACACCCAGGGCTGAGCTTTATTTTACATTCTAGGTAATTACATCATAAACATTTGCATAACGACCTGTGGAATATGTTGGTATTTTGTCCCTTTAAGAAAAAACTTTCAGGGGGCCTGGAGAGATGGCTTAGCGGTTAAGAACACTGGCTGCTCTTCCCGAGGTCATGAGTTCAATTCCCAGCGACGACATGGTAGCTCACAACCATCTAGAATGGTGTCCTCTTCTGCAGTGTAGACAGACATGCAGGGAGAACACTGTATATATAATAATGATGATGATGATGATGATGATGATGATGATGATGATGATATATCATTCTCAATCAGAATATACCTGAATTTTCAAAAAAAAGCCACAAAAAAAACCAGAAAAAACTTTCAGGAGGCTGGAGAGATGGCTCAGCTCTTAAGAGCACTGACTGCTCTTCCAGGAGTCCTGAGTTCAATTCCTAGCAACCTCATGGTGGCTCATAGTGGGATCTGATGCCTTCTTCTGGTATAAAGTCAATAGAGCATTCATATAAAATAAATAATTAAATCTTGAAGGAAGAAAGGAAGGAAGGAAAAGAACTTTTGTCAGGGCAGTGGTGGCATATGCCTTTAGTTCTAGCGCTCTGGAGGCAGATCTCTGAGTTCGAAGCCAGCCTGGTCTACAGAGCAAGTCCAGGACAGCCAGGGCTACTGTCTTGAAAAACTATTTAAAAGAGAAAGAAAGAGAAAATGAAAGCTTTCAGCTTCAATCCCAGAACTTGGGAGAAGTTGGCAGGAGGGTCTCTGAGGTGATGATGATGATGATGATGATGATGATGATGATGATGATGATGATGATGAAGAAACATCTTTCTATCCTTCTATGTGTAGTTCATATCTTTAGCAGTAGCCCTTGGGAGACTGAGGCAGGAGAATTGCTTCTAGTTAGTGACTAGTCTGGGTTATCCACGTTCTAGGCCAGTCTGGGCTACAGAGGGAGACCCTGTCTTGATAAAAGAAAAAGAAAGCTGTCCATCCCAGCCCTCACCAGTATTTCTCAAAAGTAATGAGTGCTGTGAGCATTTGTGAGGATTGCCCTTCCACAAAGGATTGAAGGCAGCAAGTATTGCTGATCCTATAAAGCTCTCTATAGGTTGTGACAGCCAGAAACTCTGCATGTTTATTACATGTTCTGAAACTATGTTGTGAGTAGTGGTACCTTCTATACCAAACACAAGTTTCAGTAGCTGAGTTCCTGCCCCTTTGGTGGCACAGAGATAGCAATAGCCTGATTAAGAGCCCACAGCCACTTGGTGCTGGCTATTTTTCCTCCTTGGTAAGTTTGGGGCCATTGGCCACATAGCTCTCTGGAAACAGAGCGTCTTCCATCTTGTTGCACTGTAGCCCACTCACAAGTCCAAGTTCATATGTTCTTTTTTTCTTTTCTATTTATCCTTCTCTCATATATTACATCCTGTTACACTCCCTCCCTCCTCTTCTCCAGCCCCCCCCACCTTCTCTCATATATTACATCCTGTTACACTCCCTCCCTCCTCTTCTCCAGTCCCCCCCACCTTCCCTTTCCCCCAGATCCACTTCATTTCCCTTCAGAAAAGGGCAGCCCTCCCAGGGATATCAACCAAATATCGCATATCAAGTTACAATAAAACTAGGCACATTCCCTCATATTAAGGCTGGATGAAGCAACCCAGTAGGAGGAAAGGGGTCCCAAAAACAGGTAAAAGAGACAGAGATAGTCCCTGCTCTGACAAAAACACCAAGCTACACAACCATAGCATATATGCAGAGGACCTATGTCAGACCCACACAGGAAAACTCCAACCCAAGGAGGCTAACTACACCCATGAGAACACAGGAAATAAATAATCTCACACCAGCAAAACCAAAAGAAGGGAAGCACACACACTACCACCACCACCAACAACAACAAAATAACATAAATTATCAGTCATTGGTCATTAATATCTCTCAGTATCAATAGACTCAATTCCCCAGTAAAAAAGACACAGGATGCCAGGCAGTGGTATGCACACCTTTAATCCCAGCACTTGGGAGACAGAGGCAGACAGATCTCCGTGAGTTAGAGGCCAACCTGTTTTACAGAGCGAGTTCCAGGACAGACTCCAAAGCTATACAGAGAAACCCTGTCTTTTTTGGTTTTCCGAGGCAGGGTTTCTCTATAGCTTTAGAGCCTGTCCTGGAACTCCCTCTGTAGACTGGCCTCGAACTCATAGAGATCTGTCTGCCTCTGCCCCCCGAGTGCTGGGATTAAAGGCGTGCTCCACCACCACCCGGCAAAACCCTGTATTAAAAAAACAAAACAAGATACAAGCTAACAGAATGGCTATGAAAATAGTATCCATCTTTCTGCTGCATAAAAGAAATACAGCTCAACATTAAAAATAGACCTTACCTCAGAGAAAAATATTTTCCAAGCAAACAGACCTAAGAAGCAAGCTGATGTAGCTAGCTATTCTAATATCTAACATTAAAATAGCCTTCCAACCAAAATAAAGCAAAAGAGATGGGTAAAGACACTTAATATTCCTCAAAGGAAAACTCCACCAAGATGACGTCTCAATTCTTAACATCTATTCCCCAAATGCAATGGCACCCACATTTGTAAAAGAAACATTACTGAAATTCAAATCGCACATTGAAACTCACTCATAATATTAATAGTGGGAGACTTGAATACCTCACTCTCACCAATGAACAAGTAATCCAGACAAAAACTAAGCAGAGACATAATGGAACTAACAGACATTATGAGCCAAATGGACCTAGCAGATATCTACAGAACATTTTACCCAACCACTAAAGAATATACCTTCTCAGCACCTCACAGAACCTTCTCTAAAATTGACCACATACTTTGTCACAAAGAAAGTCTCAGCAGATACAAGAAAATAGAAATAACTCCTGTATCCTATCAGACCTCCACAGGTTAAAGTTGGATTTCAACAACAGAAAACCTAGAAACTCATGGAAACTCATATAAACTCTCTACTGAATGACTACCGGGTCAAGGCAGAAACAAAGAAATTAAAGACTTCCTAGAATTCAATGAAAATGAATGCACAGCGAACCCAAACATATGGGGCACCATGAACGTGGTGCTAAGAGAGGAAGTTCATAGCACTAAGTGCCTGCATAAAGAAGCTGGAGCTTGGCTGGAGAGATGGCTCAGAGGTTAAGAGAACTGACTACTGTTCTGGAGGTTCTGAGTTCAATTCCCAGCAACCACATGAAGGCTCATACCCATTATAATGAGATCTAGTGCCCAGAACACTATATACATAATAAATAAATTAAAAAAAGAAAGAAACTGGAGTTTAACAACACACTTGAAAGTTCTAGAACAAAAAGAAGCACACAACAATAGACAGCAGAAAATAATCAAACTCGGGGATGAAATGAAGATAAAAACAGAACAATCAATGAAACAAAGACGGTTCTTTGAGGAAATCAACAAGATAGACCTTTATCCAAACCCTTATCCAAACCAACTAAAAATATCAAGATTAATAAAATCAGAAACAAGAAGGGGGGACATAACAACAGACACCAAGGAAATTCAAAGAATCATTAGGCCATACTTCAAAAACCTGTACTCCACCAAATTGGAAAATCTAAAAGAAATAAACAATTTTCTTGATAGATACTACTTACTAAAATTAAATCAAGATCAGATGAACAATTTAAATAGACTTATAACCCCTAAGGAAATAAAAGCAATCATTAAAAGTCTCCCAACCAAGAAAAAAAAAAAAAAACAGAGCTAGATGGTTTCAGCGCAGAATTCTACCAGACTTTCAAAGTATAGCTAATACCAATACTCCTCAAATTGTTCCACAAAACAGAAACAGAAGTAATATTGCCATATTCATTTTATGAGGCCACAGTTACTCTGATACCCAAACCACACAAAGATTCAACAAAGAGAATTATAGGCCAATTTCTCTCATGAACATTCATGCAAAAATGCTCAATAAAAAAACTCAGAAACAAAATGCAAGAAAACGTCATAAAGCTCATCCACCGTGATCAAGTAAGCTTCACCCCAGAGATACAAGGATGGTTCATGAAAATCTTTCAATGTAATCTACCATATATACAAACTGAAAGAAAAAACCCACACAGTCCATCTCATTAGATGCTGGAAAAGCTTTTGATAGAAATCCAACACCCCTTCATGATAAGTCGTGGAGAGATCAGAGATACAGGAGACATACCTAAACATTATAAAGTCAATTTGCAGCCAACATCCAATTAAATGGAAGGAAACTCAAAGCACTTTTATTAAAAACAAGTTAATGTATTTGGCTGGGTTTTTTTCGAGGCTAAACTTTTTTTAGATTCATTTTTTTATTTTATGTATAAATGCTTTGTCTGCATCATTGTCTCTCTAGCATATTATGTTTGGTACTAGGAATCCATCATTGTCTCTATAGCATATTATGTTTGGTACTAGGAATCCAGCAGAGAGCATGAACTGGAGTTAGAGTAGATGTGAGAGAGCCCTGGCAACCGAATCCAGGCCTCTGCAAAAGGAACACGTGCTCTTAACCACTGGTTAGTGTGCATCTCTCTAGCCCGAAGGATAAACTTTGGTTTGTTGAGACAGAGTTTCTCAGTAGCTATGGAACCAGTCCTGGAACTTGCTTTGTAGACCAGCCTGGCCTTGAACTCACAGGGATGCACTTGTCTCTGTCTCCTGAGTGCTGGGATTAAAGGCATGCACAACCACTGCCTGGCAAGGATAAACATTTTTATGTTCTTGCTCACTACATGAATTACGATTTATTTTTAAAAGTAATATTTTGAGTTTGGCAAAATGGTTCAGTAGGTTAAGGCACTCACTGCCAAGCTTAACCTGAGTCACTTCCAAGGACAGCATGATGAAGAGAACCAGTCCCTGCAAGTCGTCCGCTGGCCTCAATGTGTATGCCCCCCAAATATTAGGTAAGTAATATTTGGGACCAGGAGATGGTTCAGAGGGTGCTTACTGCATATACATGAGTGCCTGGGTTCAAATCCCCTTGAACTCATAGCAGTCCTCCTGCCTCAGAATCTCAAATTCTGGGATAGCAAGACAGGAATCACCTTGACTAGCTTAATTTCATTCTTCTTTATTCTGCTGTTGGGGATCTTTTAGTAATTTATCAACTTAGACTTTGAGCTATAATTACAATCTTGGTCAGGTCTTTGTCATTTCTATCCTTGCTAGAATCTGTGCTTTGGCATTTACACATGAAGTTTTTTAATGTGGCATCTTCAAGTTATTGAGACACAGTGGTAATAATGTCCCTGAAGGCTCTGCTAGATCCAACACCTGCAAACACTCCTTGTTCCTTCATGTTTCCTTTCTTGAATGAGTGTGGGTCACATTTTCAGTTCCTCTGAATGTATGTATGTATTTTGAGACAGGGTTTCTCTGTAGCTTTGAAGCCTGTCCTAGAACTAGCTGTTGTAGATGTAGACCAGGCTGGCCTCAAACTCACAAAGATCCGCCTGCCTCTGCCTCTCCAGTGCTGGGATTAAAGGTGTGCACCACCACTGCCTGGCCCTCTGAATGTTTTTAAACTTTTGTTGAGTAGTAGGAATTTTATAAAACACAGTAACTTGGGGTTCTGATACTCACCCTAAGATTGTTGTGCTCTCTTCTTATTTGCTTCTTTGGCTTATAGCTGTCTCTACTCTGTCTGTGGCATCTATTTTTTTTCTGGTATGTGTCCCTATTGAGTTTTATTTGTTTTTAGATATGGCTTCTGGGGGAGTACAAGCCCAGCTTAGTGGGTCATCAGTTTTCAGCAATGGCCATCCTCATCACCTTGTGTGGTTGCCATTCACTAAGTATATATATCCTCAGGTGCCTTTCTGTGCAGACCTCAGGCCATTTGAGTCTTCCCAAGCTACTGCTTCTCACCAGACTCTTCTTTCTGTATCTCCTCAGCCATGAAAACAGCTTCAGCCGGTAATACACTCATTCCCAGCTCAAGGTCTTTTTTTTTTTTAAGTAGGAGAGACAGCTGTAGATGCTGGGTGGGAACCCAACTCTTTATTTTCCTATTTTTGTTGTATTGTTTTTGGGTTTTTTAATCTTGATTGGTTGGTTTTGGTTTTGATTATCAGCCTAGCTTTTAATAGCTGAGCCATCTTTCTAGCCCATGAGCAGAACTCTTGGTTCTCCATATATGCTTGCCTTTTGAGGTTACAGCCAGGTAGAAGAGCCCACAGACCAGAACACAGACTCCCATTATTATTACCCAGAGTTGAGTAGCATTAACACTTGTTGGGCAGTGATTATTTCCAGAACACTGAATGTGCAAGTGTATGGTTGCTTTGTTCGAGTAGACTGGTCTGTCTCCTCACTTGGTTGTCACCGTCTTGCCTAGGTCTTGTTTTGACCTAAAGCCCTTCATGGATACTAGTAGACATCCATGGGAGAACAGATCATGTGACATCAGCCTAGCCTAGTGCCACCTATCAGCCTGTCCTTGGGGCTCAGCTCAATCCTCAAGATTGCACTGATCTAGACTGAAGAGCTTTCCAGCCTTCCACACTGCCCTTGGTCACTGCACAGCTAGCTGTCCAGCATAGTGGATTAGTTCAGGGTCTTTATGTCCAACTAATTTTCATGGAACTGACCAGGCATTTGAGAGACTCTTTTGTTAGTGTTTGCTTGTTTGTTTATTTTAAAGATTAGTTTTATTTTATGTGTATAGATGCTTTACCTGTATGTGTGTATCTACAACACATACATGAAGTGCTTGTGGAGGCTCTGGACTAGAATTAGGTGGCTGTGAGCCACTTAGTGAGTCAATTCTGGATCCTGTGGAAGAGCAACCAGTGCTCTTCATTGCTGAGCCCTCTCTCTAGATTCTGGGGTTTTTGTTTTGTTTGATTTGGTTTGGTTCGTTGGTTGGTTTTTGGTTTTGGTTTAGGTTTTTCGAGACAGGGTCTCTCATACTGTATAATAGTCCTAGCTGTTCTGGATCTCTCTTTGTAGACCAGGCCTCGAACTCTCAGAGAGAGATCCACCTGCCTCTGCCTCCCAAGTGCTAGGATTAAAGGCTTAAGTCACCACCACCCAGTCCTAGCTTCTGGTTTTTAGAAATAATTTCTGCTTAGATCTCAAACTGGTTTAGAACTCATTTTGTATCCCAGACCAGCCTCAAACTCATGATCGTCCTGTCTCAGGCTTCCAGGTGCTCACATAGGAATCTTAGATGGTAAGGGTTTTGTTTTGTGTGCTAGGAATCAAAAGGCCTTGTGCGTGGTAGTCAAGGACTGAACCATTGAACTACATTCATATTCTTTTATGCTACTTTTTTTT
>NC_022017.1:22190681-22193723 GCF_000317375.1 Microtus ochrogaster | reverse complement strand
TTTGTAGACCAGGCTGGCCTCGAACTCACAGAGATCCGCCTGCCTCTGCCTCCCGAGTGCTGGGATTAAAGGCGTGCGCCACCACCGCCCATGTATTTCCTTTTAAAAAATACCCTCAGTGTTTTTTGTTTCATTATTATTCTGTGGGTTTTTTTTAATATTTACAAGTATTTTGCCTACATATATGTCTATGTGCCACATTATTTCTTGCTGTCCAATAAGGCCAGAACAGGGTGTCAGATCCCCTGGGACTGGAGTTATACATGGTCTGAGCCTTCATGTGGGTGCTGAGAATTTGAACCTGGGTCATCTGGAAGAGTAGTCAGTGCTTTTAACCACTGGGCCATCTCTCCATCACCCTGTCCTACCTTTTTATCCCCATATCCAGCTCAGAATGTAGCACATATGGACACATATAACTCTTACAGTGTCACTCATTTGCCAAGAGAAAGCAAGTAACCTTTGCATTGATGGTCAGATCTGCTGATAGCAAGAAACAAGCTTGTCTATGGTGGAGACACAGGATTTTAATTCCAGCACTGGGGATGTAGGCCAATGGTTCTCTGAGTTCAAGGCCAGCCTGGTCTACAGAGTGAGTTCCAGAACAGCCAGGACTACACAGAGAAACCCTATCAAGAGAGAGAGAGAGAGAGAAGCCATCACTCAGATGTCTGTTTGTCACAGCCTGGCGCAGTTGCCCTGTGTAGCCTTGCTGGAAGGAGCCAGAAAGGCCGAATCCTCCAACACGCCCCCATGGGACCTTTGCATTGGCATCACTGATGCCAAGCTGCAGAGGTATAGTCTGAGAATGGTATATCACTGTGATCAAGCAACTATAACCTAGAACATGCTTCTCAAATCCCTTGCTTGTTCTCACATGCAGGTTTGAAGAAGAGGTTTGAAAATTTTTAAATGTAGGGCAGGGCTGAAGAGATTGTTCAGAGAGAGGTTAATAGCACTGGCAACTCTTCCAGAGGTCCTGAGTTCAGTTCCCAGCAACCACATGGTGGCTCACAACCAAGTGTAATGAGACCTGGTGCATGCAGGAATACATACAGGCAGAACACTTTATACATAATAAATACTTTTTTTATTTTTCCATTCAAATATTTACACTTCCTTCCCTCCTCCCAATCCCCTCCTGCCCCCCTCCCCCTCCTCTCTCCACCTCCCTGCTTGAGAGAGGGCAGGGAACCCTACCCTGTGGGAAGTCCAAGGCCCTCGCCCCTATATCCAGGCCTAGGAAGCTGTGCATCCATATAAACGAGGGTCCCAAAAATCCAGAACATGCAGTAAAACCAAGTCCCAGTGCCTTTATTAATGACTTCTCAGTCAGCCCTCATTGTCAGCCACAATCAGAGAGTCTGGTTTGATCACATTCTCGTTCAGACCCCGTCCACCTGGATTTGGTGAGCTCCCATTAGAACAGGCACACTGTCTCAGTGGGTGGACCAACCCCTCGCAGTCCTGACTTCCTTGCTCATCTTCTCCCTCCTTCTGCCCTTCAACTGAACCTTGGGAGCTCAGTCTGTTGCTCTGATAAGGGTCTCTGTCTCTATCTCCATCCATCGCCAGATGAAGATTCTATGGTGATATTCGAGATAATCATAATATTTTTTAAAATGTAAGACAAGAAAAAAGTTCTGAAGACTGAAGCCGGCACTGAACTTGAGCATCATTAAGAACTGAGGTTCTCGGGCTAGAGCAAAGATTTGTGAGCCACAGCAGAGCTCCACTAACTTTAGACCACAAAAGCAGAGTGGGTCACAGTGACAAGAGAGTGGGGAGATGTTACTGGTGGTGTCCCAGGCTTTGCCTATGGCCACGTGGCCCCTGTGTGCCTTCCTAAGGATCACATGCAGAGACTTTTTGGGAATTTGTAGTGATTTGAAGGAGAATGGCTCCTAGAGGCTCATCTTTCTGAATTGTTGGTCCCTATTTGATAGAACTGTCCACATTCTAATGTTCTATTCTTCCAAAGTTCAACAGAATTATCCATTTAGCTGTGCTTATAGCATGCTGACACTTCTGTAGCCCACAGTTCCAAAAATGTTGTGAATTCTTCCTGCAAACCAACTTGCAAAGGCCCGAGATGCCATGGTCAGGTTTAGTCATAGCAATGACCACACTTCTCTCATACCAATTTTCTGTATTAGTTACTCGCATGTCACTTTGAGACACCTGACAAAAACAACTCAGGGAGGGAAGGACTTATTCTGGCTCAGATTTGAGAGGATCTCGGTCCATAATGGTGGGGAAGACATGGTAAATAACTTAATTCCTGCCAACGGAACATGTGGCAGAGACTGTTCATCACAGGACTGGAAAGCAGGGCTGGAAAGGCCCTTCAACAGCCTTCAGAAGCCTACTCTGTCAACTGGGCCCCACTTTCTAAAAGTTACACAGCTTCCCAAAATAGTGCCACCAGCTGTGGACCAGGTGCTCAAAAGTATTAGAGGAAGTGTGTTTCAGACCCAAACCATAGTAGTATTTGGGTTAACTGTTATAGGTATATATCTTGATTTTTACAATGTTATTTTTAATCTTATAACCTGTTTTAAAGGTGGAGAAAATAAAAATCCTTCTGCGGAATGTGGATTTGACTGACATAAAGGTTGGCTCAGTCGAGGAGTTCCAGGGGCAAGAATACTTGGTCATTGTCATTTCCACTGTAAGTTCTCTGTTTGTGGTCAGCTGACATATGCTTGAAATCTCTGGTTATTTAATGAATGACAGATACACTCAAATAAAATGGTAGAACCTAGTTCACAGTATAACAGACTGCACTGCAGGCTAGAGACTCTGGTACTAGACTCCAAAAGTGTTTTAGTGTTTCCAAAAGTGGTAACTATACTACATTGTTTAACAAAACCCCAAGATCAAACCAGGTGGTGGTGGCAGAGCACACCTTTAATCCCAGCACTGGGGAGACAAAGGCAGGTGGATCTCTGTAAATTCAAGGCCAACCTCGTCTACAGAGTGAGTTCCAGAACAGGCCCCAAAGCTACGGAGAAACCCTGTCTCAGAGAGGCGGCGGGGGGG
>NC_022017.1:22185086-22190581 GCF_000317375.1 Microtus ochrogaster | reverse complement strand
GGGGGGGGGGGGGGGGGGGGGGTGTCAGGAGCCCAGGTGAAGAGAGTTTAGGAAGAAAAGCCAATGCACGGAGGAGGAATAAGTCAGGAGCCCAGGTGAAGAGAGTTTAGGAAGAAAAGCCAATGCACGGAGGAGGAATAAACTGGTGAAAGACAGATGAGATTGTGCACGCCTTTGATCCTGGCATTTCAGAAGCAGAGGCAGGCAGATCTCTTTGAGTTTGAAGCCCCCTGGTCTATATAGTAAGTTCCAGGACAGCCAGGGCTACATAGTAACACCCTGCCTAAAACAACAAAAGAAAAAAAGGAAAAAAGATAGTGAAAGACAGCCAGCTAGAGAGCAGAGTGCTCAGATGGCGAAAGAAGCCCAACGTTTGCCCCTATCCACCACACAAGGACAGCTTAACTCTCAAACCACTGACTTTTAATTTTTAAAGTATCCTCATTGCAAGCTCATGCTAACTGCTGAGTGAAAATTCAGATGCAAAAAAGAAAATGAAAACCCAGACAGAATCTGTTAGCATCTCAGGGACTTTCTGTCTGCAGACAGATGAGGTCATGTTGCTTCTTAACCTTTCTGGTTTTGTGTAAAAAAAAAAAAACAAACCTTGAAATACCATTTTTATTCATCTTTGTGTCTTGTAGGTGCGGTCAAATGAAGATAGATTTGAAGATGACCGTTATTTTTTGGGTTTCTTGTCCAATTCAAAAAGATTTAATGTTGCAATCACAAGACCCAAAGCATTGCTGATCGTTCTGGGAAACCCTCATGTCCTTGTCAGAGTGAGTTTACAGAACACTGGGCTGCCATGTCTTGATGGAGGAAGTGGGGCGGGATACAGGTCTCAGGAAATGACTTCTGAGGTCAACGATGCACCTGGCACCAGGAGACTCTGGGCCTTCACTTACTTGGCTCTCTTCTTTTCCTCAGGATCCCTGTTTTGGAGCGCTTCTAGAATATAGTGTTACCAACGGTGTCTACACAGGGTGTGATCTACCTCCTGAACTGCAGGCTCTCCAGAAGTGAGCTCTCCAAACCCACTGAAGCCTCAGGACCAGCCTGGATGCCTTTTTGACTTTTCCTGACCCCTGGGCTACAGCAGCCTCTGTCCTGGAGTTTAGTGGTCAGTGTTACTCCACCCTTGTATACCTGAATAGGTGAACAAAGCACCCAGTCAGAAGCACTGTTGAGGAAAGTGCTTTTGTGCTCACTGGTCTAGTGTCAGGATCTGTGGGGCACAGAAGAGTCTGGCCTGTTGACAAGGAGACATTGTGCCTCGCTCTAGGGACCCTTAGGTCCAGATATGCTTCAGTCTTCTATGACTCTTGTGGCTTCCTGGTCTCAAGACTGAACACGGTGTAGGTAGGACCACTGAGTCAGCTGAGCTGCTCCTGCTTCCTTTTACTGACCTTGGTTCACAACAGTTTGTTTCTGCCAGTGGGCAGTCACTGCCACTACCCTCCCCCAAATAAACACTACAGGAACTCCAGCCTCTCTCTGTCTCTGAATCTTCCTGCCTCAGTGATAAGGGTTTTGTCTTTCATTTGCACTCTGCTGGCTAAAATCTCTGGAGTTGGCTCTGCCATCATCTGGTCTGTCCTGATGTAGATGTATGTGAAACAGCAGGAAAGACACCAGCTCCACTCACCTGAGAACCACAGGCCACAGCTGGCTGTGTTGCAACACCTGAGATCTGAGAAGGGTATTGGATGGGATAAAGCCCACCTAGACCTCAGTATTTCTGGAAAGGGGCAGTCAGTAAAGGCCCGTACTCGAGCCCTGCCTGTCCTCCCCGGCCTGTCCCTGCATTCAAGTAGATACCAACTTGTAAGAGCCTTCATGCATTAGGTGAGACGGGCTCCTTGATGGACCAAACTGGACTTCCAAGTGTGTGCTCTAGAGGCAATAAGAAAAGTAAAATTTCACCAAGCTTCCTCTCCCTAGCTTATGGGAGGCCAGGACAATTTCTATGGCTCTGTCATGGTATACTGTAGGCACTGCTGCCAAAAGAACTGCACTTGGAGTGGGGTCTTTCAGAACCCGGTGAGCAGCAGTGTGGAGTTTAGCCCTTTTGTGCAGGTGAGGACTGTCTCCCTGGGGAGAGTTCCCACTCCCTCAGTCCTGCACATGGCTGATGGAACCCTTATGCCCAGATCCTGGGTGCATAGAGAGATCCCCACAGAGGCTTCTGCTCTAAAAGCCTGCACCCATCCTATTACAGTGTTCCCCCTCCACCGTAGGGACTAGACCTGGCGAACTAGAGCACAGAGGGATAATCCCCCCAAAAATTTCAAGAGTCTCTACTACCTCAGGACCACAATGGGCAAGGTACTTTCCTCAGGCAGGGAATGGAGAGCCTTAGGTGAGGGGCTTTGTTTGTTTGGATGGAGCTAAGAGCAGCACAGGCTGGCCAGCCTCCAGCCAACTTTCTCCATTCTTCTCTCATAGCATAGTGATGCTCTGAGTAGGAGTCACAGCCCTTTACCATCCCAGGAAAAACCATAAGCTTCATCCTGCCCATGAAATCCTCGAAGGTGCTGCCCCTTAGTGAGCCTTTTCAGCTTAATTGGTGTCAGGCCTCCACATCTGTGTCATCTTTTGCTCCAGATCAGAACTCAGTTGCAGTGTGGCCACCAAGAAAGGCCTTAGACCTTAGCTATATGAGCAAGTGAGGGCAGGAACAATGACAGGGTTAACACCAAGAGGTAGCTAGCAGGTTCCAGGAAAGGAGCCAGTGATTAGGAATGTCAGGTAGATGTTAGTCCATCAGTGACCTAGTCTACTGAGTACCCAGCTAAAGTTAGTCATGAACCCATGGGCCCTCAGCACCTTTCTACCCCAGAAATAGCCACCCAGCTCAGGGTAACCACATCTGCTCCCGCTTGAACAGAACATCCTATGGCTGAGACAGGTGTAGGGCATACCTCAGAATCTAGAGAGCTGGGACCAAAGGCAGAAGTAAGGTGGGCCAAGGTTAGCATCTCAGGAATAGATGCCAGGATGGTTCACTGTAGGGGACATTATACAGAGCAGGCAGCAGCCTGCATAATTGGGATGACAAAAGAAAGCCTTAGAAAATAGAGTACAGAAGGTCCTCTCTCAGGGATGACAACTCTACCCAGACCAGTGTGACCCCCCTGCCAAGCAAGGACCAAGAACGTGTGTAGGCAGGTAGTCAGAGATAGACTTCCTGCATTTTTCTTTTTAATTGTGCTTACTCTTAACTTGGGTGTTTTATGTGCAGTGCCAGTGGAGTACAGAAGATGGTACAGGGTCCTCTGGAGTTGCAGCTGATTGTTAGTTGCCATGTGGGTTCTAGGAACCAAACCTGGTTCCTCTATGAGCAGCCAGTGCTTTCAGCTACTAAACTATCTCTCCAGCCCCAGTTTCTCATTTTTAAAAGGCTGCTGACAATGTCATTCCAAGTATAATGTACATTTTGCCATTCCAGGGCATAACAGCCACCTGTCAGTATCTTGTGTGAGGTGAAAATGTGCTAACGTTTTATACTACTGTTGCCCAGCAAAGGGACGTCCTGCAAAGCTAGAAATGGTGCTTTTTCCCTCTTGGACCTGTATTTCCACTCTCTGTGGATTTGAACCCCAGGACAAAATATTATGCTTGTCAGTCAAAATGAAAGAAAATGTAAATATTCTTTTTTGGCATATATTTTCTGTTTTGTACCCTAAATGGAATTTCACATTCATCACCCATGGCCCTAGATGACCAAGGAAGCCCAAGCAAACCCTTGATGCCCCTGGCCTCATATCGAAGTGGCAGTTCCCAAGGGAGAGTGATGGGATGGGGAATAGCCCTATGCTGCTTCCTCAGGACATTTAAAATGGAGTTGTGTGTTGTGTGGAATGGCCTCTGCCTACTTAGCTCACCTCAGATACAGAAAGCACTAGTTGCTTTGATTTGTGATCTCATGAAGCTGAACATGACACAAGAGTTGTGCCTATATTGCCATTCTTAATGTTATATAAGTGCCTAATCAAAATGTTGCCAATTTTCATAAAAACTAAGCATGGAGGTAAATTTGAATTGGAAATGCATCTTGCGATAGTCCAACAATAGTTGTTCTTAGCTCTTTGAGAATTTCATACAATATATTTTGATCATTTTCACCCTTCCCCTAATTCCTCCCAGATCTGTCCCCCACTTTATCCACCCTGCTTGTGCCCCCCTTTTCACCCATCAGGTCCAATTTGTGCAGCCCATGTATTGATGTTCAGCCCTCCATTGGAATGTGATCCATTTGCCAGAACAACATTCTTAAACTGACTCCTCAGCAGCTGTCTGCTACCACTTGCTCCCTGGCTAGCAGTACTACTTAATGTCTAACGCATGTCTCCACGCTTATTCATGCTGCCAGAACTGACATGCATTTGCATATGCAACTGCCCTCCTGTTTCTGGAGGACACTATTTCCCTGTATTTATCCACCACCTCTGACTCTTCAAACTCTTCCTGCCCCCTCTTTAGCAATGACCCCTGAGGCTTGGGAGACAGGATGTGATGTCCATGTCCCAATTTAGGGCTGGGCATTCCAGTCTCTTCTTCTCTGCCTCTTAGCCAGTTGTGGGCCTCTGTGTTAATGACCATCTACTGAAAATAGAAGCTTCACTGATGAGGGTGGAAAGGTGCACTAATTAATCAGATTAATTAATACAATGTTCATTTAGCAGAATAGTAGTAGTGGGATCTCCATAGAGCCTGCGACTCATCTAGCCACAGGTTCTACGCCCAACAATGGTTGCCAGGTATGGGTTCATCTTGTGGAGTGGAACATAAATCCGATTAGAAATGGTTGGTTACTCCCATGATGCCTATAGCACTACTACATCAGTGGGCGTTGATAAGTATTTTTCCTTGACTGACAAACCTCTCCACCAACACAGTAATCCCAATCAGACCAAATCAAACCGAATTAGAAGATGCCCAGATTTAATGGGTGCCAGCACTCCCAGGTGGCCCCCCAGGAAAACAAGAGGGGAGCAGAGTACCGAAAGACCACGGAAAGCCAGGAGACCACATGTTCATTCTCTGGGAGGTAGTTTAAATACCTATGGGAGTGGTCTTGACCCTCCCTGAGGAGGGGTCACCATTTGGCAGGCTTTCTTGAAGATGGAGTCTAGACTGTGGCCATTCCCAGGGGAGGGGACTTGGAATGGAGTTTTCTGCCCAACATTTCAGTGTGGATGCCCGGGGGTTGGGGTGAAGCCCCCAACTAAATAGGCGTTTTGTTTCAGACCAGCCATTATTATAGCTTGCAGGGCTTACAACTAGGTTGCTTACTTTCTTCCCCTTGCAGTGTACTTAGCACCGTATAGCACTGTGAAAGCTAGCCAGTAGGAATGGTGCTTCCAGGTCAGTACCTGCTCCATTTCTCCATATCCCATAACTAAATATACCATGTGGTATATCCAGTACTAGGATCTCACTATCAAGTTCTGGAGGGTAACCAAGAACAATGGTAATGTAAGCAAGAACAA
>NC_022017.1:22182962-22184902 GCF_000317375.1 Microtus ochrogaster | reverse complement strand
TGTAACCAAGAACAATGGTAATGTAACCAAGAACAATGGTAGTGTAACCAAGAACAACGGTAGTGTAACCAAGAACAATGGTAGTGTAACCAAGAACAATGGTAGTGTAACCAAGAACAATGGTAGTGTGACCAAGAACACTGGTAGTAGCCTGTAATATTTGGGATCTGTACAAATTCAGTGACCAACAACTCCAAAATAAGTAACCCATTCCTGGTACTAGACTTTGTCAGCCTCTGGTATCTAGTAGGGGCATTGTTGCCCCACTATTGGGCAACTCCAGTTAAACCCTGATTTTTGTCTCTATTTTTTTTTTATGTATACGGGTATTTTGCCTGCATGTATGTCAGTGCAACATGAGTGCAGCACCTGCAGACTAGAAGAAGGATCCAGTCCTCTGGAACTGGAGTGGTACACTATTGTTAGTGGCCATGGGTGCTGGGGAAAACTCCATGGACCTGAGTTCAACTCCCAGCACCCACATAGTGGCTTATAATGTCTGTAACCTCAGTCCCAGGGAGTTGTTCTGGCCTCTGTGGCCACTGCATGCAGGTGGTACATATACATACATGCAGGCAAAACACCCATACACATAATTTATTAAAAAAAAAATAAGGCTGTCCACTCAGAGTGGATAGGTAGAGTCCTTGGAGAGGCATGTACAAAAGCTAACAAAGGAGACATTTGGAAAAGAAAGAACTACAGGTCAGAGAAAGATAAGAACTCACCCGGAAGTGGTCAGTCTGCAAAAGCCCCAGTCATCAGAAAGGGGCAAACATAAAAACAGTGCAGAGCGTGGTATACACAGCACAGCCCTTCCGAGAAGCCAAGGAGGGTGCAGGGAATACTCAGAGGCCTCAAAATGACTATGAGAAACCTGGGGTGAGGACTTGTCACAGTAACCGGGGCATCTCAGTGCAGCCAGGAATGGGGAGTGAGATGCGGTTAACATCAGCAGGGAGTAAGGCGAAAATAAAATCTGTGGAAGCAGCAATGCATCCTTCACAGGTAAGGGTCAGAGTCGCACCACAGAGGGGACAGTTGCCCCCCTCCAGGTTCTGATTTAGTCGGTGGAGATCTTTCCAGATAGCTAATGGATAGTTACTGAAGTTACTGCTTTCAGGCACACACAAAGTCAAGAAAGATGATGATGGATACTGAGCCAGGGAATCCCGCAGGAGGCCAAGGCCACAGAAGTTTGTGTACAGTAGCTCCTGAGGACAGCACATGTGGCTGGCCCAGGGTGTCAGATGACAGCGTGATGGCAGGAAGCCCCCACGAGCTGGCACAACTCCATGAATGTTATTGTGGGTGAAGTAGCTGGGTGCTGGGTTAGCAAGCAAGCATGCATATCCGCACGAGGTGACAGGGTAAACATCCCATCACAGCGGTTAACTGAGTGCCCCTGGTTTCAGGGACATGGCTGCAGTAAAGAGGCATCCGGGAGGGAGCCTTGGAGAGGACGCCCCACATTTTTGTGCAGGCTCTAACCTGGGAAAAAGAGGTTCGGGTTTTCTTGCCCATGTCTGCAACACCTCACAGGGCAGCCTCTGCGCTCATGAGGGACCCAGGGTCGAGTGAGGATCAAGAGAGCTGAGGTGTAGAACTAGAAACCCAAACCTCAGGCCACCAGGCAAGATCTAACCCCACAGTGGGCGATCCGTCCCTTTCAGTGCCCTGAGCTAGAGGAGCCGGTGCTCGGCCCAACCCTGACGCTAGAGGTTGGTCACTATGAACTCCGTTCTTTAATTTTTTTTAAATTTTTTATTTAATTTTTTTTTTTTTTTTGCAAAGTCATCGCCAACGCCGCAGCTACGTGTTAGGTGGGGGGGGGCACTGGGGGCGGAGCCACGCCGCGGAGTTGCCGCAGGTAAACAGCCCCCCTCCCCGGCGGGAGCGGGCCCCGCGGCCCAGGCAGGAGAGCCGCCGCCGCCCCCGGG
>NC_022017.1:22167441-22182714 GCF_000317375.1 Microtus ochrogaster | reverse complement strand
CCCCGCCGGGCCGCGCCCCCGCCCCCCATGCACCACCTCCTGGAGCAGTCGGCGGACATGGCGACCGCGCTGCTGGCGGGCGAGAAGCTGAGGGAGCTGATCCTGCCTGGCTCGCAGGACGACAAGGCGGGCGCGCTGGCCGCACTGCTGCTGCAGCTCAAGCTGGAACTGCCGTTCGACCGCGTGGTCACCATCGGCACCGTGCTGGTACCCATCCTGCTGGTCACCCTGGTCTTCACCAAGAACTTCGCAGGTGAGGCAGGGCGCGCGACCGCAGGTGTTTAGCGCCCAGCGCTCCGAGCGCGCTCGCTCTCAGCGCCAGGCAGCTAGCTCCAGCTGGACCGCACCCACCTAGCCAGGCGGTGAGGCATTGCCCTCGGGTCTCATCCCAGACCTTGGGCAGCACCTCAGTCTGGCATGAGGGGTTGAAGGGAGACAGGGCCTCCTGGAGAGCCCTCCTCTGTTTTATTGTTGTTTTGGCTTTGCATTCCTTCAGCCTCAAGCCGTGAGTCATTGGGACATGGGGTCTGAATTGTAGAATGTCACAGTGTGGACTGAGACTTGGAGGAGTAGCCAATGAAGAGAAGGATGTTGTAAGTGTTGAGAGCCACTGCCCAGGGATAGTGAAAATCCCATGATGCTTCACGGGATTCACCGGGCGGATAGTATAGGAAAGTGAGGGTACTCCTGAGGAGCTCTGAAGTACCCCCCCCTCCAAAGGTTTTCTGCAGAAGAGGCCAGACATGGCTGACCCTGGAGGACATCAAGCAATGATGGCCCAAGAGGTCCACCCTTGGCTGGCAAAGGCGATGTAGGTGGAAGCTGGGGCAGGTCAGGAAAGAGGCTGAAGTGTTAGGTCAGGGGGGCCTGGTGTAAGAGGGAGCATGTGGGTGCAACTGTGGTCATACCCAGGAAAGTGCCCTTGCACGGTGGGCCCTGCCTAAGGTGACAAGACCAGAACAGAACCAGTGAGCCAACGGGAGGCACTCAGGGAGCTGCCTTCTGGTTTCACACATAGACAGGAAATAGCAGCTCCCACCTGGGGCTGAGCTGAGGCAAGGACTCAAGCCTCGGTATCCACATACACGGGGCTAATGTGTGGCCCAGAGGTGCCAGTTTCATAGCAGGAGGAAGGCAGCCAGGGCTCTAGAGTTCCTCTGGAGGGGCAAGTCGCTCTGCCCTCTGCAGCTCCTGGGCAACCAGAGCAGGTATTTTGATACCCATTTCTCCACCGTCCTCCACAGGTGCCTTACGTTTCAGGAAACTCCAGGACCTAGAGATGTCCAACTTGAGAGGAGGCGTCCTTCAGACTGCTTAACACTGCCTCAAGGGTGGAGGAAGTTCTCCTGATCTCCATCCTTGTACACCAAAGGCTCTGACACTCAGGATTAGATGTCCCCATAAGCAAGACAGAAGAATGAGGGCACAGTGGGGCCTCCCGTCACACCCAGGTGTGTGCATAAAGGGGCCTTTGGCCGAGTTGGTCACAATGCCGGCCTTGGGTGGCTGGCTTACAACAACAGACATGTGCCTCGCAGTTCTGGGGGCCAGAAGCCCAAAATTCAGGTGTGGGCAGGGCTGAGTTCTCTCTGGATGCCCTAGAGATGACAAGGACCCTTTCTTCCTGATTAGCTGGTAGCTGCAGACCATCCCTGGTATTCCTTGGCCTGTCGCTGTATCACCCGAGCTTCATGTCTGCCCGCTATAGGGGATTTCCCCATGTCTGCTTCCCTCCCTTGAGTTACCAGGATACCTTACTGTTGGGGTTACTCTACTTCACTCTCAACTACATCTGCACAGACTCTCTGTCAGTCCACAGGTACAGGCTAGGAGTTCATCAGATACTTGGGACCACAGCTCTCCTTATAACACACACAGTAGGGTAACCTCAGATGTGTGGGTATACGTGGACTGGGCCATTTTTGGTGAATCCCTTGATATGAGCCCTACCCTCCGACACTGCCAACCCGGCTTGTCACCTGTGAGGACACTGAACACCCTGCATCTAGCCGGGCCTGGAACCATCAGGATGTCCCCAGAGCCAGCGCTGACCCTGGACCTGTTCCTTCAGACCTCCTGTGCTTTCTCTCAGAAATGCATGTGCCCTCCTGAGGCCCACATGTCTAAGCCTATCTACCCATGCTAAACTAGTTCTACCACAAGTATGAGGAGGGCTCCTGGCGCTGCAGCATAGACAAGCAGCTATACTTGACCAGTAATCCTGTTCTTTTCCTAGGAGGACAACCAACCTTAATCCTGCCCTTTGCTCTCTCTGACCTCCTGCACAATTTTGAAGCATTGACAGCTTCTCTTGCCTTTGATTGATATTCAGAACAGTACAGTAGCTTCTTGTGGCTCTTCACCATCCTTTTGCCCCACAGAGTCTAGAAGCATCCAGGGACCTCAGACACAAGAGAACCGAGTCTGGGGGAAGGGTGCCTTAATGGTTCCTTCTCCCAAGGCCCATCAGAGTGTGGGAACCTCTCGGTGAGAACATAGGAGAACGTAAGACAGGTGCATACTCAGGACCCTGTGCCAGGGCTCTGACTGGGGCCTGCCTGAAGGATTTTGGACTTCCGGCCTCCAGATCTATGAGGTACATATCTGTTGTTTTAAGCCAGCCACCCCACTGCTAGTACTGTGACCAGTATGACCAACGGTCCCTCCATTTTTTTTTCTGCGTACACCCGGATTCTGCCTATGGGGGCATTCAATCCTGAACGTCAGCGGAGGGTGCCGTGTGGATACCCTCTTGGGAGGAGTCCGCTCTCCTTGTCATGGGTTCCACTGTGCTAAAATGAATTTCCTTGAGCTCAGTGCTGCTGGTCCTCACCCAGCAGACCTGGAGGTAGAGCTCACAGCCCTGGAAAATCTCAGAGGACTCCTGTCTGGAGAGCAGCTGGTGAAGGGGCCAGAACTGCTGTGAAGGAGCTCCGCTGCTGCTCAGGCAGGAGCTCAGGCAGGAGTGGGGGGCCCGTACACAAAGTCCAGAAGTGGGGGTGGGGGTCACCAGCCTGCTCAGACCCAGACTGAGAGGTCAAATAATCAGGTCCCAGGGACTTGGGGGGACTTTTGGATATCGCCTAGGTGTGACCCCCCAGCTCACACAAGTGGGATGTCACCCTGTACGTGTCTCATTGTTAGTATTCATCTTTAAAATAGGACAGCTGAAAATACCCTATACCCATAAACACAGGTGAGTCCTGACCTGGCCTCTGGACTTTTCCTGGGCACCCAGCAAGATGGATCTCATAGGGGGCCTGTGGGGCGGAGGCACTCAGACACTGGCCCCCGAAAGTCAACCCTTTCTGTCCCAGGTATGGGAAGGTCTGCAGCACTCAGAAGTATCTGCCCATAGCACTGCAGGGAGTGCTAGGATAGAGTACTACCCCCACCTACACACGCAGATGAGGCAGTCAGCCTGCCAGAAGCCAGGGCCACCTGTTATCTGCCCACACTGCAGGAACGGACTAGCACAAACTAAGTGGCTTCAAACAATGTCCGAGTCTAAGGTGTGGCTTGGCAGCAGAGCACTTGCTTCGTGTGCTGGAGGTCGTAGGTTGACCCCCCGCACCTCACACACACCAAAAGGCAAACAAATAACTCTGGTGAGATAAGATGCTTGCCCCAAATCTAGCAGCTTGAGTTTAATCCCTAGAACCCACAGGGTAGGAGGAGAGAACCAATTCCATCAGTTGTCCCCTGACCTCTGCACATATGCCATGGCACACATAACGCCCACATACATACTCATAAACACACACACGTTTAAAAATTAAGGAAAATGGTTGTCTTACATTTCTGCAGCAGTGAGCATTACTGCAGGCAGGGCCAGTCTTTCTGGAGCTTCCAGCGGCAAGCTTATTCCCACCTTCAGGACCTAACTACATCATGTCATTTGGCTCAGGCCTTCTCTACCCACCCCTGCCTGCCTTTGAAAGGACTCTTGTGATTCCATTGTCCCACTCAGGTCATCCAGGATCATCTCCCATAAAGTCCTTAATCCCTGCTGTAGAGTCATTCTTGCTACACAAAGCGACACAGTCACAAGGCCCAGAAATCACGATACGGTCATCTTGGGAGCTGTCGTTCCGCCGTGAAGGAGTTTGGAAAGGCTTTGTACCTGTCCTGGGGTTGGGGGAGCTGAGAGGACAGTGGTAGCTATGAGCTGGCCAGAGGCAGCAGCCTCAGCAGAACCAGGGATCCCCTGAAAGATTTTCTTCCTTCCACAAGTGACAGAGGCATAAGTGAGCTGGGTTGTAAGTAGGCTGGACCCTAGGAGTGGGCTGGAGCTGTGTCTAGGGCTCAAGTGTAGCCCAACCATGTCTGTGCTCATACTATTTAGACCTGCTTTTCTGGAGGCTCCAACGTGCCCTCAGTGCTCTGGAGTTACTGTGACTCCATGCCACTATGGACGGGGTAGGCAGTGTCAGTGCTGGACTGGCAAGCAGTTTCCTTGGCTAGGAGCCCCAGTGCACTCTCGTGAACAGCAGGGTGCCCAGGAGCCCAAGTATACACATTACCCATGCTCTGGGGAAAGAATCCTTCAACAGCACTCTCCAGAGACATCCCTGTCTGCCTTGAAATGAACCAGCTTTTGTGTGTCTCCTCGGTGAGCGCCTGTACTTACCCAGGCAAGGCTCATCACCCCTGGGAAATCCCACAAGAGGGGCCTCAGTCGGGAGAGCTCTGTGCAGCCACTGTAGTGTCTGGGTACCTGCCATCCTGCCCAGTTCAGGCCCAGCACGACAAGTCCACAGCATCACCACCCTGTGGTACCCAGCTATGCTTGGACACCTGCACTCCTCTAGATCCTTTGGTATCAGCTGTGCCATCAGAAGCACCACGTGCCTCTGTAGACACAGGCCAGCAAAGGAGGAGTTTGGCCCTACTGGATGTGCCCGTGGGAGTCAGGGGGTTTTTCCAGTCTCTTGTCCAGCTTGCAGCTCGGCTGGCTGTAGGGATTGGCTTGATACAGGATGGGAGACAAATTTGCAGAGAGAAAACCACACAACTTTCTGTGGCTTTAGGGATCAGCTGTAAGGACAAAATATATATATGTGTGTGAATAAAATTCCGTTTTTCCAACCAAGAGAGCTGATTCCTTTGCTTTCCCTGTTTGCTCTTCTCAGAGCCCAGCTCACCCTGCCCTGGACACCTATCCTCCAGCACCTCAGGTTAAAGGGATCAACTTTCCCTGACTATCCATAGCCTCCTCTTCAGCCCCTGACCATGACTAGGTGCCCAGCTCTCATGTGGACATGGCCTCAGCTTCAAGCAACCCCACTACCTGACCATCTAAGCAAGGCTCACTCTGTCTAACTCACCCACACCTCTACTGGGGCCCTCCATACCTCTCAGGACCGTATGAGGAAGACCAGTGGCCACATTGGCCCTGCCTTTGGGGCTCTCCTTGACTGGGTTCTTATGTTCTGATAGTCCTTGAGCCCTAAGCTGCTTTGAGCCTTCATGATGTGTGGCAGTGTAGGTAGATGGATATATTCCCAAATGCTGACCAAGGTCGTAGGCTAAACTAGAATGGGGCCAGGGCCCCTAAATGTTGGTACTACAAGAAGAACATGCAGCCAGTGGGGTCTCTGTCCCCCACCTCTTGGGCTCCTGAAAGCATTACCTGTGATTAATGTCCGTGTTGGTTATTTTTCTAGTTGCTGTGGCAGAAACGACCTAACGGAGGAAGGATCTGGTCTGGTTCACAATCTCAGGGAATACATTCCAACATGGGGGAAAAGGCATATGGCTAGGGTGTAGCTCATTCACATCGAGGTGCATAAAACCCCTGTGGTCTTCCCCCAGTTTCATGCTTCTAGCTAGACCCCACCTCCCAAAGATGCCACAAACTGACCAAAACAGTGCTACCCGATGGGCACAGATGTTCAAAGGCATGAGCCTAGACAGAAAATTTCATATTCAAACTTGGGCCATGGGGCGCTCAAGACAGGGTTTCTCTGTGCAACAACTCTGGCTGTCCTGGAACTCTGTTTGTAGACCAGGCTGACCTCCAACTCACAGAGATCCTCCTGCCTCTAGCTCCCAAGTGCTGGGATTAAAGGCATGCACTGACACCACTCGGCCATATTCAAACTCTTAAATTGGTCTTCCAGCTGGGCTGGGTCTCTGCCATCTCCCTATCAGCATTAACTTGAGACTAGGTACAGACAGACTAGCCAATTAGATTGTGTTACTTCCTGATCTCAACACTGATGAAGGGCTTTAAACCGGAGCAGGAGAGGCTTCTAACTGACCTGCCCTGGGGTCAGGCTTGACGGTAAGAGCTGGCTAAGGAGGAATTGGCTTGGGTTAATGCCACAGGCGGCCATGGTCTGTACCTAGGGATCATGACCCAATCTCGTGGACTTTGAGCCTCCAAGTTTTCTGGAAATGAATTACAAGCGTAAGATTGCAGCACAAGGCTGATCCTGGCCTGGTGCGAGCATGTGTACCCGCTTAAATGCAAACAGGCCCTGTTTGTTTTCAGTAGCAGATGCATCCAGCCACTGAGCGTCCCCTGTCCGTGTCCACCAGCATCCAGAGTTCCCACATTGCCCTTCATCCAGGACAGGGGACTTGTGAGACCCTTTTCACCGGTCTTAGACAATCTTTTTTTCATGGAATTTGGACTTAATGTGACTGCTTCTGGCTAGAGAGGAGCATCCAGGCCACCAGTCCTGACAGTGCAAAGCCAGTGGCCGGGATTGGTTTTTGATCCTTATGGGATGCTGAAAGGGAAACCCTGGCTGCCGGCATGGCCTGTCGTGATCCTCTCTATACCTTGATTTATCCTGTACATACAGTCTTTGGCCTTTCTAGACCAGCTCTGGTCAGTTCTTCAGTGCATACAAGCACTGGCTAACTACTTTGTAAGAACGGGAACTACACACACAACACAGCACTTGGGACACAGTGAGGGAAAACTGGCCTAAGGGGTGAGTCTGTTAGGAAACAACAGCCCTGGCATAAGGCAAGCAGCTCTATGGGTGGGCTATAGAGTCCATGGACATGAGAGAGCCCAGCCCACCTGCACAGGGGATAAGTCTGAGCAGAGATGGGATCGGGTCTATCTCATGCCCTTCATCCCAAGACCTGGTCTTCCTCAGGCTACTCCCACCTCTTGCCCTAGCCCATGTCTCCTCTCTACCCTCAGAGGAACCAATTTACTGTTACACTCCGCACAACTTCACCCGTGACCAGGCGCTGTACGCCCGTGGCTACTGCTGGACAGAGCTGCGGGACGCGCTGCCCGGTGTGGATGCCAGCCTGTGGCCATCGCTGTTTGAGCACAAGTTCCTGCCCTACGCGCTGCTGGCCTTTGCCGCCATCATGTATGTACCCGCACTAGGCTGGGAGTTCCTGGCCTCCACGCGCCTCACCTCCGAGCTCAACTTCCTGCTTCAGGAGATCGACAACTGCTACCACCGAGCGGCTGAGGGCCGGGCCCCCAAGATTGAAAAGCAGATCCAGTCCAAGGGGCCGGGCATTACGGAGCGGGAGAAGCGAGAGATCATTGAGAATGCCGAGAAGGAGAAGAGCCCTGAGCAGAATCTGTTTGAGAAGTATCTGGAGCGCCGAGGCCGCAGCAATTTCTTGGCCAAGCTGTACTTGGCACGGCATGTACTGATCCTGCTGCTCAGTGTAGTGCCCATCTCCTACCTATGCACCTACTATGCCACCCAAAAGCAGAATGAGTTCACCTGTGCCCTGGGTGCCTCACCTGATGGGCCAGTGGGTAGCCCTGGGCCCACGGTGCGTGTCAGCTGCAAGCTGCCATCCGTGCAACTGCAGCGGATCATTGCAGGTGTGGACATTGTCCTGCTCTGTTTCATGAACCTCATCATCCTAGTCAACCTCATCCACCTCTTCATCTTCCGCAAGAGCAACTTCATCTTTGACAAACTCCACAAGGTGGGCATCAAGACACGCCGGCAGTGGCGGCGCTCACAGTTCTGTGACATCAACATCCTGGCCATGTTCTGCAACGAGAACCGTGACCACATCAAGTCGCTCAATCGGCTGGACTTCATCACCAACGAGAGTGACCTCATGTACGACAACGTGGTGCGGCAGCTGTTGGCAGCCTTGGCTCAGTCTAACCACGACACTACGCCCACTGTGCGGGATTCAGGCATCCAGACTGTGGACCCCAGTATCAACCCTGCGGAGCCTGATGGCTCAGCTGAGCCACCTGTGGTCAAGCGGCCCCGTAAGAAAATGAAGTGGATCCCCACCAGCAACCCGCTGCCACAGCCCTTCAAGGAGCAGCTGGCCATTATGCGGGTGGAAAACAGCAAGGCTGAGAAGCCCAAGCCCGTACGCAGGAAGACAGCCACAGATACGCTTATTGCCCCGCTGCTGGATGCCGGTGCCCGGGCTGCCCACCACTACAAGGGTAGTGGAGGTGATCCAGGTCCCTCCCCTGCCCCACCTGCTGCCTCTGACAAGAAACATACTCGTCACTTCTCCTTGGATGTGCATCCCTACATTCTAGGTACCAAGAAGGCCAAGACTGAAGCAGTTCCCCCTGCCCTACCAGCCTCCCGGAGCCAAGAAGGTGGCTTTCTGTCCCAGACCGAAGAATGTGGGCTGGGCCTGGCTGCAGCACCCACCAAAGGTAGGAAGCCAAGCAGGTGGGGAATGGGGCAGGAAGCCCTGAGCAGGAAAATGGCAGTCCCTGTGTCTAGGGCACAGGGCAGAAAGCACCAGAGAACAATGTAGATGAAGTGGCAACCAGGCTAACCAGCTGGTGCATTGTTCCTAAGGTGAGGGGAAGGCCTCCCATAAGACAGAGGATGAGGAGGAAGGCAGGACCGCAGTCACCAGGGGACATATCTTCTTTGGTCAATACGGGCTTCAGGCAGATGTGAGCCACTTCAGGGGGTGGTGGATGTTCTGCCAACAGCCCTGCTATTTCTAGACAGTGAGACTTAGCCAGGCAGGCTGCTGAAGTGCAAGGGTGCCTGCCATCCGTGGATGCTAGGGGCCCAGCAGGTCCCGTGGGTAGCACTTGGGAGGGCTATAGGAATGAGCTAGATGGTAAAATGCCTGTGTTCCTGTCTGTTTGCAGATGCTCCGCCCCCCGAGAAGGAACTCCCATACCCCACAGAGCCTGCCCTGCCAGGGCTTCCATCTGGGGGCCCATTTCACGTCTGTTCACCCCCCGCGGCTCCTGCTGCCGCCCCCCTGTCACCAGGCAGTCTGGGCAAGGCTGACCCCCTCACCATCCTGAGCCGAAATGCCACTCACCCCCTGCTCCACATCAGCACGCTGTATGAGGCCCGGGAAGAGGAAGATGGAGGTCCCTGTGCACCCTCAAACATGGGCGACCTCCTCACCATTCCCCAACCCCAGCAGATCCTCATCGCCACCTTCGAGGAGCCAAGGACAGTTGTGAGTACTGTGGAGTTTTGAGGGGCAGGGCCTCCCAGGCCACCAAAAACTCTCTGCATGAGCCAGGGATGGCCCAGCTGAGCCTAGCCTTGAGTAGACCTGAACTCGGCTCACCCGGTACTGCCCACACCCCCAGCCACCTGTCTGCATGCCACGGGGCCCAGCACTCCTTCCACCTGGCTCACCATGGCATCCACAGGTGCAGGCTGGGGCAAGAGCGCCAGGTAGGGGGTAGGATGCCCCCCCAGCATCAGGCCCCCCCGCTGCGTACTGGGCCGCAAGTGGGAGAGTTTATTTTTCTTGTGGGTTTCGTTGTGTGCTGAGACAGCTCAGCAGACCTAGTGAGGCCCGGCCTAGGGTGTGTAAGGGAGATGCTAAGAAACGTGGCACTGGCCTCAGGACAGACCCCCCCCGGGGGTCACTCATTTAAGGGCCTGGCCCCTGCAGAGGGACCTGATGCCTTCAGGTCAGGGAACCGAGGGCTGCCCCAGGTCCAAATCAACATGCACTTTCTCCTCATAGCCTGACACACACTTTATTTTACTATGATTACTGTAACTGACGAGCTTATTTATCATCAGGAGAATTAGGGTGCATTTCAAGCAAAGGACGGTGTGTGTGAGTGGCACACGCAGCGGTGGGTGCAAGCGTGCAGGTCAGCAGGTGTGGGTATGAGCACCTGCCTGAGTGCCTGAGTTTGCCAGAGGGCACAGTGCCCACACGCAAGCAAGCTCATGAGCAAGTTAGGGGGCAAGCGTGGTGTGAGTGAGCCTGAGTGTGTGTGAGTGTGTGAATGGCACCCACGTGAGCAGTGGGTGAGAGCAGGCATAGGCACCAGGGTGCGAGTGAGGGAGGAAATACAACGCAATAACCACATCCCCCTCCCGGGTCCCCAGCTGCCGGCTGGGCTGCTTCCCATGGGAGTCCAGGCCCCACTGGCCCCACCCCTATTACCTCAGCCACGCGCCACGTGACGAAGTATTAACAAGGTAGCACTGAGCATATCAATAAATACTATTCTGATAACTCCCTGTGCTTTGAGGCCCTGCCTCCCTCTACTAGTGCTGCTTGCCCAGCCTGCAACACCCATCCGCACCTGGGCATCTCTTGGAGCCACTGGGAAACAGTGGGCAGGGCCAGGCAGCCCAAGATGCAAGAACATCAGGCCTCCTCCCAGAAGTGTGAGGAGGGGGGACCACGGGGTGCTGGACTGTGGGGTTGTGGGAGGACAGAGATGAAGAGAGCTCTCTGAGGAAAAATATAGTGTCTTAGTCACTGTTCTATGGCTGTGAAGAGACACCATGACCAAGGCAACTTAAAGAAGAAAGCATTTATTCGGGGGGGGGGTCAGTTACAGCTTCAGAACAGCTTGGCGGGGAGCGTAGCAGCAGGCAGGCATGGTACAGGAGCAGTAGCTGAGAGCGGCATCCTGATCTGCAGGCAGGAAGCAGGGAGAGAGTGGGTCTGGCTTTTGAAACCTCAAAGCCCACCCCAGTGACATACCTTCTCCAACAAGGCCGCATTTCCAAGTTCTTCCACAACAATCCACCAGCCGGGAATCAAACATTGAGATACATGAGCGCACGGGGGCCATTCCTCTTCAAACCACCACATACAGCTTGGCCCCAGGCCATTGACCAGTGACCACAAAGGTGGCAGGATCCAGGAAGAGTTCTTGGATGGTAGGTCCTGACTGTGGTCAGGATGCACTTATCCTGTTCATTAGAAGGTCCAGGGTTCAGTGAGACAAAGCTGACCCTCGAGAGCCACATGCCCTGCAGGCCAGGGTCGGCGACCCTGTGGGTCAGAACAAGAGACTCCTTAAAGACTGAGGAAGCAAGGCCAGGAACTCATAAGACATCGGGGTTATAGGCTGTATATCAAAGGGGAGAGGTCAGCTGAGGTCAGGACAGCCACCTCTGTCTGGCTTCTGCCTCCTGGAAGCTCCTTAACTAGCCATGGGGCAATACCAAGGTGGGCAGGACAAAATGCTCCCATGTCCTCTGCTGCGGCAGCCACTGCCACCGTCAAAGCCTAAGCATGCTGACCATGCAGAGACCACATTCTGGTTAGATTATTTGTTTTAAGATGGTTTCTTATTATCCACTTAAGGCTAAAACAGATCACAGGACCCCTGCCCCCATTGATTTAGTTGGGGGGGATGCTAGGTGCCAGTCCCGGGGCTTGCATATGCTAAGCAAGTGTTCTATCGCTGAGTTACACCTCCAGCTCAGATGCCTGCCATAGAAAGGGCGTTTGTTGCTCACAGACAATAGAGGGGACACCCCACATCACACAGGGCCACACACCAGAGAGCATCGGGGTGAGGCACTATGGCCAAGTGAAAGACAGGATCATCCAGTATGGATAGCTTCCATGGGCGCTGGACTCACAGCTGTGCCTAATTCCTGCCTTGGAGTGACTGGGGGAGCAGGTGGATAGTGGCCCAGACTGGGGAAGGGGTAGTGATGGGCACCGCACATAGTATTACCTGCCAGCTCTGGGGAGTGGCCTTGGGGAACAGGTGGATAGTGGCCCAGATTGGGGAAGGGGTAATGATGGGCACCGCACATAGTATTACCTGCCAGCTCTGGGGAGTGGCCTGCCTTTGAAGATGGGCACCTGTCCAGAGCCGGCAAAGCTCCCAGGTCAGCAGATCAGAGTATAGAAGACAGCCAGGTGTGGTACCACAGCATTTCATTCCAGGACTCGGGAGGCAGAGACAGGCAGATCTCTCTGAGTTTGAGGCCAGCCTCATCTACATAACTAGTTCCAGACCAGCCAGGGCTACATAGTGTGACCCTGTCTCAGAGTCAAACCAAAACCACAAACAGTGCATACAGTATAATACAGAAAATGCACCCTGTCCTCGGAAAGCCCACCCTAAGCTAATGCTGGACACCGTCCCTGGCGTCTCAGGTAGCGTTCAACGTTTCCACACATCCTAGGAAGGGGCTCTGAGACACAAAGGAACCCTGGGAGAACAGCAGGCTGCCTCTAGGCTGCTTGCTTCCCTGGAGAAGACCCACACCCACAAATTGGCATGGCAGCTAAAGTAACAAAAAAAAAAAAAAAAAAAAAAACAGGGTGCTGGCCTTTTCCCTGCTCCCTGGCCCTCTCCGCTCACGTCTTCTTCCTGCACATGGTACCTAGTGCACCCTGCATGTCTTCTACCTGTTCCCCACAACTGCAGCTCAGCCTGAACACCCAGGGGCTTGGTTGGCTCAGGGGGGAGGAGACTCTAGGGAGCTGCTGGTCTGTGTGGTACCAAGTCCAGCTGTTTTACTTTCCTCAGAGGCCCTGTTTCTCTGTTCATGAAGGCCATAGAATGTCCAGACAGTGGCCGGGACTGCTGTCCCAGAGCTTTTACAGGGCAGAAGTAGACATGGGAGAGGCTGGACCAATTGGAGCCACAGCTGCTCTTTGGGAGAACCAAGGCCAATAAAGTAGCCACTTCCCTCCTCTATTCTTGGATTAAGCCTAGAGGGACCTCTCAAGAGAGTCCTGTCTGGAAGAGGTTGGTGAGATGAGTAAACAATATTGTCTTTCTGTATGGAGCTGACCTTCAAGGGCTGCTTCTGGAGAAGGGGCTCAAGTCAGTGTCCTGCAGCAGCTGACAACGTGGTGGTCCTGGGCATACTACCCCTCACTCCTCAGCAGTGCCCCCTGGCGCCATGTTCCCATTAGCTAATCTACCTTTCTGGAAGCAGATGGCCAAGGATCTGAAGACAGAATTGTTGTGATCCCTGGGGTCACACTGAGCTGAGCCCCTTGCCAATTCGGGCTCCCTTTCTGGCCTCTACCCCAGCTGTGCTTCTGTGGGGCCTGTCTGGCTCAGCTTGTCTCTGCTGTTCTCAAACCTGAGCTTTCCTATTGGCACCCCTTAAAGCTAACTGGGAACCCGGGAAAGCCTTCCATACTCTGCACTCACAGTGGCTTCAGAAAGCTCCTTTCTCTTGTGTGCCTCTGGCCACGTTGAACCCTTTCAGGGCAAGCCTCGCCTGCACTGGCTCCCTGTATGACTCCCCTCAGAAAGCCAATCCAGTGACTGCTCTGCCAAACAACGCAGACTCCTCCCATCTGGCCAACTCTGTGACAAGTAACCCACTTGCCTCGTGGCAGACCAGAACCCGCTCGAACGAAAAGCACACGGGAGCAGCTATTGGAATCCAAGCTAGCATGCTGTTCTCCCAAGCAAAGTCTAAGATATAGGGGAGACCTGGGCTCTCCCAGCTGGGGGTCTGCCACAGTTTCTCTGCCGGTTATGGCTCGAAATGCCCCCCACCCAGACACCATTTCCTATTTCTGGCCCCTGTAGACACCAGCAGGTTAGAGGGCATATCTGGTTTTCATCACCTTCCTTCCCCAACAGCCACTTAGCCGAAATAGAATTCTAGCACTTCAGGGTCAGCATCTAATTTTAAATGTCACCCCATTTAATGTCCTCTGCCTTCTTTCCCCTTTCCCTAGGCAGGGCAAACAGGAGGTGGCACCATAGTCTGCCCGCAGAAAAGGACAGGCTCAGGGGGAACCATCCAAATGAGAACTGGAATCCAGGCCCCTCCTGGCACTAGCCTAGCACTGAGCTTCTCAACCAGACAGTACAGGTACTGGGACAGTAAACTCACTGTGCCTTGCAACCAAGTAGAGAAGGGCTGGCAGTCTCTCAGCCCTAAGCCCATCCCTGCCTTCTGTTGAGCTGGATGAATGTGGCCGAGGAAGCCAGAAGAGGAGAGGTGACCACAAAGCACAGGCATGAAAGTCGTGATCAACAGAGACAGATCCGAGACCCCCAGAACAAAGATGTGTGTCGCTAAGGAGTAAGGAAGGCAGAGGTCACCTGGAAGCCAGGCCCCTTGGGGGATCAAGAAGCTGTATGGGGGAGATGGTGACAAGTAGCACAGCAAATACCTGCCGCTCATCTCCATGTGGACCTCTTGTGTAACAGCCTGCTGGAGGGAACCCTGCCTGGTGCAGAAAGGATTAACTCCCTTGCAATAGCAAGGTTCTAGAAGGGCCATTCAGAGGACCAATATCAAAGGCAGGGTCTCCATCACCCAGGGCCAGGGCTGCAACCTTTCCCCTCTTGGAGTCTGAAAGGGTTGTATGGGGTAGTTGAGAAATGAGAGGAGCGTACTCCCCGTTTGGAAGGTCTGTCAGGGCCTGCTCTGGGTTGTCGCTGTCTTGCCCCTACAATAGCTTGTCTTGGGGCACTCAAACGGAGAAATGTCCACTCTCACTCCACCTGGCTTCTCCCATCCACTCACCAACCTTGGGCGGGAGGACCAGCAGCCCTCTGCAGCCTAGAGACCCGACCTGAGTGGGCCAGCTGGCCCCACCCCCTGTCCTGTTCCAAAGTGCAGTTGGAAACTGGCTACCCTGATACTGGGCACTGGCCAGGCTGTCACTGGGGCCACCCAGTGACCCCGCAGTTTCCAGACTCTTGGTCATATGCAGCGTAACTCGCGAGGTCCTGAAGGCCTTGATGACTGATTTGGCCAGCTTCTTGCTCCTTAGTCCTGTCCTTGAGCCTCTCCACCTCGCAGCGTGCGATCCTCGAAGGAAGCCATAAGGGCGCATCATACGATCCCTAGTTTCTGTTCCTTTCCAGCGCTGCGGGACTGTTCCCTGAACGCTAGGCCACCCTGTGGACACCTAAAGAACGCAGCCCCATTGCACAGACTTGGCTGTGGGGCCAGCACCCCGCAGAGTGTCCCCGGTTGCTCTCTAGGACCTGGGGGCGTCGGGCCGGTAGGCGGGACCCTGCGCTTAGACCCGGCGGGGGCGGGGTCTCGCGCGCGCGCGGCCCTGGGAGGCATTTCCCGGCATGCCGTGCGGCCCGCACCCTCGGCCTGTCCGGCCCGTCCGGCC
>NC_022017.1:22133444-22167341 GCF_000317375.1 Microtus ochrogaster | reverse complement strand
AGCGCCGCCGCCTCGCTCGGTACGCCGTGGCCTGGCCGGGCGGGCAGGCGGGCGGGCGGGGACTCGTCGCGCCTGGAAGGCGCGTGCGGGAGGGCGCGAGCTGCAGGTGGGGACTACGGAGACCGACCAGGGGCACGCATCCCACCGGGTCAGGCTGACGCAGGACGGTGTAGATTTTCTTGGGATCGCGAGTCCCAGAAACAACCCGGACGCTCAGAAGCGCACTGCTGGCTTTGGGACGTCAAGAGCTTCTTTAGAAGTGAGCTCGTCTCCAAGCTTCCGTGCTCCTCCAGCGAAGGGGCTGCAGGTTCGCTAGTCTGACGAGACTCTGCTGTCCCCGGGCCTCCCTCTCTTGCCTCTCTAAGAAGGCTCGTCTTGCGGTGGCCGTGGTACTGTGGGCAGAATGCCAGGCTCTGGCAGAGTGGACGGCTCCAGGAGCCTGCAGGCCCCTACAGGGCATCTGTCTCCAGGTGAACAGAAACTAGGTCCCGGGAGGACTGGCTAAGGCTTCTTCACCTCCGTCTGTGTTTCCTCTTCCGGCCCTCAGCTCGGCCACACTTGGGTAAAAGATGTCTTGCTGCAGCAGGTTTTCTTGGGTCCGGTAGTGCCCAGGCTTCAGAAACGAACAAGAAGCGACCAGGGCTTTTAGGCACCCTGTTACTTCTTTCTTTCTTGGTTCTCTGAGTAGGCAATGAAGGCTTGTCTAGAGTCACCTGGTCGTGGTCGTCTGAGAAGTAGGTTTTCAGAGATTGAAGAGTAGGATGGGTGTGTCAGCTCAGGGTGGTGATGGGGTTTTGTGGATCGGGAAATTTAACAAACGTCTGTTTCTCGGACTTTTAGAGACTGTGAATCCAAGGACGAATGCTAATCTTTTTGGGTTGCCGATTGACAGCTGCCTGGCTCCTAGAGGCCCCTTCTCATTGTGTTCTCGCGGCTGCTTAGTGTCTCTTATAAGGACACCAGTCCTATCATGGGATCTTCCTTATGGCCTTATCTGAATCCAGTCACCCCTTAAAACCTCTGCCTATTGATGTCATTACTTTGAGGCGCAGGTTTTCAGTGTATGGTTTCGGTAAGAGGATACATTTAGTTCGTATTAATAGGACCCAGGCTGGACAGGTGGGGAGCCTGTCTGAAATGGGTCTGCATTCAATGCAGAACCTCTGGTTACTTTGAGCTGATATGCCAGCGCACTGTCTCCCTGTGAGCCCTGACATGAATCGGCCTTTTCTGCCCTTTGAGCCAGCGTTTTTGCTCTTAAAGCCATAGACGGCTGTGAATTTTCAAAACTCTAAGCCTAGCTCCCCTCGAAATGTAGCAGATGCTAAAAGTTCGGGTGTTTGACATATAGAAGCATCTTGCCTGGTTGGTAGCAGGCCTGGAACAGCATCTCCCGGTCCTGCTCAGCAAAGAGAGTTGGTTGGAGGCCCGCTTGACCAGCTCTCTGACTTTACCCTGTAAAAGTTTACAGTGTGGTTTTGGCCAGGAATAGGTGTAGAAACTGCTAACTACTGGGAGTTTATGAAGAGATTTGTTCCCTGGGGAGGTTGGACAGTGGGAGGTCACTTCTTCTGGCTTGAGTATGTCTGGAAAGCACACATGGCAAGCATAGTGCAGGTTCGGTGACTGGATGTTTGGTGAGTGAGAAAGTGGGGGTCTGTCTCAGTTGCTCAGTCAGAAATAGTTAGCAGAGAGAGGAGGTATTCGTATCCTAATAATATTTCATCTGAGAGACAGGAAGCCAAAGGATTGGAAAATGTGTGGATTTGATAGTGGCAGGGACTCAGAATCACAGGCTTCTGGCCAGGGGTTGGGGGAAGCTGTCGGTGGCCTTCTTGCCTGACATGCCCTCCCTGCTGCACTACTCTGCCTGGGAGCCACTACTCTGCCTGGTGCTGTGTTTTGGTGTCAGAGCTTGGCTCTTGACCAGCCTGTGGGCTCCTCCACCTACCACACGATTGGGGTGACTGGAGGTGAAATCAGCCCTGCTGTGGACCAGCCAGAGACTCTGCACAGCTATCTTGAGCCAGTATTCCAGCTTTGGTGGCCTCCGTACTCCTCAAAGGCTCAGAGGCACCCTAGACAAGCTTTGAAGGGTAGATCTACCAAGCTAACTGCAAACCTGCAACCGCCCCACCTCTTAAAGGGCAGGGCAGGCAGAGATGATGTGGTCCTTTCCCATTCGCTGCTGCTCTGGCTGGCCCTCCCACTTATGCAAGATGTTTTAAGTTTTCATTTCTTGCTTCAGCAGCCTGGTGCTGCTGTTAGTACTACTGGTTTGCTTCCATATGTTCAGCCAGACCACGGGTGATCATCTCCTTCACTGTTGGTCGCTGTTTGGGCTATACTCCCCACCCCTGCCTGGGGTTCCATGGAGTGAGAGGGACAGTCCCTACACTGTCCTGGAAGGCAAATTCTCCCAAGCTGGCCCAGCACATCTCCCTGTTCCTGTTTTTTTGAAGCTTTTTATTCTGTTAATGAAAAGAGAGCCCTATGGTGAAACTATGAGCAGATGCTATGGGGTCTAGCGTAGTCCTGGCTATGCCCAGGCCCTGAGCCAGCAATGACTTCCCAGATGAGCTAACCTTTATATAAAATGTCCAGGGTGCATTTTAGGATAGGCTCCAGACTAGGGAGAAGGGGGACCCCAGGGCAGAGCAGTATGATAAGCTCTGCTTGCCCCTAGAACAGCGGGAAGCTCCACAAGGCCAGGAGCACATGGTTTCAGAGGCTGTCTCAGGGTCTCTGTTGCCCTCTACCTTTTAACCCTTGCTGGCCCTGTTCCAGTTCCTCTTTCCTGCCCTCATTTTAATATTGACCACAGCATTAGAGGTTTGATTACACCCAGAGAGACCCCTGAATCACATTCATCAGCAGGACTAGAGGAGACTGTAGGTGGGGGGCTGAAAGTTCCAAGAAGTGTGCAGATAAAAGTGGTAGGTCAAAGTGAGCCCAGAAAGTCCCTAGGGTCTGTGGGGACCGTTGTCATCTTACCATCCCCCCATTCTGACCCAGCTCCTTCCAGGGCACATTGCCCTCAGCACTCAAACACACCAGAGCAGAATCACCCTTTCTTGCCGTAGCTGAAGGAAAACTAGAATTCTAAATATTAAAAACATTACAAAACCCAGGAGGTAAGAACATGTACTGCTTTTTTTTAAGGGGGGGTCAGTGTTTCTCTGTGTAGCTCTAGCTGTCCTGGAACTCGCCTTGTAGACCAGACTGGCCTTGAACTCAGAGATCCATCTGCCTCTGCCTCCTGAGTGCCGGGGTTAAAGGTGTGCACCACTGTTCCCCATAAGTACTGCTCTTAGAAGAGCTGTTGTTTGGTATCGGGTGGGTACTGTACCCATGTGCACAAAACACATAGGCACACAAGTATACATATTTGGTAATAATAAAAATTCTTGAAAACATTACTGTGCCCAGGGTCAGGTTTTTCCAATAGTTTTGTCGTTTTTAAAGGCTTTCTCCAGCCAGGACCATTGTGTCCGCTAAGTGTTTCTGTCTTGAGTGCTCAGATCCTGTGGATGTTTACATATTTGGATTCACACACACACATACACACTTTGTTAAACTAACATATATAAAACAAATATAATGTTTATAAGTAACATGTACATTATGATTGATGATTTTATTTTGTTTGAGGAAATAGCGTCTATAATTCATGAAACCCACCAGCATGGAATTGAAATACCTTTACATGTTTTTACTAAGACTTATATAGTTGGGAGGGGTGACTGGAGAGATGGCTCAGCATATAAAGAGTACCATACTGTTTTTGCAGAAGACCTGAATCCAGTTCTCAACTCTTACATCAGTACCTCACAACCACCTATAACTCCAGCTCCAGATTAATCTGTCCCTTCTGTCCCCCCTGGCACCCAAACCCATGTGCACATACAGGCACACATACAAAGACACTATATATATACATATATATACATACATATATCTGCCTGGTCGGCGGCATCTGACCACTGGCACATACATGAAGTCTGTTGACCTTGCTGGGCCATAGTTTGGAGCTGCCTTTGTCCCCTTTGGATAATGTGTTACTCTTCTCTCTGTGCCTTCTGGCACTCTGGGCCCCCAACCCTGGGGCTCCCAGTGACACAGGAACCACAGTGCCATGGACTGGTTACCAGGGTACTATCCCTTGTCAAGTTTCTAATGCAGTTTCTTCCATGTTAAGTTTGTCTTTTAAACTGGAAAAATTATCTTGGCTCCTCAGGATGCTGTCTTCTTGCTTAGTCTTCCATCTGGCTCATAGCCAAATGGTTGTGGCCATCGTTATAAAAAGAATGGAGGGTTTCCTTGAAGTGGCTTTCCCAAAAGGCTCTGGGGTTCCCAGCATGGGGATAGCAGCCACAGCACTGTGTCCTACAATAACCCCAGAGGAGTTAGCACAACTCCTCAGAGAGATGCAGGTTAGCTTCACTATGTTTGCACCTTTGTGAGTTGAAGCCCGTGTGCCAGGGACTTCCCAACACGGAGCCATCCATACGTTGCTCAAGGAGGCTGCTGGCCACTCATCAGTCTGGCACATCCCAAAAGAACCCTAGACCTCAAATAGCATGGACCCAGTCCTTTTGCCACAGTGATCCCTGATCCTGCCTCTGGGGTCCCGGGTAAGAACTATGTCTGTATTCTTCAGGCATCCTGCATCAATCAGGAAGCTGCTGTCCTGTCATGGAGGGGGAGGAGAAGCCAGCTCAAGAGGTAAGGGAAGCTGGGGGCTGATGGATCATCTTCCTAAACAACCCTTTCCCCAAGTCCAGCAACATCTTTTGGTGCTGCTCACAGCAGGGTGAGGGTCCTGGTGCGGCTATCTTGGGTCCCTTTAGCTGCTTCTCTGCAGAAACCTAACTTGATATAACTAGTGTTTTGGGGGTCCAGCCAGCAGTACCTCCACGGGTTAGACCTGAGGCAGTGGTCTGAAGTGTGCTGACCTGTGCGGTGGGGCCCAGGTATTTGAACACTTACTTGAACTCTCCCTCTGCAGGCTGATATGGAACCCGTGGTAACATCAGGGGCCTCGGAATCAGTGCCAAGGGTGCTTTCCGGAGACCCTCAAAACATCTGTATGTTTCCCTTCAGGACTTGGTATAGACACAGTGCTGGGTCCCAGGGAGGGAATGGGACTATCAATGGCCTGCCCAGCTGTGGGGAGGGAGTAAAAGCAGCAGGAACCCCTCACTGCACTCAGGTGCCTTGAAATATCCTGAAATTGGCTGCCAACTTATACCTGCACACAGAGCCTCTGCTTCCCCTGAGTCCAGCCATATTCGTAAGTGAGACACTTCCAGGGCACAGGGTCACCTCCCCTTCCCCATGCACAGCACTCTTCTATGACAGTGTGGGTCTACTTGAGAGTGAGTAGAGAACTCCTGCCCAGGTGCCTCAGAGAGCACTCTGCTCACAGGTGGCTTGTCTGGTCATCTGGGTACACCGGTTGTGTGGAGGGCACTGCCTGCCAGAGATTATTTGCCCCATGGGAGTCAGTCCTCACTGAAGACCTGGAAAGGGTCTGTAGCCTGTGTATTGGCGACTGCCCTGGCTTCAGGCTGTAGCCCAATGGCCTTTGCTGTTGTTGCAGCTGACGTGGATGCCTTCAACTTGCTCCTGGAGATGAAACTGAAGCGGCGGCGTGAGCGGCCCAACCTTCCACGTACTGTGACCCAGCTGGTGGCCGAGGATGGGAGCAGGGTATATGTGGTGGGCACTGCTCACTTCAGTGATGACAGCAAGCGGGATGTAGTGAAGGTGAGCGCTTGCCATTTTAGCACTGCATCTGCCAGTCTGCACCCCAGGGACTCAGGCCAGGGCAACCAGACAAGAACTGCAGCAGGCGTTTCTAGCTCTGGAGTCCCCGGGAGTAATAAATAGTGTTTCCTGCTGCACAGCTCAAGCCTTATGCTTCTTCATTTTTAACAAGTAAAGCTGTCTCACAGCTTTCTTTGGTTGCTTTTTCTCTAGAATTTGTCACTGGAGCCACACAGGCTGTTAGCACTGGCTGTTCCCTGGTGTGGGGTTCCTTGTCCAGTGTGGAACTACTAAGAGGGTGGGTCTATTGGAGTGTGGCCCTTGCTTTACAGACTATCCGGGAGGTGCAGCCTGACGTGGTAGTTGTGGAACTCTGTCAGTACCGTGTGTCCATGCTGAAGATGGACGAGAAAACGCTGCTACGAGAGGCCAAGGAGGTCAGCCTGGAGAAGCTGCAACAGGCTGTCAGGCAGGTGCGCACACGAGCATCCCGTGAGCTCTGGGTGCCAGGTCCACATAGAGACCTGAAGCTGCTGCCCTTCCCTGTAGAGCCCAGAGTCTCCTTTGAGCCGATGACAGGCAGACTCCTGACTGGGCCAGCCTTTTTTAAAGAAAGGCCACCTGTCTCGGCCATGCAGTGGGGAAATCTCAGCATACTGACCCACCTCAGGGCCCAGCCAACCTGGCCAGACCAGAGGCAGCCAGTGTCACTGTGAATGCTAGGCATTCGTGTTGCCCTCCACAGGTGGAGGTGGTGAATACTGAGACTCCCTGTAGGTGCTGGACTCCAGCCTGTTTGCTCAGGACCAACCTGTGCCTCAGACACCTGGTCAGGTAGTCTTAACATCTTCGACCATCATATAAAAAAATTGTCAGGGAAAACACATTTGATTGATTCTTGAAGCCAAGATGACCTGCTGTTGTCTGAGCCTCCTCATGAGCCAGGATGGCCTGTCCCTGGCTTCTGGAAGGGGCCTAGCTCGAAGACACGCTGCCGTCTTCATACTGCTTTGCCTTGCTCACTGTGTGCACCATAGCTGACGCGGTTCCTCTTCCTACAGAATGGGCTCATGTCTGGACTCATGCAGATGCTGCTGCTGAAGGTGTCGGCCCACATCACTGAGCAGTTAGGCATGGCTCCTGGTGGCGAGTTCAGGGAAGCCTTCAAGGAGGTGGGTGCTAAGGCTTAGGGGATTTGTGAATGCCTCGGTGGGGGCTGGTGGCAGCTACTCATGGCATTACAAGTCCTAACATCCAGCATCTACCTCAGGCCAGCAAGGTACCATTCTGCAAATTCCACTTGGGTGACCGGCCCATCCCAGTCACCTTTAAGAGGGCCATTGCTGCACTCTCCTTCTGGCAGAAGGTCAAGCTGGCCTGGGGCCTGTGTTTCCTGTCAGACCCCATCAGGTAGGACAGCCTCCTGGCCTGTTCCTGGCACAGTCCACACCTGCTATGGTCCCTGCCCTGAGTCAGCAACACAAGGCGTCCCATGCCTTCATCCCCACAGTCTAAGCTCATGCCCTCTGCCCTCAGCAAAGACGATGTAGAGCGCTGCAAGCAGAAGGACCTGTTGGAGCAGATGATGGCAGAGATGATCGGGGAGTTTCCTGACTTGCACCGAACCATTGTCTCAGAGCGCGATATCTATTTGACGTATATGTTGCGGCAGGCTGCACGGCGCCTTGAGCTTCCCCGCGCCTCTGATGGTGATGAACAGGCCAGGGTGGGAACACCCAAGATAATAGCTCTGTGCCTCCCACTGACTTTTGCCCTCCCTCGACAGCTGAGCCCAGGAAGTGTGTTCCATCTGTGGTTGTGGGTGTCGTTGGCATGGGTCATGTGCCTGGCATTGAGAAGAACTGGAGTACCGACCTCAACATCCAGGAGATCATGACGTGAGTGCCCTCCCCACCTCACCCAGCAGTCTCTGCAGCTGCACGTGGTGGTGACCCATACATGTTCCAGCCAGGCCTACCACACCTCTCCCTCCCACAGAGTTCCCCCTCCGTCCATCTCTGGCAGAGTGTCCCGGGTGGCTGTGAAGGCTGCCTTCTTTGGCCTGCTGGGCTACAGTCTTTACTGGATGGGCCGTCGAACCATGAACCTGGTCCTATCACTGCCTGCTGCGCAGTTCTGCCTCCAGAGGGTGAGCGAGGCCCGGCCAGGCCGGTAGGAGGACCATACAAAGAAGAGACCACACCCCGGGGCTCTACTCCTCTGCATCACATCTGGTGCTCCCAAGGAGCTGGCACCACCTGTCCGGGGATGTCCCTGGGTGCAGATGCATCCAAGCCACCCCCTATGGGGGCTTAGGCCAGGCTTACCCTACCTTCCCCATGCCTAGCCCTCCCAAATAAAGAATATTTAATTGTCTGAGCTCAGGCTTCCCAGCAGCCCCACACACACATTGTAGGGGCCACCCATGGGTGTCAGGGCCATCCACAGTGTCAGGACCCAGTGGCCTAACTCCAAAAGGGCCAGAAGCTGAGGGGAGGCACTGAGGTGCCCCACACCTAACCCCAGGGTGGGCCTGGCAAGTTGTTGCTCTACCTACCTCACTGTGCCTTGTGCTCTGGCCGGCAGGAGCATCTGGCCCCGAGTGCATCTCACTGTGGGTTTGGGGCCGGCCAATATGGGGAGCTGGGTGTCCATGCAGCTCCTTCCTGTGGGTGTGTCAGGCCTTTGGCTGGCCTGGACATGCATGCAGCATTGCCAGCTGCATCTCTGCCTGCAAAGAGTCTGGTTTGGTTTTTGTTTTTTAATATCAAAAAAGTTTTTACTCAGGTAATTTTGACGTCAAAGAAAAAAACAAACTGAAGCAAATATCAGGAAATATAAGCCTTAAATCCAGCGAGGACAAAGAAGTCTTTTTATTTGTATTTGTGTGCCCCAAGTGGGCAGTGTATGTCAGAGTCAGCTTGGGTGTCCAGGTCAGCCTCTGCTAGACTCCAGTACAGCTCAGTGTGGCATGGGGCTGCCTCAGGTATCAGCCTGCTTCTCTGGCTGCCCTTGGTGCTAGGAGGGGCTTGACCTGATTCCTGTGCATTAGATGGGATGCCCAGACTGCACTGTGGACAGTAGTGGACCCACTATGGGCCACAAACCTAGGACCATGGTTGGCTTGTACACACCCAGCCATTCATGTATACAGGTGTGGCTCCTGGCATACTGCACAGCCTAGCAAGACCAAGACCACTCTGATTATCCTTGTGCTGACTGCCAAATAATGAAACACTGAGCTGGGCAGGGGATACAGGGCTGGTTGGGCTGTGTACTTCTGTCTCACACTTGTGGATTCATTCCCTAGAAAGAGAAATAAATTTTAATTTTGGAAGTTCCCGTTTTGTGAAGTGTATGGAAATGGGACTCAGGTGATGGGGACAGGGCTTCCTCTTTTGTCATCTGCCCCCAGGTCTGCAGGATGCTTAGAGGTACTCCTGCATCCCAGAGTACATACTATCCACCTCAGCAAAGTATACAGGCTGGTGCTCACTAGTGCCTAGCAAGGTTATCTGTGTGCCAGCCAAGTGCATGTATTCAGCACCTGTATACCCTCTGGTTCATGCTTCAGGACTGCCTCGCAAACAGGAGAGGGGATACATCATTTCTTGGATGCAAGGTAGACCCTGAAGGTAGCCATTTAAGTCCATGTTAGTGGCAGCAGCAACAACACAGATCCTCTGGCCAGGGCTGAGGTGCTAAAGCCTATTTTCACAGAAAAAGTCTACATACACAGCATCCCGCCTCCAGTGTAGAGGGAGGGCAAATTCACTAGTGTAATCACACAGCTCCAGGAGCAGAGCTAGGTTCGTTGCAGTTTTAGAAGTCCACTGTGGCCCCAGGAAAAGTTCCAGATGTGAATTCTCAGTGGCTGAAATGAAGTAACACAGCCAGGAAGGAGTGTGCTTGTCCATGCTCAAAGTCTTCTGTGTGTGGCTAATAGGTTTCCCTGAGCACTGGATGCTGTCTACCTCCCATCATCAAGGTTCATACCACCTAAATTGCAGTTGACAGACACAAAATGGGGAGGAAAGGAGATGTGATCACTTCAGAGAGAGGTTCTGTATGTGGTAAGCTGGGAGTCCTGCCCTGACCCAATACCCAATCTGCTTCAGCCTTGCCCTAGTGTAATTGTTGACTCAAATTATCCCTATAGTAAGTCTTAGGTGGCCAGCTCCCCGCTCTCCCACAAATCCCATAGGAACACCGACAAGATTTCTGGCCCTTCTCCGGTCAAAACAAATGAGGAAAAAATGTCATAATGGAAGGGCACTGTATATTCTACATTATAAGAATACATTTATTGTAGAAAGGAATCTACATTGATATGTGCTCTAAATTGAGCAGGAATGTTATCCAAACATCTGACTCAGGACAAATGAAAAACTCGGGCCCTTGCTTGCAGACCCTCCCCCTGCTCACAGAGAGGGGATGGTGGAGAGGAAAGCAACACCATAAATCTGAAACAATATTGACGTCCTGAGCAGAGGGGCAAGACTCAAGTTTGGAATGACAGACTGCCTTTGTATGTACCTACATAATCTGCTGGCTAAAGATTAGATGAAAGCTACGACTTTAAGATGTTAAACTACTGTCCGAGATTGTTGGCTGTCTGAATAAAGCAGCCCAAAGATTCAATTTCTGGTTTTATGCGTGTGATGGACAGAACCGCCCAAACCCAAAGCACCCAGTGGTGCTGGGGATGACCTTGGCTGCCCATCAGAGGAGCCCCTGGTGGTCTTTTAGGGACGTCACTCAGCCTGTAAGTCCACTTGGAGTATTCCAGGCTTTCACATGTCACCCGGGTGGGAGCTTCGGAGGTCTACTGGTCAGGTACCCTGATGTCAGAGTATAGAGAGCGCCTCGGACCCACTCGTCTGCTACTTATCGAAGCCCGGAAGTAGACAAAAGAGAGAGAACCAATCAAAGTCACGCTTCTGGGCGTGCCTCTCGCCAACCCAGAATTGGGTGGTGAAAAACTTCCGGTCGTGGCGAGCGAGCTTCCGGCGGCGAGGCGAATGGCCTCCCTCAGAGCCGCGTTCGGGGCTTCGCTCGCGGCTGCCAGGACCCGGCCGCAGTCCGTGGGCCTCGCGCTTCCGTCGCCCGTGCCCTGGTCCGCCTGGGCTGCTGCTATGGAGCCCACGCCGCGCTGGCTAGCGGCGCTGCACTTCGACAACCGCGCCCTGCGCGCGCTGCCGGTGGAGACACCGCCGCCCGGGCCCGAGGACGTCCTGTCCACCCCGCGGCCGGTGCCCGGAGCCTGCTTCAGCCGCGCACGGCCCGCCCCGCTGCGGCGGCCGCGCCTCGTGGCGCTGTCGGGGCCCGCGCTGTCGCTGTTGGGGCTCGAGGCCAGCGAGGAGGCCGAGGTCGAGGCCGAAGCCGCGCTTTTCTTCAGTGGCAATGCTCTGCTGCCGGGTGCCGAGCCCGCCGCGCACTGCTACTGTGGACACCAGTTCGGCCAGTTCGCTGGGCAGCTGGGCGACGGCGCCGCCATGTACCTGGGCGAGGTGTGCACTGCGGCCGGCGAGCGCTGGGAGCTGCAGCTCAAGGGCGCCGGCCCCACGCCCTTCTCCAGGTGCGGAACTCGGGGAGCACCCAGGCGGCCTCCTCCTGCGCGCTTGGGTGAAACGGGAAGGTGCTCAGTGGCGCTCTTGGCCCGGGTTGGGATAGCCAGCCCGACGCCCAGAAGAGCTCCATGGAGGGCTTAGTACATAGAAGGTGGAGCGTCTTTGCAAAAGGTTTTGTGGAGGAAGGCATAGAGGCCTGACTAGGAGGTGCCCGGTGACAAGGAGTTAGGGGCTGTGTTCCCTTTCTGACAGACACTCTGTAGCGGTCCCCAGTTGTTCTGTCAGGTGAAGCAGAAGGAGCGCGCCTCTAATGGCTGCCCGTTATGTTGTCAGAAACACACCGAGGACTTTGGAGCCAGTTCCAGGAATGATACTGTTTGCCCAGTTTTCAGAGGTGAAGTGTTGGACTAGTGTCCTGGCATCTGTTTTCCCATGTTGCTTAAGCAATCTGCTTCTCCAACTTGCCCAGACTCTAGCAGGCCTCTCTCTGCACCGTCTAGGGACTGGAGGGACAGTCTCTTCTCATACCCACCTTCTCTGTGGCCATTCTCCCAAGCCTGTCAGTTGTAATCGCACACACACACACACCCCATCAGGTGGTAGTTCTTGAATTCCTGTGGGAAGTACCCCGGTGGTCCAAGACAGGCCTGTCCAAATCCATACAGGCCCAAAGAAGCTCTTACCCAAGTCCTGCCACCCAGGTCCAGACAGCACTTGGGACTTTGTTTCTGGATTTTGTTACCTGATTGTAAGATGCTTGTTAAGTGACTAAGAGATGGTGAGTTGGGGTTTTATGGCTTGACGCTACATCTACCTCTGACCTTCCAACCACCAACGGGCCAACCATCCCCCACCAAGTGTCTTTATCTCAGGCGAGTTCTCAGAGTAGTGGGTCCTTCCTCATCTTCCCACCCCCAAGCCTTTGATCTGTGCCCCAAGCCAAATTGATGGTTTCACCTGGCACTCTGCTGCTCACGTGGAGCAAGCTTAGCAGAGCTGTCCACTCCTGGAGAGAAGGGCAGATGCCACATTCCAGAGCCCACTCGTTCTGGGAGCGGCTCAAACGTCTTCGTTTTGATATTCTTGTTCACAAGTCACACACACACACAAAAGCCTGTTGTCAGGATAACTTGATGTCGGAAGGCTTTGTTGTTTATATCTTGTCATGGTGCTGAGAATCAGATCCAGAATCTTACAAGTTCTAGGCTACTACTGAGTCACGTATCCAGCCACAAAAGATGCTTTTTGTACGTACTTTTAGTTGGTGTTTCCATACCTGAGTCAGCTAAAATGTTTCCTTTAAGCCAGAGATCCCTTTGACCCTTACTTAGGTCTCATAATTGGTGTGTCAGGTCTCTGACCTCAATGCTTTGCCAAGACTTGAGGCTGACATTGGAGGTGGTTGTGGGGTCAAGGCTTCTAGAACCCTGAGATGGGTAGGTGGCCTCTTCCCCTGCCTCCTCCCTGCCTTGAATGTAGGGGCTTCAGGACAAGTCCTTGTGGTAAGCTCAAGAACTCTCCTGCTGGGGGCTGGAGAAATGGCTCAGAGATTAAGAGGTTCCAGAGGTCCTGAGTTCAATTCCCCACAACCACGTGATGGTTCACAACCATCTAAATGAGATCTGGTGCCCTCTACTGGTGTGTATATATGTAATTAATAAGAAATTAAAAAACAAAACAAAACAAAACTCTACTGCCAAGTCTCAGCCCTGTGCACAGCAGCCTACCTGCATGCCAGCGTTAGGTTACAGAGAAGCCAGAATTGCCTTGTGGTCACACAGCAAGGATGAGAGGGTAACACTGCCGGAAGAGAGCTCACAGGGCAGATCACATTTCCTAGACTCCAACTAGGTTAGCATGGACTATGTTATCCTTTTCTGTCTTGAGACAGGGTCTCACTACATAGCTCTGGCTCTCTTGAAACTTGCCACATGTACTATGCTAGCCTTGAACTCAGATTCATCTACCTCTGCCTCCCAAGTGATGGAACTAAAGGCATGTGTCTCCACACCAGACTTGATCTTAAACTTTTGATTCTCCTGTCTTCCACATACTGAGGTTACAGGGCTATACACAGCGTATTGTTTTGGTTGGTTACAGGTAGGGGCCTCTGTTGGTTAGGGCATCCAAGGCATCCTTCATGCAAGGAGGGACTATGGATGTGGCCTGTCCAAGTAGGTGAACCATCACTGTGCTGGGCTCCCAATATTGTATTCTGATAAAAACAAAACAGGCCCAGTGTGTGGGAAGAGTTCAAGGTATACAAACTACTCATAGAATGCAGTTGTGTTCCCCTTTTTGTTCTTTAAATCCCTGTAGCCCCTACTGAGTCTGTCACACGTAGACTTGTGGCCATGCAGTTTTGTTCCGTTAGGGGTATGACATGTGCTGCGTGTCCCAACAACTGCTTGTTGCACCACTACCTACTATGCTGCAGTCACAGCAGTTTCTGCCTGCCCTTTGCGTTCGGAGCAGAGCCTGTGTCCTCTGAGACCCAAGTAACAGCTGCTTCTGTACCTGCTCGCTCACTGTGTGCCTTAGTGTTTCCATTGCTGTGAAGAGACACCATGACCACGGCAACTCTTATAACGTCAGACGTTTAATTGAAGGGGCTCGCTTACAGTTTCAGGGGTTCAGTCCAGTATGATCATGAAAGGGAGCATGGCAGTGTGCAGGCAGACGTGCTAGAGCTGGGTGTGCTACATCTTGTAGGCAACAGGAAGTCAACACTGAGGGAAGCTTGAGAAAAGAGACTTCAAAGCCCACCCCACAGTGACACACATCCTCCAAGGCCACACCTCCTAATAGTGCCACTACCTTTGAGGGCCATTTTCTTTCAAACCTCCACAGGGTGATTTTCTGTTTATTTGGTTGGTTGGTTTTTTCGAGACAAGGTTTCTCTGTAGCTTTGGAGCCTGTCCTGGAACTAGCGCTTGTAGACCAGGCTGGCCTCAAACTCACCCGCCTGCCTCTGCCTCCCAAGTGCTGGGATTAAAGGCGTGCACCACCACTGCGCGGCCCGTTTTCTGTTTTTCATCATTGCAGATGGTGCTAATGTGTATAATACACTAATTATTGTAAGAGGGGTTTGTGTAAAACACTCCTGAAGACAAAACTGCAGGTTTGAAGTGTGTCTCTTCACCCAGCCTTAGTCGTATGACTGTCACACCAAAGCTCTTGTAACCTTTGCCTGACTGGCTCCCTGGCCTGTGTTTGATTTCAGACAGGCTGATGGTCGCAAAGTCCTCCGGTCAAGCATCCGTGAGTTCCTGTGCAGTGAAGCCATGTTTCACCTGGGGATCCCCACCACGAGGGCCGGGGCCTGCGTCACATCTGAGTCCACAGTGATTCGCGACGTGTTCTATGATGGTAATCCAAAATATGAAAAGTGCACGGTTGTGTTGCGTATAGCTCCCACTTTTATAAGGTAATGCTGGGGTCCATTAGGCCTGTCTACGTGCACTTGCTCATAGATCGTAGAAGATTCTTGCTTCTGTAGCCAGAATGTTGAACCCAGCTTGTGAATAAGCAACAGCACCTGGCTGTGGTCAGGATTTAACCCCAGATGCCTCTTGATGCCCTTTGACCAAGAACCACATAGAATTTCCACAAGAAGATGGCCTCATTTAGTGTCACCATAAGCAGACTCCTATAGCTCTTTTCTTAGTCATCCAGTAACTTATTAACCTGGTCCTATCTGGCAGGCTCTTTTGTACCTTAGCTTGGAGCCATCTGAATGAGGAACTTCCAGGAGGTGGCTAGTGTGTTCTTACAGCTCTCCATCCTGTCATGCCCAGACTAGTTGGCAATCTGTTACTCACCACCCACCCCACACTCTGTTCGTCTCTGGCTTTTTCTGACCTCTGGGAAGATGGAAAGAGGCCAGAGATGATAACCGCTTCACTCTAGATGTCCTTCACCCTAACTTGGTTGACATTTGAGTAGAAGCCTTCCTGTGCTGTGCACAATGTTGATAGCATCACTGGCCTCTGCCCACCAATTACCAGTAGCAACACAGTTACGATAAAAAAATACCAGCCGGGCATGGTGGCACACACCTTTAATCCCAGCACTCGGGAGGCAGAGGCAGGCAGATCTCTGAGTTTTGAGGCCAGCCTGGTCTACAGAGCAAGTTCCAGAACAGCCAGGGCTATACAGAGAAACCCTGTCTCTGGTTAACAAAAGTCTCTGTACATGACCAGTTTCCCTGTGGGACAGCCACCCTGCCATGCATTCTCTCTGGTGGAGCCAGCCCTGCTGGTCTTCACAGTATTTGGGGTATGCACAAAACCCTGTGTGGAGTTGGAGTTGCCAAAGTAGACAGCCATGGTGGTTTCTGGGCCTGATGGGCCTCCCAGGATCTGGGAACTAGAGATTAATTTAATTGTCATGTCTGTTACTCAGAGATCTGGCTAGGCTCTGGCTGGGTGTTGCTTTGTCTATTCCGCGTGCTCTTTCCATTGTAGGGCTACAAGGCTTTGTAGCCATGCTGGTGTTTCTTTTTCTCACAAAGGGATGGGGTCTGTCTGACATATTGAACACTGGGGTTTTTTCTGCAGATTTGGCTCCTTTGAAATTTTTAAGCCCCCAGATGAATACACAGGGCGTGCAGGCCCTAGCGTGGGACGAAATGATATCCGAGTGCAGATGCTCGACTATGTGATCAGCTCTTTCTACCCTGAAATCCAGGCTGCCCATACCTGTGACAGTGACAACATACAGAGGAACGCTGCCTTTTTCAGAGAGGTAGGCAGGTTTCCCACTGGCCCTCCCCAATGACCATGGGTTGAGTGCTACTTGTTGGCCAATATGGTCACTGTGGCCAGAGACAGAGGCCTTTATCTGGTATCCCTGTCCTTTTCTGCTCCTTGCTGCTGCTCTCTGGTCCCGTCATCTCCCTCAGCCTCATGAACCAGGGCTTTGTTATTTTGAGACAGTTTTACCAAGTAGCATTGGCTAGCCTGGAACATGCTGTAAATCAGGCTGGCCTCAGACTCATAAAGATCCACTTGCCTCTGCCTCCTGAACGTGTGGCCACACCCTATACACCAGGGCGTTTTGATGCTTTGACAAGGCACCTGGTGCTGAGTACACCCAGCTAGTCTTGGAAGGAAGGATGCATGGACAGAAGCACTGTTGAGTGCTGGATACCTACTGCATGGGTCGGTGGCCTCAACCCAGCACACCCACGTGGTATCTCAACTTGGAGAGAAGAGATGTGGACCCCCCCCCCTCCCCCCAGCAAAGACCAGGCATAGTTCTGTTTCTGTGTGGCTTGGGCTAGACTACTACAAGTTATTGCTGCTGGTCAGCAGAATACTCCAAGCATGAGTCCGTGGGACTTTGTCCCACACCATGTCACTCCTATTTCCCACCTCTGGCACAGTTGCTGGGGATGTGGTGTGACATAGCCACAAAGCACCAGGAGGAGCTGTGACACTCAGCTTTCTGCTCTCACACAGATGAGGCACAAAAGGTCATTTGCTTGGGCGGTAGGGGCTGTGCTGTAGTCCTGTGCTTGGCTCCTGTTCTCCAGGCCACACTGGACTTACTATGTTCAGGGTCACTGGTGGGCTGTTGGTGGCATGGCTGTATAGCACCCAGTGTGGAGATGGGATAGGAATGTCTAGGAAATAAGCAACTGACAAGTGTGGAGTTTTCCTGGGCCTCAGTCTGGGATGCTGATTTTTATGCTTTATCCAGAATTGGTAGCAGATAAAAGAAGAGGTGGTAAAAATGGAACTTAGGTCCATATAAATCAACTCACCCCAAACATAATTCTGGTTTTTTTGTTTTGTTTTGTTTTGTTTTTGTTTTTCGAGACAGGGTTTCTCTGTAGCTTTGGAGCCTGTCCTGGCACTAGCTCTTGTAAACCAGGCTGGCCTCGAACTCACAGAGATCCGCCTGCCTCTGCCTCCCGAGTGCTGGGATTAAAGGCGTGTGCCACCACTGCCCGGCCCAAACATAATTCTGAAACACTGAGTGGTAAAGGGAGTATTTATAGAGGGCCCTAGACTGAGATCTGCTTAGAGAAAACCCACTGGCATCCAGGAGATGCACTGGGTGCTCTGGCATGAGGAAGGGCAGATGTGCTTCAAGGGACCACCAGGAGGGAGCAACCAGAGCCTGTCCTGCTCTAGGTGACACGACGAACAGCACGGATGGTGGCCGAGTGGCAGTGTGTTGGCTTTTGCCACGGTGTACTCAACACTGACAACATGAGCATCGTGGGGCTCACTATTGACTATGGACCCTTTGGCTTCCTGGACAGGTAATGTCCTTAGGGTAACAGGTGATGGAGTTTTTGCCTGTTGGCCACAGCATAGGGGGCATGGGTATGGGAAAGTAGCAGGGAACAGCGAGGCCTACATGCTGCTCATGTGCCTTTTTTCAATGTTTCATTCCCAGCAGTGTCTGTCTGGTCAGCCATTCCTACAAGCCAGAAATCAAGGGGTTTTTTGGAACTCACTGTGTAATCCAGGCTGGTCTTGAACTTATTGGTCTCCTCCTGTTTTAGGCTCCTGAATGATAGGATTATAGGAGTTAAAACAAGTCCCTTCACTGACAGGGTGTAAGTGGGTCAAAGGAGTGGGAGTGCGGGGGAGGGGGTAGAGCAGAGACAGGTGGTAAGGATGGGGGTGCTATATCCAATAGCTTAAGTCTATATGGTCTCCAAGGAGCTTCCCCCTGGCCTTGAGGCTTAACTGGTTGTGTTCAGGTAACAAAGTACAGCTATTCTAGAGTTCTTGGCCTGGGCCCACAGGACCTGACAGAGCAAGAGCGGGGTCGCGTTGGCTTAGTCATCAGTCTTCCCCAGGAGCCTGCCCTCACTGCGTCTCCTCTGATAGCACTTCTTTGTGTGGCAGATATGACCCTGACCATGTGTGCAATGCCTCTGACAATGCTGGGCGCTACACATATAGCAAGCAGCCTCAGGTGTGCAAGTGGAATCTGCAGAAACTGGCTGAAGCCCTGGAGCCTGAGCTGCCACTTGCTCTGGGTGAGGCCATCCTAGCAGAGGAGTTTGACAGCGAATTCCAAAGGCACTATCTACAGAAGATGCGTAAGAAGCTGGGCCTTATTCGTGTGGAGCAGGAAGAAGATGGGACACTTGTGGCCAAGCTTCTGGAGACCATGCATCAGACTGGTAAGTCACAGAACCATCATTATGGGCAAATAGTCAGTCAGTGGCACTGAGGACATTCTCATTTCCCAGACTGGAATTGTCTCCTTTAAATGTTCTCCATCTACCTCCCCAAACATCCCATTCTGTTTTCTGTAAATTTGACTGGCCACTCTAGGAACCTCAGTAGGATTTGTCTGTGACGGATTCTACTACACAGAAGATCCATAGGTTCTTCCATGTTGTAAAATGTCTGAATTTAATTCCATTTTTAATGCTGAATATCCAGTGTCTATGGTAATGATCCTCTTGAGTCATTTTTGTTTTTTTTTGTTTTGAGACAAGGTTTCTCTGTGGAACAGTCCTGGCTGTCCTGGAACTCACTTTGTAGACGGGGCTGCCTCAAACTCACTGAGATCCGCCTACCTCTGCCTCCCAAGTGTTGGGATTTTAAAGGCATGCACCACTACTGTCAGGCCACCCCATTGGTTTTTTGTTTGGTTTTGTTTTAATTTTTTATTATGTTCATTGATGTTTGCCTGCATGTATGTCTATGTGAGGGTGTCAAAGACCTGGAACTGGAGTTAAGACAGTTGTGAGCTACCATGTGGGTGCTGGAAATTGAACCCTGGTCCTCTGGAAGAGCAGTGCTCTCAACCTCTGAGCCATCTCTCCAGCCCATGTTTTCACCTTTTTGAGATAGGGTCTTACTGTGTAGGTCCTAGTTGGCTTGGAACTTGCAATGTAGACCAGGCTAGCCTCAAACTCAAGAAATCTGCTTGCCTCTGTCCCTGGAGCACTAAGATTAAAGATGTGTGCCATCACAGTGCCTGGCCTTTTAAAAAATTATTTATTATTCTGTGTGTGGAGGCAGATGTGCCTGTGGCCCTACAAGCATGGCAGTCATTTGCAGGAATCCATCTCCTACCATGTTGATCCTGGGTTGTCAATCACAGTGGCAAGTGGCTCTATTCATTGAGCCACATTGTTTTAAAACTGGGTGCTGAGCTGGGGAGATGATGGATAAGAGTGCTTGCTCTGCAAGGATGAGAACCCAAGCCCTAACCCATAGCACCCACATAAAAAGGCAGGTAACCTCAACATTGCAGGTGGGGGAGGGCGCTTCCAGTTGAGTGTCTTAAATGAAGCAAGGCCTAGAGCAATAGAGGAAGGCAGCAGAGATCTTGCTCTGGCCTTCTTGTGCATGCATCATACAGAGACTGGGAAGGCTGGTGAGATGGCCCATCACATAGAGCTTGTTCTCCAGTATCCAACCCTGAGGACCTGTGTTTGACTCCCAGAACCACAGAAAGATGGGGGAGAACTTATTCTATAAAGATGTCCTCTGACTTCCACACACGTACCACAGCTGTAAGCACAAGATAAACTGGATTTTGCTATCTGGCCTAGAACTTGACGGCCTCCTACGTACTGTGTGATTATAGGTATGTACTGCTACACCTGATTTCTCATTTTATAAATATGTTTTTCAAGACAGGGTTTCTCTGTGTAGCTCTGACTGTCCTGGAACTTGCAGAGATCCACCTGAAGGCTTGTGCCACCACCACTTGGCTTTATTTTGTGTTTTTAAGAAATTATTGTGTCCGCATGCATACTACAGTGTTGTACATGGCAGAGGTAGAAGAACAATTTCTAAGAGTCAATTATAGTTCCATGATTTGGGTCTTGGGGGATCAAACTCGGGCCAGTACATACGACAGTAAGCCATATCCATTGTCCACTGAGCAATCTTACCAGCCCTCATTTCCCCTTTATTTGTGTATGTTGCTTAGAAGTTGCATGGTTCCAAGTAAAGATGATTGCTAGGTCAGGCTGACAGCTACAGTGTATCAAGTATGTTTGTAAACAGGTATATCAAGGTGCTCTAGGCAGGCACTGTGACTGGGGCTCCCATGCTAGCCTTGGTTTTTGTCAGTGTCAATCCATTTTTCAGGTGACCTACAAAGGACTTGTAACAGATGTCTGGTGGCTAAGAAAATGGGCTGGGCAGGAGCTAAGGAGCCAGCATCTGCCTCCCAGCACCTGAGCAGCTCGTTTTTCAGGTGCTGACTTCACAAACACCTTCTATATGCTGAGTTCCTTCCCGACCGAACCATCGGACTCAGCAGAGTTCCTAACCAGGCTGACCTCCCAGTGTGCCTCTCTGGAAGAGCTGAGGCTTGCCTTCCGACCCCAGATGGATCCACGGTGAGCAGACCCTTAGATTTCTTTTCAGAAGGGGAACAGCAGGGAGGTTGGAGACTGCCAGTAAGAATCCTTCACAGGTGCACCGGGAGCCTTGCAGCTGCCCCATTCCTGTGCATGAAATGCAGTAAGGCCACATTTCTGCAGCATTGAGGACCAGGGCACTAACACGAAGAAAGCAGAACACACGTGGACTGGGATGGAGATGCCAAGCATACTGTGCCTTCCCATACCATCTCCTACAGGGTGTGCACACTGTCTGGAGATGTGGGAAATGCTGGTAGTGGCTTATGGCTATCAAATAACAACACAGAGGCTAGTCATGCAGATGGAATTTAGTGGAGACTGGAGCAGTAATCATTAAGAAGAAATGGCACTTCAGATTTGGTGGAAACACCACGGTCAGATGGTCTCTGACCTCCTCAGCTAACTACAATGCCTGGGTCCAGGGCCATCTGAAAGTTGCCCCAGCATCTGAGTCATATGGCTATCTACAAAGCAGCCAACCTCACAGCAAGACAAAGTCTGTATACTGCCCCCTGGCTGAGGTATTCCCATGCCGCCCCTCCCTGCAGGCAACTCTCTATGATGCTGATGCTTGCACAGTCGAACCCACAGCTCTTTGCACTCATTGGCACTCAAGCAAATGTCACAAAGGAGCTAGAGCGTGTAGAACAACAGTCACGGCTGGAACAGCTGAGCCCTGCTGAATTGCAGAGCAGAAACACAGACCACTGGGAAACCTGGCTACAGAAGTACAGGTAGGCAACTTCCAGGGTCACCTGTCTGGGCTCCTTGGCACAGTGGCACAAAGAGGTGGCTGCAGATGGCTCTGAGTTGAGGGGAATGGAGCGAGCTTTTCTTGTTGGGAAAACCCAGCTAGGGATATGATTCCAGAGCCCGTCTGGACAAGGAGAAGGAGGACGTCGGAGACACTGCTGCCTGGCAGGCCGAACGTATGCGCATCATGCATGCCAACAACCCCAAGTACGTCCTAAGGAACTATATTGCACAGAATGCCATTGAAGCTGCTGAAAACGGAGACTTTTCTGAGGCAAGTAAACACCTGTGCCTACTACGTCCCTGGGAGGAAGGGCTGCCATTAAATATGCCCCTCACCTAATTCTTCTCACCTGTTCTCTAGGTGCGACGTGTCCTGAAGCTGCTAGAGTCTCCTTACTACAGTGATGAGGCAGCCACTGAGGCCACAGGCCCTGAAGCAGTGGCAAGGACCACTGATGAGCAGTGTTCCTATAGCAACAGGCCACCCCTCTGGGCGGCAGAACTCTGCGTAACATGATCCTCATAAAGGCCTCGGTGTCCTCACATGTCTGGAGTCTCCCGAGGCTTCCCCAGCACTGCTGAGTTGCTGAGACCACTGGGATCCCTACCCTAATGGTCTCTCCATGATGGCAGAGATCTCCAGTCAAAACCTGACCCATCTCTGTCTGATACCACCTTAGCAGTATTGCTCTGACCTAGCACTCAACATGCCCCCAGCACACTATGCTTCATGCCAGTATAGGAGCTGTTTCATGCTTATAAGTAGTACAAACAGGGCTAAATAAGCCTTGTAGCTTGTTTGCACATCTGCCCCAAAGGGCTGGGCCTGACACCTGTTAAAACTCCCAGGCCGCTAAATAAAGCAGCTTTTTCAGGTCTGTCTATGTGCTCATTACCCTAGCCCCAGACAGGTCAAATGGAGACGCAGCACCATGGTCTTGTCTGTCCTCAGGAGTCCTGGTAGTAGTTGTTGAAGTTGATGCGAAGCAGGAAGTCCTCAAGGTGAGGCTGGTACCCACGGTTCACAAGGTTGGTCACCACTGGAGAAGCATTCAACTCTCAGACCCTGCCCACCCTGTGCCTTGCCACCCCAGCAGCCCAGCCCAAAGGAGGGCTCACCTTTGAAGAGGAAGTGGGAATAGTACTTGAAGGTGCTGTAGGACTGCTGCATGAGTGGGAAGTTGGGGTGCTCGGCTCCACGGGGGCCAGTAGCCGGGCCCCAGGTCTGAGAGATGAGCTGGCTTCGGAACTTGAGCACCAGGCTGAAGATACTATGGATGATGTTCATGACTGGTGCTGCCTTCTCTGTCAGTAGGCCCCTAGTAGAGGGTAGAGCTGCTGGTGGTCTGCTCAGTGACCTGGGCACACCCAAATGCAGGTGCCTGTCTCACCTGAAAACAGCCCTGTGCAGGTACTCGGCATGGGCCCGCTGGATCTCCTCCAAGTCACCCACTACGGCTAGCCGGGCTCTGAACTCACACCAGCTGACATGCAAGATCTGGTTTGCAATGTAGCCCTGGATGACCTTCACGAAATGCTGCATCTCATGCTTAAACAGCTGCAGCTGGCGGAACTGCACTGAGCCAGCTGTGTGGCTCACTAGGGCTGTTGGAGAACAAACGGTGAGCGTCAGCCTGAAGCCACATATGGGATGAACTTAGGTCAGGCCCTACCTGTGCGCTTGAGGTGGAAGCAGATGTCTTTGAGTGTCCACATCATGAGCTTCAACTGCAACAGGAAGGAGAAGATACCACTGTACTTGTTCAGGCAGCTCTCGGTGATAACGATGTTGAGGGGCCAGTCAACCTATTTAGGAACCCCCACTTAGCACCTGCAGCTGCAGGATAAGCCTCCCCTCCACACCCATGGCAAGACACTGCTGACCTTGTACCTGAGCTCCAGGCAGCTCAGCACATCAGGGGCATTAGGAGCAAACACCTCAGGCAGGTACTTGAGGGCAAGAGACAGGTTGGTAGCATGTGGGGTGTCCCCATGGAGGCTATACTGCAGTGCCTTGCTCAGGATGCTGTTAAGGACCAATGGGTTGAGCAGCTCCCCAGGTGTCTGTCCAGCACCTAACTAAGGAAGTGAAGAGACGATGTTTCAAGGAGTTCCAAGTTTATGTCCTTCCCTCCCTACTTGCCGAGCAACCCAAGTTCTGCCCAAGCAGCACTGTCACCATGTTGCTAGGAACTGGGTGGGCTTGAGGCCTGCAGCCACCCACATCCTACCCACAACACCTCTACTGGCCAGCCTGATTCCAACTCCAACCTTCTCAAAGAGCAGGTCACTAAGAGACTGAGCAAACTCTCCATCTTCCATCAGCAGGAAATGCCGCAGCGCTTCAAAATGTGTCTCCAGGTGCAACTCCACAAAGAAATAGTCAACTGCAGCTTTGTTCACCAAGGTGACACTGGTGGGGGGAAGCTGGAAGTTAGGGTGGCAGGCAGGAAAGGGCAGGTAGTTGCAGTTGGGCAGGTAGCGGCACTCACTGGGCAGCCAGAGGTGCGGTAAGGGAGCGCTTCATAAGAACAGGCAAGGTCAGCAGCTCACTTAGCTGCACTGTGCTCTCATCTACTGCTGACTGAACCTGGGGATCCACAGGGAAAGCAAAGGCCTGGGGAAGCATGTGGTGTACCAGGTGCGCAACAGGAGGTTCTGCTGTGGGAAATAAAATAGATTTGCTGAAACGTAGGCATGCAGTGGCCTAGAGCACCCCCAGCCCCCACCCGTCCACTGTAGCTGACGCACTCACACATAGACTCATAGCTGTCTGGGTACTGCTCCAGGTGGTAGAGCTTTGTGAGGTCTGCCAAATAGGCTTGCTCCTTGCCCCAGCGTCTGGCCTCAGTCTCTGTGTCCGATAACTCCTCACTAGGGCCTGGGCTGCTTGGGACAGCTGTGTCTTCCTAAAAAGAGGTCAACCTCAAGATCTGCATCCCCACCCAGTACACTCTGCCCTGTCCCCCCACTTTGCCTGTGCTGAAAATGGGCATATAGGAACCACATGTGGTGACATTCCCTACATGGTCCCCTGACCTGTGAGCTTGGAGGCCATGGAGAGAGGTCTTCAGCATCCCTGTTCCTCCCTGGACCTGGAAAGATACAAAATGGGTAGGAGGGCCAACAGTCCCCAGTACCTGATGAGGGGACAATGAGGCTGGCCCAGAGAAACCCCTCCAGAACCCCACAGCAGCAACTCAATCCTGGCTGACAAACAAGGGTCTCAGAAGACAGCCTGACACTGCTTTCTGCTGTGCCCTCTCACCTGTCTCCTCAGGGATACCATTTCTTAGCGTGCCAGCCTCAGCTACAACAGGGGGCTTGGTTGGGCTGCCTTCTTCTGTGCTGCCAGGGCTAGAACAGGTGGTAGGCTTCATTTCTTTAGGTAGTTGTGGCCCACATTCCAGAACAGGGCTCTGTGCTTCCACACAAAGGCCTGACTGGGACACACGGGCAGGAGAGCACTGATGGGGCTCGAGTAGGTCGGGCTCAGCTTCTGGCAAGGGCTCCTCCAGAATCAAGGGAGGCTGAGTACAGTCACGTGGCTGAAGAGCCTCTTCTGACACATTCTCCCCAATCCTGATGCTTGCCTCTGACACATGACCATGGACATTCCAACGTGGCCGAGAAGGAACCACATCTGATACATTCTCCCCAACCTTAATGCTTGCCTCTGACACATGTCCGTGGACGTTCCAACGTGGTCGAGAAGGAGCCACATCTGATACATTCTCCCCAACCTTAATGCTTGCCTCTGACACATGCCCGTGGACGTTCCAACGTGGGCGAGAAGGAGTCACATCTGATACATTCTCCCCAACCTTGATGCTTGCCTCTGACACATGACCATGGATGTTCCATCGTGGCCGAGAAGGAATCACATCTGATACATTCTCCCCAACCCTGATGCTGGCATCTGACACATGACCATGGATATTCCACCGTGGCCTACGAGGAGCCACTTCTGATACATTCTCCCCAACTCCGATGCTGGCCTCCGACACATGTCCATGGATGTTCCACTGTGGCCGAGGAAGAGCCATGTCTGACATATAGTCCCCCTGCTTGATGCTGGCATCTGACACACATGTGGAAGAGCTCCTAAGTTGCTGGCAAGGAGCCATTCCAGAAACAAGGCTCTCTATGGGGACAGCACTCTCTGACATATGTTCAAGGAGCTGCCCCACAGGCTGGGAGTTCCCATCCTCAGGAGTGTCCTGCTTGAGTGGATGTGGGCAAGGCAAAGTCTCCTGCATGTCATGGACACATGAATCAAGTTTTGTGGGCATGTCCCCCAGTAGATGCTGCTTTTCACTGTCCAAACTATTTTGGACATCCTGGAAGGGTCCTGGTAAAGAGGAGGTGGCCAAAGTTGGCCTCAAGACAGTATTGAAATCATACTCTGGCTGGGCAGGCTGGGGCCCAGCTGCTGTGAGTGCTGGCCCTGGAGTTATAGGGGGTAGGTCTGAGCTGATGGTCTGCAGTGCCACCTCTAAGAAGGGACCACCAATGTTATCCATAGGCTGTTCAATCCCAGGACCCATAGGCAGAAAGTCTGTAATGTTGAGACCAGTAGAGAACGGCCCGGCTCCCTCTGCCTGTCCAGCCCCAGAGTTATCAGCTCCCTCTGCTGCAGATTTGTGGGTTGATGGTGTTGATGCACCGGGTAGACTTAGACAATCCCAACACTGTTCTGTGGACCCCAGATCACTGCTACGGCCTTCATCTGCATGCTCAGTACCCGGAGATGTGACCTGAAACACAGGACATATTGAATTCCTCCAGTCATTTAACCCTGTCTCCCAGGTGAGCTCAGTGACCAACACCTACTAAGTGCTGAGGGACATAGGACAACCAGGCCAGAGCATCTAACTCAGAGTCCCAGCAGGGCTTCCAAGACCCTGCTAGAGCCTATTACCTGAGAGCACGTGCTTGGGAACACACTCGGCGGCTTCTGGGGCTGGTGAGCCTCCATGTCGCTCAGCATCTCCTGAAATTGAAGCCCACAGAAAAGACACAGTAGCTCTGTAGAGTGACCAACAGAGCTGGCACACACCATAGCCTTCACACAGTACCCCTCACCCATCACAGATGCCACTGGCCCTGCTGCCCACTCACTGTCCAGGTTTGGCTGGAAGCCTGAGCCCCAGCAAGTACCATCTGTGCCCTTATACAACAGGATGGCGTGAGGACATAACTGTGTGCAAGAGCTGACAGCTGATACCACTGCCGTACCTGAATGCGCTTCTGGTCTTCGAGGAGAAAACGAAGCCGTGCGCTTTCCAGCCGATGCCTCTGAATTCTCCACAGAGCCTTCTGCTCCCGACGAGCTGCCTCTGCAGACAACTTGCTATAATGGTCAACCAGCGCCTGCCTGAAGCCACAGGCAGAGGACATGGTCACCACCACCACTCTGCACCAGCTGGTGGGCATGCTCAGGCTAAGATGGCTCTCCAGGTAGGCTCCCTCCCAAGACTTCTGTTCTCCATCTTCCCCACAACAGACTGGGCTCTCAGGGTGGCCTTGTTGCCCACCACACTGAAAGGCTCCAATGGACAGATGCCCCCATGGGACTTGGCACTGCTGGTGGACAAATTGCCAGAAGAAAAATGTACATGGCCAGAGATAAGAGAACAAGCAGGTGGAACCAGGCCATATTTCTTTACTGCACAGTAGACCTCTTCCATCTGCATGTCCAAATCCAAGAGAACTGGAGACTGGCAAAAAGAACAAAATCAATGAAAACCCGGGGATTCCAAGCCTCCTACTACTGGGCATTGAGGCACAATGCACCATCTCCAGTTTGGCTAGCACAAGTCAGGAACATGGCCTCTATGTCTGTTTTCCTCTTATGTGAACAGAGTGTCTACGTGTGTGTGTGTGTGTGTGTGTGTGTGTGTGTGTGTGTGCACATAGCACAAGCCAGAGGCAAACCCCTCATTTGCCCTGTAAACAGTATCTAAGCTGGAACAGCTGAGCTTAAGGGCACCGAAGAATATGTAGCCAGTCCCTTCTAGAAACACCTTCCACTGAAACAATGAGCCAGTTTCCAGGACAGACTAATGACACAAAGAGGAAACAGACTCAAGAACTGTGCTAGATTAATGGCCCATTGCTCTGTTGGGCCAGAAACAGGTTTGAAAAAAAAAAAAAAAAAAAAAAACGCCCAGCATGGTGGCTAATGCCTTTAATCCCAGCCTCAGCAAGCGGATCTCTGTGAATTCAAGGCCAGCATGGTCTACAAAGTGACTTTCAGGACAGTCAGGGCTGTTACACAGAGAAACCCTGTCCAAAAACAAACAGCCACAGAAGGTGTAGTGGCATACACCTATAATCACAGCACTAGGAAGGCTGAGACAGAAGGACTAGAAATTTACAGCCAGCTGGCTACACAGCAAGATCCTGTAGACGTGGTTCAAAGGTAGTGCTTACCCGGATGCACGAGGCCCAAAGTTGGCTCCACAGCACCACAAAATAAATAATATTAATGAACAATCAGGTCAGCAAATACATAATATGTGTACTGGGGCTGGACTCCAGAGCATAGCCTAAGGGCTCTAACCCCTTATACCAGGAGAACATTCTGGTCCAGCAGACTATTACTAGTCTTTCTGTTTTGATATAGGCACAGCCATGCAGTGGTGGTGCACACCTTTAATCAGAGGCAGGCAGATCTCTGTGAGTTCAAGGCCAACCTGGTTTACAAGAGCTAATTCCGGGACAGGCTCCAAAGCTACAGAGAAACCCTGTCTCAAAAAACCTAAGGGAAAAAAAACCACGCTGGGTGGTGGAAGCACACGCCTTTAATCCTAGCACTCGGGAGGCAGAGGCAGGTGGTTCTTTTTGTTTTTGAGGCCAGCCTGGTCTACAGAGCTAGTTCCAGGACAGGCTCCAAAGCTACAGAAAAACCCTATCTCAAAAAAAAAAAAAGGAAGGAAAAGAGAAGAAAAAAGAAAAAAACAGCCAAATAAAAGGAATGTTGCTCACTGGTAGAGCACTTGCCTACCAACATTGGGACCTTGGAATTGATTCCTAACATCAAAGAAAACGAAGACAACGTAAAATAACCATCATTAATTTGTACTAAATCAGCACTGTGGAACCTGCTGCCACACAGCCCTACCTGGCCTTTCTCTCCAGCTCTTCTTCCAGGGCCTTTAGCCTCTTCTCCCGGTCACGGAGCTCACGAGCATAGCTGAAATCATCATCTAGCTCCTCTTGTCTAGCCGCCAGGCGTCGCTACACAACACAGACAGCGTCATTTACTAAGTCAAAGATTCCAGGAGTCAGAACCACCCAGAACCCAGACCACCCACCTCCTGATCCTTTAGAAACTGTTCTTTCAGCCGCTGAAATTGCTCTCGCTTCCTGGTGTCCACAGCCATCTGTTCTGACATCTGTCGGTCTTGGAGAGAAGGTGAGAGGCATATGCAATTGTGAAGAGCCCAGCAGGAAACCCAGCGGAGTGGAGGAAAGGTCTGGAACTGCACTCACCACTCAGCTCAGTTAGGATCCTAGATGCTGCTTCCCGGGCATGAACAATTAATTCTTGTTTTGCAATTTCCATACGCAATTCCTAAAATACAATAAGCAAAACATCTTAATGCCCTTCCCTTCTCCTAGGACAGAGTGGAAAGAACACTATCCTAGTTCTCCAAAACAACTTGCTGCTGGCCACTGTTATGAGATGCCCTTCCCAACCTACACAGAATGTTAGCAGGTGATGCCTCACCCAAGGCTGGGAAGACAGGGAGGCCTCCCCTTGCAGCAGCGAATAGGAAATGACTATGTACCCAGAGATAAGTGAAGGGCTCACGGCAGTGCCGCTCCTGAGTCTGTCTTTGCCTGGTCTCTCCTGCTGCCATTGATTGGCACTGGCCAGTCACTAATGTCTTGTCCTAGAGTACACTGGAGAATTATGGTGCTGCTTCCAGGAACACACCCATTATTTGTAAAGACTACTGAAGTGGAGGAACTTTAGGCCTTGCTGCCTAGATTTTCCAAACATGGATAAAACCTGGAATGCAGACAAGGTCACCAAGACTTGGAAACAAAAATAAAAAGGCCAAAGGCCCTGTTCTGAATACCTGTCACCAAGGACCCTGGGTGTCCCCACCTAAATATACTACCAGGACAGAGACACCAGAAAGAGCCACTCTGCCTCACATGCTCCATGGCCAGTACTTCTTCTTGCCCCTGACTCTGCCTGGCTGTCCCCTACTACCCATTAGTACCAGGCAAGAAGTTGTTGAGACTGGCACTGGCCCACCACTGGATGGGAGCTCCATGAGCCCAGAATCCCAGGAAGTGAAGGGAAATGCAGAGAAAGCCAAACTCCCAAAGCCAAGTACCTTTTCCTCCTTGCTGATAGAGCTGTGACGGGCAACACTCTCCATTCGCCCAACATAGACAGCACAGTCCTTCTCAATCTCCTTCAACTCCTCAAGAGAGAAAATCACTGAGATGCGAGGGACAGGGACATCAGACCAACAGAGGTAGTGCTGCCAAAGAGGAAGGGCTTCAGTGAGTACATGGCCAAGGCCAGGAACAAGAGCCCAGCACTGCTTCACAACTGGGTTTGCGGCGACGAATGTAGATAGCCATTTCCCTGAAAAGTTCATTCCTAAATCTGGGGGCAGCTGAAAACCCTTGATGACTCCAGAGAGCAAATACCCCAACAATGGAGACACCATGTATGGGGCCATCAGCATCAGCAGAAGTGGAATCAGAAGCTGAGGAGCACCGTGGGATCTCATCTCGCACACAGAGGACTGTGGCAGCCAAAACACTAGCACCCACCAGTCAGACACAGTCCCTAGACAGACCTGACTGCCCGCCTGGACACAAGCCCCCACCAGCTAGCAGGACCCTCTCACCCGGGGACAACAGAGCTTCAGCAGGTTGATGGTCTTCCCACAGACGTACACATCATGGGCAATGTGTTTCAGGAACACAGGAACACAGTCCTCCACCTCTTTGGAAATGAGCACGTAGCCATGGGTCCAGTAAAACTTATCTGGACAGAACATGGACAGAACAGGATGATTTGCAGTTACAACACCCCTGACCCCAGGCAGAGGGCACTGCCTAGCAGCCAGTGGCTACTTACCTCTGAAGCTGAGGTATTCATGGTTAACCTGGATCATGAACTCCCTATAAACATCTCTGAAGACTCCACTGTACACCCAATCATGAATGAACCTGTGGGATAATGGGACATGGCGGGGAGGGCGGAGCTAGTCAGGCGTGGGTGGCGGGTGGGTGGGTGTGACAAATAGACAGGATCATCAGCTGAGTGTGGCCAGTCCACAGAGTGAAATGGGACACTGTCAGTGATACTGCAGCTTTGGGCATGGTCCCCTGCCAAGTCCGCCCATTTATCCAGAGTACTTGCACACGGACCCCAACACTCAGTGGACCGCCAGTAGGAAACTCAAATACATACTTGGTCTGAGTGTAGCCTTCCCCCATGCACTGCAGGAGACAGGCATGGCCAGGACAGGGCACCCACCGTGTGTAGGGCTCACAGCTGGTCTTCAGGAGAGACAGCAGCACAGGATAGTGCTCATTACTACAGTTATCCAGGGCCTCCTGGTAGAGGTAGGACAGGAGCTTCACGCCCTGCAAACAGTGAGAAGCAGGATGGTGTACACCACTGCAATGTACGGTACACTGCCCATCTAGGCAATATGGCAAGCAGACCACACTGGACAAGAAGGCACAACTCAAGGGAAGCATGCAAGCTCACACTCAGGAAAAGGAAGGATGACTCACGGTGGGGAACACAGCCCTGGGCTCTCCACTGGTCACCAGGGATACAGTGCCAACACCACAAAGCTCAGCCAAGTACCTAGACACAGAAACAGGATCAGACCAGATGACAGGAGCACAGGATCCCAAGGACCAGATCAGATCAAGTAAGCTAAATATTATTCATTTCCCCCTAAGCAACTGGTTTACACAGGCTTTAAAAACTACTTGTACCCCCAACAACCAGATCGAAGCACCCTGTTGGACCCCTACCCAGCACTGTTTCCTGTGCTATCCTCCCAAATGGCACTAACACATCCACACTGGGTGTCCCCACCTCATCCTTACCTTGACTCCCTAACTCCCTCTTATGATAGGTTCCCACCTTGCCTGACGAGGACAAGCACCAACCCCCTCATGAACACTCACCCTCTCTACCCCACTGTAGTCTGTGTTCCACATGACCCCACTCACAACAGGACCCATTCATAGCGTCCAGATCCCAGGCTCTACCTTCCCAACTCTTGCTGCCTAGAACATGTCCACCTCCCGTATTATCTGCCAGCAGACACATTCTAATGCACATAGTGACCAGCTGTGCACGGACTGTTGAGCAGCCAAGGACTAATCTCCCAGCCCCCTGCCAGGGAGCAGAGCTGGCTCTCCACTACCCTGAAAAGCCCCACATCTGCTCCTGAGGGCCATGCTAGGCCACTGTGCTGAGGTTCACCTGAGCTGCCGGCCCAGTTTCTTGAAGAGAAAGCCAATGGTGAGGAGACTCAGGGTAGGCGGAGTGGAGAGAACACAGGCCCGGTAATACTGCAAGTACCTCCTAATGCCGCTGGTGAAGGCCTGTGGGCAAGGAGTAGAAGGAAGGCAGCTGGGACACGGAGGCAGTCATGCACTCAGGACTTGAAAGGACAGCCCCAAGCTGGAAACAAGGCAGTACTTCTAGGCCATAGCCTGGTGGCCCCATTTTCCAAGCAGTGAGCATTTAGGCTTAAGCCTGGCCAGGAGGAAGAACATTACTAGAACATAGGTTAGGAATAGGCTCTGCCGCAGATGCGGTTTTGCCCCTTCGCATCGCACTAAGATAGGGTCACCCTGGAACAAACCCTGTCCACCTACCTTGGCCTGTCTTGCCTACATGCCAGGAAAACGGGAACCACAGCCTCACCTCCAATGGATTCCCCTTTCAGACTAATTCTACAGCACCTGCAGCCTCTGGTCCTTACTTAGGGATCCCATTCACTGTTCTGCCTGGAAGGCCTCTCCCATGCAGCTCCTAACACACCCCTGAAAACTAATGTGGGGTAGTTCCTTTGCCTGCTGACCTTACCCGTGTGGCCCAGCTCCTCCTAGGCTGCACCCTGCCCCCACCACTCCCTGCATGTTTTCTGCAAAACACTCTGCTAACCTGCACACCTGTCCTCACCTGCCCTGGCTACCAGGATTCTCTAAGATTCTACCAGCATGCAAGTTGGTTGCAAGTATCCCAAAAAACAGAAAATCTTGGGTGCCTCAAGAATCAGTCCGTTAGAACAGGAGCTCCACCTTGCCACACACCATACAAAACACTGGGGCCTATGTGGAACAGGTGGCTTATATCTGGCTCACACACCTCTCGTAGCACTTGGTCCTTGCCCTCAGTCCCTAAATGGTCACACCTGCCTCCCTCTATGCCTTTGCCCAAAAACAGCTGACACAGGGTTCTAGTGGAATAATAGATGAAGTAAAACAATCTGAAGACACCCAGCTTCTTAAGAAGTTTGGATTGAGGGGTTCTCAACCCATAATTCTGAACTCTTAATTCTTTTGTGAAGGTAGCATGGTTCTCACAAAGGCATACCTGGAACACAAGGCCCCTGCTGCACATGGAGCCTACTACAGGTTGTAGAGAGAAATGGCTCAGGCGTGTGTAGTAGGTTCCATACTCCGCCACCTCTGAAAGGATGCTTCTGATGCTCTCAGGAGATGCACCTGACACATGGACACCCAGCTCCACTACAAAGGCTTGAGTTTGCTACAGGGCAGAAAGGAGTTACAGAAGTCAGACATCAGGACCCTATGTGATACCATTTCTTTCCACTCAGAGTTCCCCAAATCCAAGACACACAAACAGAAAGTTCTGAAAACAAAATGCAAGCCATGGAGCTGGAGAGATGGCTCAGTAGTTAAAGAACTTGTATGTACCGCTCTTGCAGAGGACCTGAGTTGGGTTCCCAGCACTCACGCTGGTAGCTCATAAGGAAATCCAGCACTGTCTTCTGGTCTGCACAGGCACCTGTACTCACATGTACATACTGACACTGAAACACACAACCCAGGCGTGGTGGTACACACATTTAATCCCAGCATTTGAGAAGTGGAACCAGTTAGATCTCTGTGAACTGCAGGCCAGCATGGTCTACACAGTAAGTTCCAGGATACAGAGAAACACGGTTTCAACAACAACAACCAATTTCAACACTGTTGTAAGAAAGAATCTGGGCCAGTGATACGGCTTAGCAGTTGTACTGGCTAGTTTTTATGTCAACTTGGCACAAGCTAAAGTCACTTTTGAAGAGGGAACCTGAACTGAGAAAATGTCCCCATCTCATTGGCCTATTGGCAAGCCTGTGGCGCTTCTTCTTGATTGATGATTGATGGGGAGGGGGGGCAAGTCACTGAGGGCAGTGACATCCCTGGGCAGGT
>NC_022017.1:22129658-22131114 GCF_000317375.1 Microtus ochrogaster | reverse complement strand
AGAATGCCTGTTTTGTTTTACAGGGGATTGAACGCAGGGCCTCTCACATGTCAGGCAAGAATTCCAACACTGATTCATATAGCAGCCTAACCTGTGGCTATCTTTAGTCAGCCCATAGAGCTGGCCTTCCTGCCACTCACGGCACTGGACCTCACCCTACCCTGAACATGCTGAGCATGCCCAAGAGAGCACAGGCTATTTGATACAAGGTTGGCCCTGGTAGCCATGAGCCCGTCTCACCTGACACAGAGAAAATGTAGCAGAAACAACGCCCAGCAGAACATTCAGTGAGTCTTTCACCAGCTCGCTTTCCTCCACCAGCACAGGCTTGGGGGCCTGTAGTAGACCCCCACTGAGGGCCTGTAGTTCCCCATGGCAGAGCCTGCAGAATCTGTCAAAGGCATCCCTTCCTGCCTCGGTGAGGTAGGGCTCCTCTCGGTAACCAGGAGGGCTGTGAGGAAGACAGAAGAGAAGGGGATGAACAGATGGGACAGCATGGACCTTAATGCCAGGTGTGCTTTTTTCCCAGGCTACAATAGTTTCTCAGGCAAATGCCCTGAGGTCCCAAAAGCAGCATCCAGTCATGGATGGACAAGGACAGGCCATGACTCACATAGAGTATTGTTCTTGTGTGTTGTGTATGTATGGCATATGTATGTTTTATTATTTTATTTTGTGTGTGTATGGGTGTTTTGCTTTGCACTTACATCTGTTTACCACATGCATGTCTGGTACATACTGAGGCCAGAGGAGGGTGACAGATCCCCCAGAGACAGAATTACAGATGTTTGTGAACCACCATGTGGGTGCTAGTAATTTAACCCAGGTCCTCTACAAGAACAAATTCTCTTCACTGCTTAACCAACTCTCCAGCCCCATTATTTTATTAATTTTATGTTATGGGTGTTTTGCTTACATGTCTGTATACCACATGCATGCAGTGCCTGCAAAGGCCAGAAGAGGGTGCAGAGCCCCTGGAGTTAAAGTTACAGACAGCCAGGCATGGTAACCCATGCCTTGAATCCCAGCACTCAGGAGGCAGAGGCAGGAGGAGCATGAGTTCCAGAACAACTATAGCTACACAGAGAAACCTTGTCTCAAAAAAGTAAGGAAAATGTAAATTAAAGAAAAGTTACAGACAGTTGTGGGTTGGTCCTAGGAATTGAACTCAGGTCTTCTGGAAGAACAGCTGCTGTCCTTAACTGCTGAGCCATGCATGTCTCCAGCACGCACCTCCAAATTTTTAAAACATAAATAAAAATTAAGTGCAGCAATGTCAGGCATGGTGGTTCATGCCTGTAATTCCAGGATTTTGAAGACTGAAACAGGAAGATCAGGAGTTCAGGGCCACTTTCAGCTACATTGTAAATTAAAAGCCAATCTTGAGTATGTAAGACCCTACATTTTAAAAAGCTCTAGTGTAAAAACTTAATTAAGCCGGGTGGTGGTGGCGCAC
>NC_022017.1:22125415-22127993 GCF_000317375.1 Microtus ochrogaster | reverse complement strand
CTTTTCAGACCATGGCCAGCTGGCCTTGGTGAGTTCCCAATAGAACATCCCCATTGTCTCAGTGTGTGGGTGCACATGGGAAACCTTTTTAAATAATGTTTTGGACCCAACAAAAGCTTTGTTTCATTATTTCCCTCATCCACTAGTTTCTTGAATTCTTTTAAATTTCTTTTTATTTTATATGCATGAGTGCTTGGTTGAATATATCTGTGTACCACATGCATGCCTCATACCCTCATGGGCCGGCAGAGGACATCAGATCCCCTTCTGACAATAGCTACAGACAGTTGTTAGCTGTTATGTGGGTGCTGGGAATCAAATCTGGTTCCATTGGAAGAACAGCCTGTATTCTTAGCCATTGAGCCATTTCTCCAGCCCCATTTCTTGATTTCTATATGAATAATCTCTGGGCATGCCACATAACCCTGGAGCCTATAAATGATCAAATCAGTATTTCCATTCTCTTGCCTAGACACCGGTAGTGCTCTTCATCTTACGACCCTACGTTAAAGTTCCTTAGATGACAGGGACAGAGATGCAAATGTATAGTACCAGTTACTTGAGAGGCTGAGATAAGAAGAATCCTTGAGCTCAGGCATCTAAGGCTAGCCTGAGCAATACAGTAAGATCCTGTCTCAAACATCATGACTTTGGGGATATAGTCCTCCATGCAGGAAACACTGCCTGAGTGCTACTTTGTGCCGGAGCTCTCTGGCTAATCCTGTGCTTCCGAGACCACCAAAAGGATAAAGTGTGTTCACAATGGATAACAAATGAGCTAAGTGACCATGTCTCCCAAACAACAACCCAGCTAACAGATGAAGTAACAATAATAAATATTTACAAAGAAAGCAATGGGCTATAAGGTCAATTTCTCAACATGTAAGGGGTTGGTAGAATGGCTTTGTACAAACAAGACAGGACCAAAACCCTAGTGTGAAGTTACAGGACAGAGAAGCCACTAAAAGGCAAGACACTATCAACACCATAGCAGGGAGCATGAGGGATCCAAAAGCGCAATTATGATCACACCTAGGAAAGTTCCTCACATAGGAGCAGTGCCCTACACACAGAGAGGCTTTATCACTCCCCCTTGTGTTCCTCTCAGAGACCCCAAGGGAACCGGAGGCCACATCAGATGACACAGGGCTCCTCCAGCCCTGACTCTTTATTTCAAGGCTCCCCTGCTGTTTTCCCAGACTGAGTAGCAAAAGGGGTGTGAACAGGGCTCCATGAACAAATGTCTGTGAAGTACATGTCCTCAATTCTCATTCTGAGTGTTTCCAAAGGGTCCCAACTCAGACCAGGAAAGGAACGGAAGGAAAAAACCCATGGCCCCAGATATATACAGAGTATGTGGCTCCAGATTAGCCAATGCTAGCCACCCAAGGAAAGGCTGTTATGGCTGATGCTTCTACCAGCAGAAGGCACCACACCCATGGCTTCTACTCATGTAATAAGTTTCTTGGAGCATCTCCCAGGCACTGACCACACAGCCTGCTAGCCGCCCTAGGACATCTGTCTAGCAGTCCTGCTGGAAAGACAGACTGTAAGAATGGTCTGCAGAGTTAACCCCACTGAGGAGGAGGGGTGGGGAGCTCTTTCCCCTCCTCTTCTCCCACCTCATAGGATTCAGACACCATTGTACACTAGCTTACCTGAAACGTCAGCCTCTTCATCTCAACACTGATGTTTCTACAGACAACTGCCTGGGGTTTCAAAGTAAGCTGTTGACATGGGACAAAGACACGGTGCATTTAAAGGCAAAGAAAGGGTCACATACCATCCAATGCGCTCCCAGCACCTCCGCTTGCTGGCTTCATATGTGAGCACAGCTTCCCACAGGTCCAAATCTGGAGTCATGCTTGGTTCAGACTGGGAGTCAGGAGTTAAATTAGAAGCTGACTGGAACCCTTCATCTTCCCACTGATCCATCATCTGTGGGACCTGTAGACCACAAGGAAAAGCAGTTCATTATCTACCTCTTTGTGTATGCATTCATCTAAATGTGACATAACATTCCGGAACTATATCCTCATCCATTTGTTCCCTAGAGGGACACACCTAGCAAAATATTTTATATTTTCTCAAGTTTCTATGTACTACACAATGCACCCCTCCACAATGGCATCACAGAATTAAAATAATCCACGATTGACTGGAGAGTTGGCTCAGAGGTTAAGAGCACTGACTGCTCTTCCAGAGGTCCTGAGTTCAATTCCCAGCAACCACATGGTGGCTCATAACCACCTATAATGAGATCTGGTGACCTCTTCTGGCACGCAGGCATAATTGCAGACAGAGTACTGTATACATAACAAATAAACAAATAAATATTTAAAAAAATAATCCACTATCAATTTCTGTCAGGTGTGGTGGTGCATGCCTTTAATTCCTGCACTCCCGGGTCTGTAACCAGACTGGCTGTATGGAAAGATTTACCTAAAACAGAAGGTGTTAATTTTTTTTAAATATTTACTTTATTTTTTATTATGTATACAATATTCTGTCTGTGTGTATGTCTGCAGGCCAGAAGAGGGCACCAGACCTCATTACAGATGGTTGTGAGCCACCATGT
>NC_022017.1:22101695-22125315 GCF_000317375.1 Microtus ochrogaster | reverse complement strand
GCACACCAGAAGACGGCACCAGACCTCATTACAGATGGTTGTGAGCCACCATGTGGTTGCTGGGAATTGAACTCAGGACCTTTGGAAGAGCACACAATGCTCTTAACCACTGAGCCATCTCTCCAGCCCAGAAGGTGTTAAATTTTTAATTTCACATAATACATGGCCTCATTTTAAGGAAAAGAACAAAAAGTCATATGGAAGTCCCAGTACTCTGTAGGATGAGGCAAGAAGATCTCCATGAGTTTGAGGCCAGCCTGAGCTACCCTGAAACCCTGTCTTTACCCACCCCGCCCCCTCAGCACTCAGGAGAAAAACAAAACTATACTAAACCTGGAAAAATGTATGTATACTGAGATTTTGCTGTAGCATTATTTAAACTTGGAAACAGCCTACGTATTTCATAATAAAAAAAAATAACTGAGTAGGAACAGATTGTCCTTTAACAGAATTTACAAAGTAATAAAATACAAGAGACAATGACAATTTACTCAATGACTGGCAGGAAAAATCCATGTTACAAGTGGGAAAGTATAACAAAAAGCATGCACACCAGGCATTTTTGAAATGTGGTTTCTGCAACTGAAGAACAGGATTTATTTCATTTTAATTAGTTTAATTTAAATTACCAGTAGTAGAGAAGAAAAGTGGCTTAACCTGAGGTAAAAGGTGAACAGTCGTGTGTTATTTTTTTTGATGCAGGTATCCCTGTGCAAGACCAGGCCAGTAAGTTCTCTCCAACACCTCTCCCTCATAACAATCCAGTCACCTGATGTTCTGGACACGAGCTTTCCAGCGTTACCATGGCACTGCCCAAACCTCTAGGGATACTGAGGGGAAAGAAACACTACCTTAATGGCCAGTCCAGAAAAGTCCGCGCTGTCCGGCACAGGGGGCAGATCCAATCTCACATCCATGTCATATGTGCGGCTGTGCACGAGGGCACCAAAGAGTGAGACCCGAGTGTCTCTCTCAAACCTGTCACCACAAGAGTCACCAATAGAGAAGCACCCAACGGTGGGCAGGCCAGTACCTGGGGTAGCCTCCATCACCTGAAGGGCTTCCTGGAACATGTTATGACACAAATACTCCTCTCCAGAGATAAGTGACCTGACGTCCATTTCAAACACACTCAGGTCATAGCAATCGTAGCCGCCGTAGGGTACGTTTCTGCCTGCGTGCTTGTTGTTAAAGAAGAAATCCCGTTTTCTCCGCAGCACTTGAGGGGGGCCGCTCCCCGCCAACTGGACCAAGAGGTCCAGCACTGACTCCACCTCCACCAGAGGACAGCCAGGGGTTGCTTCCAACTTCTCCACAAGCTCCTCCAAACGGTCGGCCTCTGGCCCCAAGCCACCCACCCTCAAATCGAAGGACAGCATGAGGACCTTGTTCTTCACGGGGCGCTTCGCCGAGTCAGGCAGCCGCTGATGAGTCTCCTCTTGAAACAGATTGGCGAAAAGAGCATTGTAGGCTACCCTCTTTAGGCTCAGCTTTGCCCTCTTCCTGTCCACGGGGCGCTGACCCGGGTGAGCCTGGGCGGCCGGTAAGAGAGCCTCGCAGAGGTCATCGAACAATTGGGTGATACTGGTCATAGCTCTTCAGCCCCGGACCCCCGAGTGCTAAACTTTGCACGTGGGAGGCACTTCACGCTCCCAAAAACCAGAGCGGCAGCCGGTGGGCCGGGGCCGAAGGGCCGATCGCTCGTCGCTTCACACCTGCGAACCAGGCATCCGCACCTCAGGTTTTGCAAAGCGAGAGGCCACACGCCGCGTCCTCCCAGCCTTCAGCCGCCACCCGGCGCTCGTCGTCGGGTCTCACGGACCCTGACGAGTTTGCCGAGCGAATGCGCGGGTCCCATAGCCCGCCTATAAGCCGAAGTCGGCTGAACTGGGACTCCCGCCGCTATGGCGCCATATCCACGCGACCACAGACACCACCAAGAGACGCGCCGGAACTACGTCACCAACACGGTCTCTGGAGGGGCGGGGCTGCAGCCGCGGCTTTCGATACTAGAAGCTATCGTTGGTGAAAGAGACTCAGTAAGGGAAGCAGGGGTGTGCACTCTTTAGAACCCATATTTATTGTAGTAGAGGTAGGATGCCCGGGCCGCAGATGGGACCTAGGTCTCCGGCCACGGTTCGCTAGGACCTGAATGTGCTCTTCTCCGAATAGGAATCGTCCGCCTTGACCGATTTCAAGCTATTGGAGAGCACGGACCTGGTGGAGGAGCTGAAAAAGCATAATCAGCTAGCGCGGTGAGGCTGGCTCCACGTAGCTCTAAAATAGGGCCGCGCCTCCCCACGTGCCTCACCAGCCACCTGCAGCAACTTCCACCGAGGTTCCAGCTGAGCTTTTAGTAATCTAAGGGCCCGGATCTCCTCTGGAGAGGCCATCAAGAAAGGGCCCAGACTGGGAGGTGCTTCTCCATGCAGTACCTGTGCCAGGGTCCTTGCAAGCTGGAGTATGGATTCCTGGCCCAGGGATAGTGGGGAGAGGGGGAGAGGAGCAATGAGACAATGGTTTCTCTTCACCTTCGACCCATACAGCTTATAACCACCTTGCTCAGTTTACCTCTTCCACTACTGTTAGAATTCGGCCCCCTGCTGGGCCCCGAAGCACTGAAGCCAAGAGAGCAGCTTGGGCGTTCTGCAGGCCATGGGCAGGCCCCAGTGCCATCAACACCACGTCAGGCTGGAAGCCATAAGCCAGGGGCAGAACCAGACCCAAGATGCAGCTCAGAAACCCCCCAGTCGTCTGTAGGGATAGAGGCAGAGCCTCAGGCTCTGATCTAGACACTGCTACTGGCTCCTGTAACCACCCTCCAAACCTCAGGGACCCTGGATTGTGAGCAGGCACCCCCCCAGGAAGACCAGGAGACAGTGAGAACCTCTCCAACCCGCAACATGACCCCTCACCTGTGGCAGTGGTGTGGAGATGTGGAACATGGACTCCACGGCTGCCTCCTCGCCCCGGATATTCAGCCATAGAACTCTCCTTTCCAGGAGTGAGCAGCATGAATATGTATACATGTGCATGAGACCCTTTCGTGAACTTAATAACTGGGAGAGATGAGAGCTTGGGGCTCCAGCAGGGAGGAGGACATGTGTGACTGCCAACCTGGTATGGCTCTGCTTTCTGGGCACCCACTCTCAAACTGCACCTATGGAAGCCCCCCCCATTCTGTACTGCAGTGTCCTTAGTTAAAGGCCTGCTACCTGTTCACACACATGCACAATCGGGGTTCACACACATGCACAATCGGGGAGAACCATACCCATCATCTGCAAGGTCCAGGGGTCGATCCAACTGTCCCAGGGCCACACAGAGCAGCCTAAGAAGTTGACCCAGGGTAGGCTGTGCTCACACTGTCCAGTATCCAGCGCCTTTCCCACACCATTAGTGGGGCATTCCCAGGTCCTTAGAGTCCCAAGTCAACCAAGCAAACTTTACCTCTGAGCTCCATGGGACAGGCATCGCTGAATGATCACTTCTACAGTTGCTGCTGTGGCAAGGGCGGCTGTGGCAGCTATGCCATTCCTTACCTATGGGATAAATAACAGAGAATCTAGAGGCTGACACACGCACTCCCTATGGAGCACTTTCAGGAGGCAAGGCCAACTCCCAAACCCGATTAAACAAACCCTTTTGTGCTTTGTTTTGGTCCTGTCCAAATGGCTGCTACTGACTGACTTTCCCTACACTACAATATCAAATCACCCCACTTTCTATATGCAAGATGCTTAAAACTACACTTCAAATTGTCTACTTCCTCTTTGCCAAAGAGCATTGCCTGGGCTCTGCACAAGGTAACATGTCAGCCCACTGTACATGCCACCACACTATCTCCAGCAGCTCCCCTGGCAACCTACCTGCCCATCCAGGATCCCACCTAAGAGACACAGAATCTTCCCCAGGGCAACAAGACTCTCATCCTGGAACAGAGACTTGTGTAGCCTATGATGGGCAAGCCAGAGGGACACATGAAAACCAAATCTGTATCAGCTGCACCGGTGCAGGCATAGCCAGCCCCAGCCTCAGACTGCCCGCCTCACCTGGCCCAGGCTTCGGTTTCCTCCCTCAAGGCTGACTGTTCCTGAAGGAGCACTCCAGGAGGTAAGGCCAGAGCAGCACCTGGCACGGCCAAGGCGACCCCTGTGCAGATCGGGGGTGTAGGACGGAGACAGAGTTCACCCTGGAGAGGGCTCAGGGCAGCTTCTGCTGCTTCATACGTGGGGCTCTCAGCAAGCGGAGGCAGAGACCTCCCTTCGGGAAAGCGGGTGCTGGGACCCAGAACTGGTGCCACATCTAAACGGTTCAGAGTCACAGTCACTGCCTAAGCCTAAGGCGGAGGAGCTGCCAGCCCAGGTCCAGGTCATACTGACTTTGCTGGAGGCTTGTCCAATGAGGGGCCTGGGCTGTCTGGACACTCTGGATGGACTCCAGGGCGCTATGGGGGAGAAATAGAATTGTAAAGCTGACTCATGCTTCAGCCCCCTCCCCCACCTACTCCAGTCTTCAAACCTCTGGCATGGCACCATGTGTCCAAGAAGGGGGGGTGTGGGGTCACCAAGCAGTGTCTGCACCATCATGCACACTGACTGTGCTAGGCATTCCAGGTAGTATCCACCCTAGGGAGAGTGTTAAAACAGGACAGCACAGGGGTGTCACTAGTGTGAGCAGCTGTACCAGGCAGAGCACCTCACCTTGACTGATCCTCCCCAGCCTTCGAGCCTCTCCACTGCCCCACACTTACCTCTAGCACAGCACAAATCCGGCCACCAGCCAGCACCTGCAGCAGCTGTGTGAGGTGGGCAAAGCACTCGGGTGTGGCTCGCATCCGCCCCTGCAGCACAGTGAATCGTGTATGACAGGCGCCTGGACCCAGAACCCTAGCTTACTCCCCAGCCAGGCCGTGTTCTCACCTCAGGGTCCCCAATGGCAGAGTCAAATCCTGCTGAGACCAGCACCAGCTCAGGGTCAAACTACAGGCAGAGTCCAGTGGAAAGGAGCAAAAGAGAGCCATAGCCAGGTGAAGAGGAGGCCCCAGTGCTGCCCATTCACATAACATCCGACTTTCAGAGGCACCTTCCCCACTCCCCAAGGTTCATTCACACTCTGGTGGAATGGCTTACAAAGCTCCTCCTGCCTTCATAGTGGAACTTTAGGTTAGCCTAGGGTTTCCTGCCCTGGGGGACACCCATCACCCAATCACCTCAAAGGCCAACGGGAGCAGCACATGCAGGAAGGCAGCCAAATAGTCAGCATTCCCCATCCCAACCTGCAGCAAGATCAAAGTGGACATTAGAGGACCAGCCCTATGAATGAGGGCTCCAGGGTCTTCACCCCTGGCAACAGAACTCTAGGGAGAATGTTGCAGGATGCCCTGGATGACATTTGCAAACCCAGAGCTGGGGAGCAGGAGAGGAAGGATGGATGGAGCGGGGAGGGGAGCTTGGTACCTGATTCCAGGGCAAATTGACAGTGAAGCCTTGGCCCTGCCCTTGCCCGACCGCATGTGCATCGGACTCTTGAAGGAATGGCCAGAAGCGCCCATGCTCATAGCGGTGCCAGGAGAAATAAAGGACACTGTCAACAATTGGCCAGGTCAGAAGTGAGGTCCTTCAGGAGCTCCACAGCTTCTCAAATAACCCTGACTCCTAAAACCTGAATTTTATCCCCAAGTGGTGCATTGTAGAGAAGGGCCGTGTTCACACCCCAGCTTACCTGGGGTCATCATCGAAGATGTACTGGATGCCTTGGCCATGGTGGATATCCCAGTCGACAATAAGAATCCTAAATTCAGACCATATTGGAGATCACCTTGCCACTGTCATGCCAGAAGCCCATCCAGGTGCGGAGGGAGCAGGGTAGGAATCTTGGCCCCCCAGCTCCACCTCTGCCAGTTTAGCTTGTGTCCCCAACACGTACATACCTCTGCAGCCCATATTTCTGCTTGGCATGTTTGGCTGCTATAGCCACATTGTTGAACACACAGAATCCATTGGCAGCCTCCTTCTGACTGTGGTGCCCTGGAGGCCTGAGGTGTAAAATTGGGGTACAGGGCATGTCGGGGTCCTTCTGTCCCCTCACAGGGTCACACACAGTCAATTTGAGGGGGAGGGCAGTCCTCACCTCACCAGGGCAAGCCCATTGTGCACAGCTCCTGTTAGCACAGCATCCACCAGCTGCAGTGCAGCCCCCACAGCTAGCCTGGCACAGTGAAAAGTGTTCTGTGGGGCCAGAGTGCAATTTAGCCTGCAGCCTGACCTACTTGTCCCAAATTGCAGGCCTCCCACTACCGAACAAGACAGGGCTAGGACAATGGCAAGCAAAACATGCCAGGGTATGGTCACAAGCATGAACAAGAAGACATGGGCAGATGGGCAAACATGGGTATGGATACACATAGGCATGTGGACATAAATCTGGGTGTGTACGCTGGCTCGCACCGGGTGGAAGTAGACAGCATCAAACTGCTTAGACAGTGCCTGGAGCTCCTCCTTGTCCAGGGTCTGGGTCCTCCGCACCAGGGCTACATATTCTGGGCTTCGGGTCAACAGGCGGGCCACCAGTAGGACACAAAGAAAAGGAAGCTGGGATTCCTGGTGGCAACACCCACCCAGCACTCCCCTTATGCCTCTGAGACCACACCACGGTGAAACTGAGGGGACACACTGATAGGATCCCCAGCCCAGTCATTGTCTGACCTGTGCACCATGGCCAACTCTTCTTCTGATGCCTCACAAGCTGTCAAACACAGGCACCTTTGTTGCAGGCCACGCTGCCGCAGGCCATCCAGGGCTGCAGTCAGGCGCTCTGGACACTCAATTTCGCACTCGGGGCTAGAGCAAATAAGGATCTCAGTGTTCAGAGTTTCCTCCCGGCCCCCTACTTCTGTCAAGACACACTTACTCATCCCAGAGCAGCCGGGTGGCTGTCATATCCTCGTGGTACACAAGTGCTGTACCCATGGCCACACCGTGGTCACTTTGATCCACTCTAGCGTATACACGCCCTCTGCTGGCAGGTGACTGCACTGTCTGGTCCCACCTAACGGCGCGCACGTAAACAGCCCCTCGCTTGGGACAGAGCCGGGTAGCAGGGCTGGACCTGAGGAAGAACGCACTACCCAAGGGTCAGACCAGGTTGGTACTCAGAAGCAAACCGCTGGAAACTGAGATAAGCCGGTCCACAGCTTGGCTCCCGACATCTAACTTCCGGCTTCCTCCTTCGCAGGCTTGGTCCCGCCCTCATGTGCGATTAGGGTGGAGTAGACCAGCTGAACTCCCGTCGGGTTCCGCCAGCATCTCTGGATGTGATCTCGGCCTAGTGCTTCAGCTGCGGTACCACCGCCAAAAACGTGTGGCACGGAGCCTGCGCTCAGTGTCCCTCTTGAAATGGTTGGGAAGACGGGGCTGCTTGTCCTCAGGCAATCAGTGCAGGCGCTGCTATGTTCCCTTCTTTCCCCAACATTTTCGAGCCTAAATTCTCCCTGCTTAGGCCACAGGGTCAGACTTGCCAACTGTCCGTCACATCCAGTTTACCTGCTTCCCCAAGTGAAAGGGTGGAAGAAAGGGAGGTGAGCAAGGTGTGTGCGCATGCCCGCACAGGAGCTGGCCTGAGCTGTGTCATGGCACAGAGTTTCAAAATGGGACTGACAAAAGACCACAGGTGAGAAAGACGCCACCAGAATGGAAGGATTATGTCGGAGGCCAGGTCGGGAAGGAACGCTGCAGCACAGTGTAGGGCCAGGAAGGGCAGAGGGTTCTGAGCAAGGAAGGGGATGAAGGGAGGGGACCTTGGACCTTGTAATGAAGGTAAAAGGGCCAGCCAAAGGAACCTGGAATCAGAACTAATGAAAGCAACCCACCCTGGCCATGAAATCATAGCCAGTGAGAGAAATACTTTAACCTCGAACCCAGAACTAAAGAAATACACCCTGACTCTGAAACCAGTGCCAAAGAAACACACTTTGGCCCTAGAATCAGTCAGTGAAAGAAATAAGCGTTCATCCTGAAAATAGAGCCAAAAAGCTTTAAAAGAGCAGCGAAGGCCGGGCGATGGTGGCGCACACCTTTAATCACAGCACTTGGGAGGCAGAGGCAGGCGGATCTCTGTGAGTTCGAGACCAGCCTGGTCTACAAGAGCTAGTTCCAGGACAGGTTCCAAAGCCACAGAGAAACCTTGTCTCGAAAAAACCAAAACCAAAAACAAAAAAAAAAAAAAGAGCAGCGAAAGAAACACAGTTTGGCCTTGAAATCAGCCATCTACCTCTGCGCCAGACCAACTAAACTAACCAATCCCTGAGCAGGGAAAACTAATCAGTCCCTCTTCTCCGCGGGAAAACTCCCCACCTAAGAAGCCCTATATAACCTGTGTACCTGTTCAGTTTGCTGCTGCCCTTTTCCACCCTGGCAGAGGCAGCCACTCTCCTGAATTCTTCCCTCGTGATAAATCTCATTGAGTGAGCTTTGGGTGAGACCTTCTTTTGCTGGAGTTGTAACACTTTCACTAGGGAAACCTTCCCCTAGCAGTGCCAAGTTGTTACAACTTCACTGGAGAAGTAGAGCAAGGCTGTAACACTTTTGTTGGGAAACCTTCCCCTAGAGTTGTTACATTCTGGGGCACCAGAACCAAACTGTAACAACTTGGCTGGGGAAGTCCTCTCCTGCAGGAGTAGCAATGTTACATTGGGTAAACCTTTCTGTAGAGCTGGGCTGTAAACTGCTACACTTACTGTGACCTTCATTATTCCCTGGCTCGTGACTACTAGAATACTCTTCCACCAGAGCTGTAATATCCAGTATTCCCTGGCCTCCGACTGCCAGAATACTTTTCCATCTGAGCTGTAACATTCAGTATTCCCTGATTCCCAAGTGCTAGGATCTCTTTCCATTCAAGTCGCAGTGCTTACAGAAGCATTACAGATCAAAGGAGACATGAGTTCAAGTCTGAACTAATGTTGTTCATGTATGCTTTTTGTTTGGTTGTTGTTTTTTTTGTTTTGTTTTGTTTTTTTTTTGTTTGTTTGTTTTGTAATCCAGGCCTGTCACCAGTTCTGAAGTCCTTACCTCGGCCTTTTGAGTGCTGGGATTACAGTTGTATCCCACCGTGCTTCCCAAAGCAAGATGGAGAGAGGTGCCTGGGCGATGCCAGTAGAGGTAAGTTGTGGATCAGAGAGTAGAAGCCACCTCTCTGGATCTCAGAGAGCCTCTAAGACAACCCCCTCCCCAAGACAATGAAGGGGAAGGGGGACAAAGCTGCCACTGATATTTATGATAGGGATGCACAGGACTGTCATGTGCAGGGGGAACCAAGGAGCCCGGAGCAGCTAGGAGGCCCCCATTGCACACTTGGGTGTTGGAGTGCGGGCCCAGGTTCTGGTTAGTCCCAAGGCCTCTCCAGCTTCTAGAGACCAAAGGCATCAGGCAGAGCCACTCCTCATTGACTCGCCCTAGATTTTTTTTTTTCGAGACAGGGTTTCTCTGTGGTTTTGGAGCCTGTCCTGGAACTAGCTCTTGTAGACCAGGCTGGTCTTGAACTCACAGAGATCTGCCTGCCTCTGCCTCCCGAGTGCTGAGATTAAAGGCGTGCGCCACCACCGCCCAGCTCTCGCCCTGGATTATGTGCCTTGCGGGGCTGAGAGGTGTGAGCCACACCTCCATAATAGAGTAAAATATTCAAAGTCCTGGTCCATGGTTATCTCAAGGGGTTCAGGCAGAGGAAGGCATGGTCATGTCATCTCCTCTGACCAGATTAGCCTGGGCAAAGTGTATTGCCCAGAACTCCTTTGCAGATGAGGGGAATGCAAGGCTCCACCCTTATGCCTTGCTCTAATGTACCTGTCCTTGGGAAGAACATGGACCATCTAACTAGGCAGCAAGGATCTAATGGCCTGCAGATGACAGACCCTGCAGATTCATGGAAGCTGACAGGGCGATGCCAGTAGAGGTAAGTTGTTGGTCAGAGAATAGAACCCACCTCTCTGGATCTCAGAGAGCCGCTAAGACCAGAGATAACATTCCTCTCTAGAAGATTTGACCATAAGAAGACAAATGCAGCTGGGTGGTGGTAGTGGCACAGGCCTATAATCCCAGCACTTGCAGTTGGGAGGCAGAGATCTCTGTGAGTTCAAGGCCAGCTTGCTCTATAGAGCTAGGACTATTACACAGAGAAACTCTGTCTTGAAAAAAACAAAACAAAAAAAAGTTGCACTCTCAGTCAGAAAGAAAGGACCATCTGTCTTGGTTCTAGCATCATCGTCCCCATTATCTGCCCTTACACCTTGCATCAGGCTCCATAGAACCCTGCTCAGACTCTAAGCCTTAATTAGAGTATAGTTACTGACGAAGGGAGGGGACCAAGCCCTAATGTGATGGCTTGAGGACCACTGGCAAGGACTAGGTGGCACCGGCATGGCACTTTGACCTGGGAAGAGTCAGGGGCATGGCACCTCTACTAGGTGGAGTGCAGGGAGCTCAGGCTGCCTCTTTTTGTGCACAGACTAGCAGCTCAGAGAAATGGTCGGAGCTCAGACATTGGGCCACACAGTCAGAATGGGAGATCTACAAAAGGGTTTATTTGCACCCAGCCACTTAAGCACACAAAATGACTGGTTTACATTCCAAGCTAAGGGCGTAAGAGAATCCACCCCCATCACAGGAGAGATGATATCCCTGAGTCAGTGTCCCCAAAACCTCTATCTCCTTCCTTCTTGGGAGTTGGCCTTGACACTGTCCAGAGAAAGCAGAGCTCAGGGAATAGCACTAAGCTCTGCCAGACCTGAGACCTTGTCACTGGTGAAGGGAGCACAACTCCAAAATTTAAAGGCTAGTTCCGTTTTGGGCGGGGGTCTTGGACAAAGAGCTTAGACGTTCTTCCAGGGTCATCCGGGGCACCCAGAAGCAGAGGAGCAGGTTTGGAGATGGAGGGTCCAGGATTCGAGGGTCTACTCAGTCTCTCCAAGTGGATGACTTGGGATACAAGCCCCAGGAACTGTCAGAGTGCTAACCAGGATTCTTCTTCCAGGGAAGGGGAGCCAAGGTGCCTGTGAGGCTCCCAGCTGGGCTCCTCAGGATGCCCCAAACTATCCAAAGGTCTTCATAGAGCTGTCTCCTTTGGGACTCTGGCTCCTAGCTGCCTGGGAGGCTTGAAGCTGAGCACTTCCTTGTAAGTAACACCTGCAGAAAATGAGGAGAAGCAGATGATAAAGAAGTTAGTCCAAGCTGGGCGGTGGTGGCGCACACCTTATAATCCTACCAATCAGGAGGCAGAGGCGGGCAGATCTCTGTGAGTTTGAGGCCAGCCTGGTCTACAAGAGCTAGTTCCAGGACAAGCTCCAAAGCTCCAGAGAAACCCTGTCTCAAAAAACCAAAAAAAAAAAAAAAAAAGCCAAGAAGTTAGTCCAACATTCACCTAAGGGGAGAAGCTAGCACCCCATGGATTTTTAATCCTAAATGGGCCAATCCCCTTAAAAACATTTAGTGTGAGCTGGGCAGGGGTGGCAGCGCACACCTTTAATCCCAGAATTCAGGAGGCAGAAGCAGGTGGATCTCTGTGAGGTTAGCCTGGTTTGCAGAGAGAGATCCAGAACAACCTGGGGCTGTTACAGAGAAACTCTGGGGGCGGGGAAAGGGGTAAGGTGTGGAGGGGAGGGAGGGAAAAGGAGGGGAAGGGTAGGGTGGGGCATTACTTTGTGTGAAAACTTCTATAAAGATACATTTCCAGGAAAACAGGTGATGAGAGCTTATGTTCAGAAAAAAAAAAAAAAAAAAGGAAGGAAGCTTGTGTTCCTGTCCACAGACTTAGTTGTATGTCCTCTGTGGTCTATGGTAAAAGCAAAAGCGCCCAGGCACAGTGTGTAGGTGGAGACCACAGATCAGATCTGTGGCCTGTGGTTAAGGGAGTTGTTTTGATTAGCAGCAGAAGGGTTTCATCACAAAGAACCAAATTCACAAACATATGACAACACAGAAGGGAAGAATGCCTGCTAGGATTGCAGAAGAACCTTGCAGGGCATGATTTGATAACTTTAACCCATCCAGTCTTTCCCACATCAAGGTGCAAGAACATGGCCTGAAGCCAGGTGATGGTGGCACACACCTTTAATCCCAGCCCTTGGGAGGCAGAGGCAGGTGGATCTCTGTGAGTTTGAGGCTAGCCTGGTCTATGGAGTGAGTTTCAGGACAGCCACAGCCACGGCTGTTATAAAAAGAAACCCTGTCTCAAAAAACCAAAAAAGAACATGGCCTGGGAACTAAAGCAGGCAGGACAAGGGCCAGCATGTCCCGGTAGACGTGTCTTCAGACTGCCAATTTGGAGCAGACACCAGACGCTAGTTCCGGCTCATGGGCCAGTGGGCAGCCTAAGGCCAGTTCTCAAAGATGTAGTAAGGGTCCTCAATGTAAGAGGACAGCCTGTTCAGAACCTGCAGGTTCAACACACGGCCATGGATGGATCTGGGGCTGAAGATGTGAGGAAAAGCCTAGGCCTTGGGACTGCATGGGAATAGACTGTCCCCCATGGCCAGAATATGAGAAAGATGTAGTTGTTTCAGGAGTAAGGATAAATTCAAAGGGGTGAGGAGGAAGTCATAAGGATAAGTGTTTGGTGGAGAGGACTCCAGTGTGGTCTAGACATGAGGGTGCTGGGCAGCACGGGCAGGGGAGAGGACAGGGAATCAGTAGATGCCAAGGGTATTGCTGTCCTGAGCACACAGATGCTCCACCATTCTCGGGACCCATCATGTGCCAGCCTTTGAAGGCGCTGCCATAGGGACACTCTTTCCCACTGCCTTCTGCTCTAGCCAGAAGTCAGCCTGGCCAAGCTGTACTGTCCCACAATGCCCTTTGACCTCCCAACCTTTTATCTCATGTGCAATCCGGGGGACAGAGGCTCATCCGCACAGGCACACAGGGTCCAAAGCCAGACATTGTGTAGAGCCTGCACTCACGCTTCCACTCCTCAAGGGTGCGGTCCACGTCATCAAAGGAGTCATCATATTTCTGGGCCTTGGACTCATCCTCGGTATCCTGCAGGGACTCAAAGTACGGATGGGCCAGTGCCTCAGCTGCCGTCACCCGCTGTTCTGAGTCCAGCACCAGCATCTTTTCTAGAAGGTTCACAGCTGTGGGGAGAGCAAATGAGGCCAAGCCACGGAATAGGACATACCTAAAAGCCTAAGATCTTCACCCAGCCAGCCCTACCCTGAGGGCTTGCGTTGGTCAGGACAGAGGCAAAATCCTTTTTTTCCAGCTCAGGAAGGCCTTCCATGTAGTTCTTGGCCTATGGGGGTCAGGGGAAGAGTGATAGGCCAGCTCCCAAACCCAAGTCCAGCTCACCACCCAGCTTCCCACTGACCTCAGCACTCTGTAACTTCTGTACAAACTCAGGAGGGGGTGTCCCTGTGACCTTCATAATCTCCTTCAGCTGGTCCAGGTCTGTACCAAGGTCAGGAACACAGTGCAAGGGCAGAAGGTGGCCCACCCAGCACCCACACCTGGGCTGAAGTCCCATGATGCTCTGCATAGAAGGATACGGTCACTGCCTTTGAACAGAATCTTCCCTGTAATCATCTCCGCCATGATGCAGCCGACAGACCAAATGTCCACTGAGATACACATCAGTGCCCCACAGACAAGCATAGCATTCATATTCACGAGAGTCAAGAGAAGAGGACATGCAAGAGACCATATATGGAAAACAAATATACATGACCAGGAGGGGTATACACAGGCACGGAGCACAGAGAGTCACTGAGGAGAGTAGCAGAGCTCCACCCCAGCTCAGGAGCCTCCTGGAGGTAGTGCCTACAAAAAGCTCCCTATCAAGAAATGAGGAAGGGGGCTGGAGAGAGGCTAATCAGTTAAGAGCGCTGGCTGCTCCTCCAGAAATCCTTGGTTTGGTTGCAGTAACCCCATGGCAGCTCACAACTCTCCATGACTCCAGTTCTAGAGGATCCAATGCCATCTTCTGGCCTCTGCACTCACCAAGTACACACGTAGATAAGTACTTATACACATACAATTTTTAAAAATGGAGAAGGGTGAAACATGTCTTTAATTCCAGCACTTGAGGGGCAGAAACAGGTGGATCTCTGTGGATTCAAGGCCAACCTGGTCTACATTGGGAGCTCCAGGAATAGCCAGAGCTATACAGTGAGACTGTATCTCAAAATCAAAAAAAAAAAACCCAAAAAGTATAAAATAATGATGATGATGATGATGATGATGATGATGATGAAGGAAGGGCTGAACCGAGGTGTATCGCAATGATAGAGCACTTGCCTAGCATGAATAAGACTCTCTGTTCCATCCCACACACTACAGAAACAAATAAAAGTGAATGGGTAAATGCAGGTGGTGAGTGTGCGCTGGGATCTTCGGATAGCCTCTTTCTTACCTGTCTGTGTGTAGCGCATCCAATTCAAGATGACCTCTGGTGCCCGGTACCACCGGGTCACCACATATCCCGTCATCTCACTGTCTGCCTGTCTGGCTAGGCCAAAGTCTAGGATCTAAAGAAGTATCGGAGGTGGAACTAAGACACTGAGGACGGGCCAAATGTGGTCCAGAAGACTCTAAGAAGCTGGGCTTGAAGTCTCCACACTGGAGCTTTTGTCCGCTTTGGTCTTGGTTTTCCCAGGCTTCTCCCTGAGGTCAGTTCACCTGGCCCTACCCACCTCAGGAGCATGCTAAGGATTTTTCTCTACTTTGCCATCCCCTGATCACTTTTAGGAGCCTCCAAACTCCTGCCCTGGGTGACTAGGGATGTTAGCCACTCTTTACCTAAAGCAGGTACCTGACCCCAAGGACCCATTCACTGCTCAGCCCCAGATGCCTGAGGTCTGTTCCTTTTCCTGGGATAAAGGTCAAGAAGGCCAGTAGGGTGACAGAAGGGGCTCCCACCCCCATCTTGGTCACTTTCCCCACCCAGTGACACCTTCAGCTCACAGTCTTCATTCACAGCCAGGTTGCCAGGCTTCAAATCCTGAGGAAAGAAAGACAGCCGCTGTGACTACCCTGCCAGAGCAAGGCCCAGGCAGCACTTTCCTAGGGCCACCAAAACAGGCCTGACCCTTTTGAGGGAGGGCAGAGGGCTGGGGTCCCCAGAGCAGGCTTTCAACTGGGGACTAATTATATGCATTCCCACCATACTTCTATTTTGCCTTTTTATGAGTTAGCAATGGAAGCTGAGTTTGAGCAGTTCTGTTTACATAGGTGGGGAGGAGCAGACGGGTAATCTCCCAGCCCCACCAAGACTCACTCTGTGGATGACACCAGCAGCGTGGATATACTGTGGGAGAGAGGGAGTTCAGCCGTCAGCTCAGCGGGTGCCCCAAGCCTCACAGCTCTACCCTGCCCAGCCAGGAAGCTCTGTCCACCTCCCTACGGCCACCTCAACTTACCTTCAGCCCCTTCAGCATCTGATACACAAGAAACTGGATTCTGTCTTCACTCAGAGTCTCATGCTTCATCAGCTTGCCCAGATCAGTGCCCATGAACGGCATAACCAGGTAGCTGTGGAAACAAGGGATGCAGCCAATGCAGGGCTAGTCCCTAGACCTAAGCTAACACCCACTGGGCCCAGTTCACACCTTGCCACACCCCATCCCAGCAGAAGCCACTACAGTATTACTCTGTAGCACCCATCCCTCACTATCTTTGGGGTCCTACCATACTGTGATGCTTCAATCCCACCATGCCCTGCAAGGCTCCTACTTTCTGTCCACACCTATCTTGGGCAATTACACCATCTCGATGCACGCTCATATCCCCACTTTCCAAAATGGCAGGCAGGGTTTAGGGGGACTTTGTTTTTGAGGGAAGGTCTCACTTTGCAGTCCTTTCTGGCCCAGAACTCACTGTGCAGACCAGGATGACCTCAGACACACAGACAGCCCTGCCCCTGCCCTGCCCCTGCCTCTGCCTCCTAAGAGCTGGAATTAAAGACCTTCATCCCCACATTTGGTCTTGTTTTGTTTTCAGTTTATTTTTTACAAGTCTGGATGTTTTATCTCCGTGTATATTTGTGCACCACGTGTGTGCAGTGCTTGTGGAAGCCAAAAGAGGGTGTCATCTCTTCTGGGACTTGAATTATAGACAGTTGTGAGCTACCATGTAGGTTCTGGGAATCAAATGCCAGTCCTCTGGAAGAACAGCCAATGCTTTTAACCACTGAGCCATCTCTCCAGCCCTTAGCTTGTGGTTTTATGTTTTTGTTTGTTTGTTTGTTTGTTTGTTTTGTTTGAGACAGGGTCTCATGCAGCCTAAAATGGCCTCAAACGTCTGGTCCTCCTACCTCCATCTCCCTGAGATTACAAGTGTGTGCCACCACACTCTGCCTCAGGGTTTTAAAATTCCTGACTGAACAGCATCATATGCCAGGTGAGCAGCTAGGGCTGCACCTGGAGCTGGCACTTCAGATCATTTAGTTGTATTGATGCCTCAGGCACTGTGAGGACCCAAATGCCAGGCATAAAAGGAAGAAAAGGTTTGGTTCTACTAGGGCATGTCAGTATCCAGGAGAACCTATAGTATATGGGAGTGTGGTGAGGAGCCAGTGGGCAGTAGGCATCTCAGCCTTCACTTGGGCCATGGAAAGAAGGCCTCCAGCATGCTTAGAACCTGAAGCCAGTACCCAAAAGCTATTCAGGTTCCTCCTGCCACACACAGGGTAATCAAGAATCTGGGGCAGGAGTTGGGGCTGCAAGGTTGGATGTTCAGGTGGTTGGAGGGATAGACAAAGGAGAAAGACATCATCCACCCCAGGGGACAATGGGGCCATAGTATATCTTGAGCTTTGCCAGTCAGCAGTGAAGAGCCTGCACCCACTCCAGCCCTCTAGTTGATTACAGTATGAGTCCAGGAATGACCAACCATAGGATAGGACAGGCCCTATCTGCCAGTAAAAGGCAGCAATAGTTCAGATTTGGGGCCACATACTGGGTGCCAGGGTCTTGAACACAAACATCCTATCCAAGGTTCAAACTTGAGGCAATGTGCGGGTCTAAGTACCAAGCTTGGAAGAAGAAAGAGCCATGGTGCTACCAGGGCATGGCAGGGTTCATAGCTCCCAGGAGCATGCAGGAGTGTGAAGTAGACTCTGGTAAGAGGAGTGGGTGGGCAGTGTGCACCCTATCCCTCACTTGGACTACGGGAGAAGGCCCCCGACCTGACCCAGAACCTTAAACTGACACCTAGGAGCCACCTAGGTCCCTCCCACCCTGAGCCAGGCCAGGCCAGCACTCACAAGTCTGTGAAGTCATCCAGAGTCTCATCAGGAGTGAACACATCCAGGAGGCCAATCACCTGGGGAACAAGGGTCAGACAGGATGGAGAGCAAATGGCAGACGCAAGGACTCAGTACGCACCCAGGGTGGCACTGTACTCCTGGTAGAAAGCCCTCCTATAACTACCCTCGTCACCTCCACTGTGCCCACTGTCAGCTCAGCCCCCACCCTGGTACATTTGCCCACAGACACAGGCTATTTTTGGATGCTGACAGCCGGGATACTCTGGGGGGAGGGGCAGTCTCAAGTCTGGGTTGACTCCAGGCTTCTGAGCAATCCAACCCCTTAGTCTTCCCTCCCCGCTTCTTTTCTCCCCCAATGAAGCAGACCCAAGACCAAAGTGGGGAAAGTCCCTTGAGAGGCACGAACACCTGATAAGTCCTTCCTGGGGCCATCCCCTGGCTGTCTAGGCCAAGGGGAAGCACCAGTTTAAACACAGCTTCTGGTTGAGGGAGTTGGACAACAGATGGACAGTGTGACATTGGTTTTCCAGGACTTGGTTGGGGGACAGGAGCTTTAGGGTCAAGGGAGGCTTCCCTGAGGAGGGCTGCATATCCATGTATCAGAAGGGATGCGTAAAAGAGCAAAGAGAGGCAGGATGCCTGATGGCCAAAGCAGGAGCGAAACACCTCCAGAGTAAGGAACAGAGAGGGAGTCCAAGTGGCTGAAGCCCAGGCCGAAGAGGAACCAAGGAGGAGAGAGGAAGCCGAAGGAGGGCCCCAAACTCACATCCCAGAGGAAGATTTGGATTTGATCCACAGAGCTGCTGTGGAAGGAAGGATTTAAACAAAAATGTAACGCTGAGGGGCCAGGCAGTGGTTGTGCACACCGGCAATCCCAGCAGTTGGGAGGCAGAGGCAGGCAGATCTCTGTGAATTTGAGGCCAGTCTAGTCTACAAAGCAAGTTCCAAGACAGCCAGAGCGGATACACAGAGAAACCCTGTCTCAAAAAGCCAAGTGGAAAAAAAATAGATATAATATTGAATATGTCCTCTGAGTTCAATGAAAGGATAGAGAGAATGAGGCAAGAATAGACAGAGAGTAAAGGGCAGATGAGTGAACACTTAGATCATGGCCAAAGTTGGAAGGAAGATCAAGGATAGGAAAGGCCTGGGGGCAGACAAACCACAGATGTGACCTGAGAACTTAGCCCATTCTGCAGAACAGATAGGGAATAGTGTCCTAGAGGTCAAGGGAAGTCCATCAAAGGAATAAAACTTCTTCTGCACTTTAATGGTGTAGAATGTGACCCACAGCCAAGGACCAGAGCTTGAGAAGGAGGGGGATAGGTTAGGGCTAGATCTATGGCAGCCTCGTCTCTGGTGAGTGGGGCATACAGCCTGTCCAAACTTGAGTTTCCATGAGGAGGTAGCTACAACCGCAGCCTCCCAGAAGGTGTTGGGTCATCCTGAAGGCTAGCACACCCAGGTGAGGGCAGGAGCAAAGCTGGGTGGAAGACCCTTGGCAAGGCAGAATGAAGAAGCCCACAACCCTTGGCTGGAGAAGGGTGAAGGGTAGGTGGGTGAAAAAGTGGGAGTGGGGGCTCTGAGGACAGGGGGTGGGGGCTGCACCCATGAGAACAAAGCCTTTTACTGTTTTTTGTTTGCTTGTTTTACTGTTCACGGGTTTACAGGGAAGTGGGAAAGCAGACACAGCTGGGCTGGCGTTCAGTGTAAGCAGGCTTCACAAAGAAAAGAAATAAAGACCCACCATGTCAGCCAAGAGTGGTAGTGGTGAAGCAGTGGGGGTCAGTTTGCTGTTAGCCACAGGGAGTTCATTGTTCCATGGAGCTATTGACTGATGACCCAGGAGGTTAAAACAAGACTAGCACAACAGTCCAGATGGGGAGTAGAACTCACAGCCTCAGGAAGATAAGAAGAAAAAGCTCTCTGGCAGATAGAAGGATTCTGATAGCCAGCAATGTCTATATGAGAGGCACTGGGGCAGCCACGTGCAGCATCCTACCACGGGCAGGTAGGATTGGAATTGAGATGCTTTGCCTGAGGGAAGAAATACACACCCACAATGGTGGCAGTAACGCTCTGCTCCTTTTAAGCCCTGTATCCACAGAGACTGGAGGCTTTCGGATGACAGAGCCAGGGTGAATAGTTCTAGCGACCTGCCCGCCTGGAATAGAAGACTCAGGATGTAGGCAAAAGAAGACCTAGGGTGGGGAAGAGATGCTTTTCCAGGAAAACCCTCTTTCCTACCAGCCTGAAACAAGACAGGGTTTGGAGTGAGCCCTGAGGAGCCCTTAGGCCTAGAACATACCCTGACCACTGCCTGGGCTGAGAAAGTACATACAGGTGGACCAAAAGTGAAACCAAGTCACTGAAGCAGAGGCTGAAAACTTGTAGTGTCGCCCCGATGGAGGTCTGGGATGCCTCCACTTCCTTCCTGGAAGCTGCCGTTAGCTTACTCAAGCAGGAGGCTAAGTAGGAAGGAGGTACCAGGCCCCAGGAAGCTGAGGCAGTGGGCAGGATTTGCAGGAGAGGGCAGGATGAGAGGTGGCCAGTGCACAGTGTCCGCTTCTGGGACGGGCGTTGGACTCACGTTCTCGTGGCGCATGTGTTTGAGGAGGCGCAGCTCTCTGTAGGCGCGCTTGGCAAACAGCTCCGACTGGAAGGGCCGGTACAACTTCTTGATGGCCACCTTGTTACCAGTGCGGCTGTCTATTGCAGAACTGCGGGGCGGACAGCTTGGCTAGAGAACCCGCCCCGTAATCGCCAGCAGCCGCCTGCCCTGCCTGCCACCCCGTCCTGCGAACGCTCACCACACTGCACCATAGGCACCAGAGCCCACGGGCTGCAGGTCCTGGTACACGGCGCGCACCTCCCAGGCCGTTTTGGTCACCTCCTGGCGGTAAAAGCCCTTGCGGGCGGGTGGCGGGGAGCTCATCCCCGGCCGGAGCACTGCGCCCCAGGACCGGACCCAGGATCAGGGGCTCCGCCCGCGCGCCCCGGGTCACTGCGTAGCACCGGGAGGACTCCGCGCCGCCGGCCCGCCTGCCTGTGGGACTTTCCCTTACAGACTCTTCTCTTGGGGTAGCCACCCTGAACTCTCTGTAACCGCCAGCTCCCACCCGACCCTTGTCTCTGGCCGGCAAAGTGGTCCCTCCCGGCCCACTGACCAACCGGGCCCTTGAGCCCTGAGCACGTGACACCCCCCTCTGCCCTCCGGCCCCTGCGGAAACCCGAGGAGGCCTCCGGGGTTGGGCCGAAGGCTTGGAAAGGGAGGGGGGGGGAATTGCCCCATAGCTCACTCCGGACCTGGGGCGGGAGGTGTTGCTGAAACACCCTGGCCAGGCTCTATCCTCAATAGACTTCTCGGCCCTGGGGTCTTAGCAGGTGCTTCTCAGAATTCCAACCGTTCCTGATCTTTCAGAACGTTGGGCCCATTCTAGCAACTTAAGTTCACCAACTTCTATGCCAGCCCCAGGTCAGGTCCACCTGCCCACTTACCAATCACACCCAACCCAATTGTTTTCCTGTTCCTGGCTTAACTCTTCTTTCCCAAGGATGCCCCGCCCTGGGGCTGATTCATTCTTCTCTATGGAGGAGGTATTTGGTTCTGTCTCCCAGACATCTCAGGTTGCATTCCCAACCCCATTGTGAGCACTGGCTCTTCATTTCCTAATCTAGGAACCAGAGGGATTGATCATATAGACTCTTCTAGGGCCCCTTTGCCCCTCTGTCCCCCGCCTTGGCCCCCACCTGGTATGTGGAGTGCCTGCTTTAAGTACTGAATAGGACTGGCCCCTGTATCTACCTCACCTGCTATCCAGTTTGGCCTTCAAATCAGAATAAGCTAAAGTGTGTGCCTGCCCCCAGAAAAAAAGAGGGGATCCTATGTGGACTTTCAGCTTGATGCCTCCATGTGAGCTTCTTCTCTGGGATTTGGCCAAGTCCTGAACCAGATGAACCGGGAGGATAAAGCAACCATCCTTCCCCCAGCCTGGTGACCAGAGTCCATTCCAGGATCCCACTGGGTTGATGAGTAGTAACAAGATCCCGCAGAATTCTCTTCCCCTCCCTCCATGCCTGCCTGCCTGCTGCCGTGAATCAGCAGCTCAAGGCCAGCCAGGGCAGCTTTACACCTGGGCAGCCGCTGGTGATGTGGCACATTCGCAAGCAGACAAGAGCGGGCAGGGAAGCTCTGGGCCACTCAGACCACATCTGCCTGTATCCTGTGCCTGCTGGGAGGCCTCTGACCACCCACCCACATCCTCCAACAAACTCCCCAGTTTCCCCCTTTATTCTGTAGGGGACCAATTCAGACCAGGCTTGGGAACTAGGGCCTTGTATCTGGTTCCACTCACACTCCTGATCCCCCAACACCAGCTTGGCTCTGGTCTGCTAGCTTTCCTCCTGGACCAGCTGCCAGGCTAAGGCTTCTGGAGGTCCAAGATTCAGGACACAGGCCTGATACATGTGCTGGCTGTGTCCTGGGCTAAAGTAAAGTAACCTTTTTGCCTTAGCCAGGAAGGAAAGGACAGCTATTCCCCATATCCTGTCCAATCCCTGAGGAAGAACTGGCCTTTATTCCAGAGACAATCCCTCCCCACCACCCCACCCCAGAGCCAACCCCATCACTGAGCAAGGAGTCAAGCCTGTCCACTGAATTCCAATGTACATAAAACAGCAGGGACCAATGTGTGATGGCTATCACACCATTTTCCCCTTTTAGCCTGTGGGTCTTATCCTGCACTGGTCTCCTGGGTTCTTGACCTCTCTACGGAGCTGTGATGGTGCCAGAAATGGCCACTGCTCTCACTGAGTGGTCAAGGGAGTGCAACATGTGCCAAGTCTGTGGGGCTAGCTGCAAGTGGGCCAAGCACAAGATCCAACCACCCCTCCAGGCAACGGGAGTAGTAGAAGCAATGGGGTCTGGAACCTTCCACACAAATAAGAGCCAGAAGGAAGCCCCTTTATTGTGCACTCTTGGTGCAGGCACTTGACATCCAGAGACCCCTGGTCCCTGACAGCAAGAGATCATCATCTCCTCAGGGAGGAGCCACACCCCAGTGTGTCTTCAAACAGGGTCCTACCTCAAAAATCACTTGGGCAGCTCCTCTCCGGGGAGAGGGCAGATAAGGGATGACTCACAGACCACAGCACCCCAGACCAGCTGTAGAGCTGCAAGGGTAGGGGGAGGTAGAATGTGGACAAACAAACGTCAGCTTTGACTCAAGGTCCAGGGGCAAGAGTGTCCAAGTTCATATCCATGGGTGCTCTCCACCCAGCATCCGTGAGATTACACCCCCTACTTCATCCGTTTCCCAGCTGGCAGTGTGTCCTTCTGCCTCCGGATCCTGTAGCAGCTCCTACACTCTAGCCGAAACTCCAGGTTTTTGGATGGATCTTGGCACCTCTCAGGGTTTTAATCTAGTTCACAGCTGGCTCTCAAGACCCAGTAGGCAACAGGAACTTGGGGGAGGGGAGGCAAGAGTCTCTCCAGCTTAGGTGCCCTCCCAGAAATGGCTGCTGACCCCTCGGGTGCTCACAGATTCATACGCACCAGCACACGCCTGCATATGCTCTGATGTGTGCACCAGGAGTGTACGCTCATTTGCCCACTTGCCCACACATCACAGGTAAACACAAAGCTGCAGCCAGCTTTTCCGATTCAGTATCTAGTGATGGCCTCTGCCTTGCCACCCCCAAAAGGAATGCCACTCATTTGGAGGGGGGCCTCAGCTTTCACCCACTCACTTCCAGGTCGAGCTGCTCCAACCACTGGGACTCCCAGCCCCTCAGAGTCTCCAGGTGCCGTGGCCCATTTGCCTTCCTCCCAGTCCAGAGAGTTCTCAAGAGCAGAAGAGATCCAGACAGGAACCCATTAAGATCCCACACACTGAGGTCCCAAGGAGAACCTGGGTGGGCCAAGGTGGGCCCAGAAACGCTAACTGCCCAGGCTCCAACACATGATGGCAGGCATATGTACACATCCGTGCATCCGTGCGTGTATGTAGGTAGAGTTCTCTCAAGGCAAGGGGTCCCAGGTTAAGGGTCAGGGCTGCCTGAGAGGCACCTCCTGAGGAAAACTGGAAAGCTGAGGAAAGGGGGGCAGGCTCAGGCCTCCCCTCAAGCCTCACTGCTCAATCTCATGGGTGCCAGGTAGCTGTGATGGCTCCAGGGGCTTGAAGCTAAGGACTTCCTGGTAAGTAAGCTCTGAGGGAATGAAAAAAGGGTGAGACTGTGCTGTTGTCCCCGCCCACACACACAACCCAGTTCCCCACCTGCATGTGTGGCATCTGCTTCCCAGCCCACATCTACCACTGCCTAAGCTGAGAACCAGAGCCTGCCTTACCCCACGCTGTTCTCCAAGCCG
>NC_022017.1:22048661-22101490 GCF_000317375.1 Microtus ochrogaster | reverse complement strand
AGGGTTTTTCTGTGGTTTTTTGGAGCCTGTCCTGGAACTAGCTCTGTAGACCAGGCTGGTCTCGAACTCACAGAGATCCACCTGCCTCTGCCTCCCGAATGCTGGGATTAAGGGCGTGCGCCATCACCGCCCGGCTCTGGGGGAGTTTCTTGCATGAAACATAAACTCTTGCTCTGAGAAAATGCAACCCACAGACTTCTTGGGCTGCTCCCTCTCCCATGCCCCTCGCCCCGTGCTCACCCTTCCACTCCTCCAGGGTGCGCTCCTTGGCCTCGACACTTTCATCATAGGGCTCAGCCTCTGGCTCGTCGTCAGGGTCATGGTACTGGCTGAAGTACGCATGAGCCAAGGCTTCAGCTGCACTGACCCTTTGGTCACTGTCCAGCACCAGCATCCTTCCAAGGAGGTCTACAGCTAGAGGAACGAGGGTCAACACTACATCCAGTCCTGGATCTGAAGCCCAACCGAGACCCAGGACCAGTCCTCACCCAGAGGGTTGGCTCCATGGAAGACACTGCTGAGATCCTTCTGGGGCATAGGGGGCAGAGACTGGATGTATGTCCGAGCCTGGGGACACATAAGAAGGGCTTGGAGGGCTAACTACCCTCGATTTCCATGGCCCCAAACTGAACAGAAGGCTTCAGGAGACGGCCCTGATGCATTCATTCCAACAGGCCTGGCAGGTGCGCCAGCAAGCCAGAGTCTTGCTCTCGAAGTCTGGGGGCTCCCTAGCTGGGTAGTAGAGGTGCACGCCTTTAATTCCAGCACTCTGGAGGCAGAGGCAGGCAGATCTCTGAGTTCAAGGCCAGTCTGGTCTACAGAGCAAGTTTTAAAACACCCAGGGCTACACAGAGAAACCCTGTCTCCCAAAACAAAACAACAAAAATGTCTAGGGACTCCAGACCTCCTTTTGGCTTCTAATGATGTCTGCAGAAGCCAAATGTTCTAAGCTTTCTCTGCTCTCGCCTGCCTCTACCGTTTATAGCTAGAGGAGTTTTGTCAGTGTTGGTCGGTTGGTTTTCACTGTCTCTCCTACCTGGAATGTCCTCCTGATTCTCCTGCTTTACCCTGAAGGGGTTGAGTTTCTAGTACAAGCTCTATCCTGCTCTGTCCATGTCTCTGATATGTTGCCCATTTATCTGCATACCACCACCTCCCCAACATTGGCTGGTGCTTGGTCAGCAGAACAAACGGATGGATGGGTGGATGGTCACTAACTTACATGCTCTGAGGATATCTTTGCCAGAACCTCAGGGCTGGGTGTGCCCACCACCTCCATGATTCGCTTCAGCTGGTCGATGTCTGCCTAGCTCAGGAAACACCTGGAGGCCAAGCCTTTCCATCCCCAGCCCCTAGTACACTGTGGCGCCGTGGCTCCGGACAGGGAGCCCCACGTGTCATAGCATAAGAAGCAAGACTTCGAAAAAGGGCTGGAGACCACCCCTACCCTGTAGAATGGGACCCCAGCTTGACCCTGCTCCCCAAGGATACAGTCATTTCCAGGAAAGAGGGCCTTCCCTTGGAGCAACTCAGCCATGATGCAGCCCACAGACCAGATGTCCACTGTTGGGGGAGAATAAGGAGACTCTATCAGTATGCCACCACCCAAAGCCTTCCTGTGGAGCTGTGGAGAAGTCTGCCCAGTGACCCCTCATCAAAGCCAGGACCAAAGAAGCCAGTGGTGCCCTTATTCTGTACCCTACCCTGAGAAGAGGTGTGGGGACACCCACCAATCTATAGGCCTTTCTAAAAGCTGGTCCCACCAAGCCCTTGCCCCTTACTCAGAGCTCCAGGCATGCTCTTCTCCCTATGCCCACAGGTTTGTCACCTTCCGTCAACATTGGTGTGAGCACTGTCTGCCCACCCTTATAGGACAAGGCGACTGTTGACGATCGACAGCACCTGTCTGGTTGTAGTGCATCCAGTTCAACATGATCTCTGGCGCCCGGTACCAACGTGTGGCCACATATCCGGTCATCTCCTCATCAGCCTGGCGCGCTAGCCCGAAGTCCAGGATCTGGGGGACCACAGGTGTTATGTAACACACGACACCTACTTCTCTTTGCATCCCCACTGTTCACACCCCATCCTCCTTACCCGAAGCTCGCAGTCCTCATTCACCGCTACATTGCTGGGCTTCAGGTCCTGCAGGGTGGACCTGGTGTGAGTGTGGTAGCTATGAGCCCGAGTAGTGTCTGACCCTCGCCCTCTCCCACAGCTGCACCTACCCTGTGGATGATGCCTGCCGAGTGGATATACTGCAGGGGAGGGCAGACCGGCTGAGCCCAGGCTCCAACCCGGTCTGCCCCAACCCAGGGCGTTCGAGGGAACCCTAGAGCCCACGCGCCCCACCTTCAGCCCACGCAGCAGCTGATAGACGAGGAACTGAACATGCTCATCACTCAGTGCCTGACACTTGACGATGTTATTCAGGTCAGCGCCCATCAGGGTGGTCACCAGGTACCTGTGCCAGGGTCAGGAGTTAGGACAGTGTCTCGCTACCCCCTTCCAGACTAAGCTCCCAAGGCCACCGCCACGCCTGCCCAGGCCGCTCACACTTCGCTGAAATCCTCGATGGATGTAGCCGGCGTGAAGACGTCCAGGAGCCCTATGACCTGGTCAGGGACCCAAGAGAACGGACCACCACACAGCTGTCGGCAACGCCCGACAGGTCAGGGCCCCGCCCATATGGAGGCGTACCCCCAAAAGGCCCCGCCCAACTCGCTCCCGCCCCCACCGGGCGGTGTCCGTTGTTCAATCCCTACACCACTGGCCCGCCGTCTCACGTTCTCGTGCTTCAGGTGTTTGAGTAGGCGCAGCTCCCGGTAAGTCCTCCTCGCGTGGATCAGCGATTGGAAAGGCCGAGACAGCTTCTTCACAGCCACCTTCTGGCGCAGACGCGCGTCGTAGGCCGAGCTGCAAGGTGGGCGAGTGCGAGCGCCTGGCCTGAGTCCACCCTGCGCCGGAGTGCAGGAGAGCAAGCCTCCGCTGCTGGTCCCAAGACCTAGGAAGCCTGTCCCTGCCTGCTCTCCCCGCTGCCCCTCTTGGACCTCCCTTAGGAGACCCCCCCTTTTTTTTCCAATCTTTTCTCTCGTGATTCTAGCCCAAACCTAAGCCTCCACTCAGAACGAGGCCGCTGCCTGGAAAAGACTACAACTATGCCCACGGACACTCCCTAAGCAAGCAGCTCTCCTTCCTAACTGACGCCAAGAACAAGGGAGGCTTACCTTCCAAGCCATGACTCCCCACCCCCATGCCTCTGCACATCAGATTGCTGAAGGAAGAGATGTTTATTGCATCCTAATTTATAAGTGAAGTTGGACGCGGTGGTTCATGCCTGTAATCCCAGCTCTTGGGGAGACTGACGCAAGAGATTTGAGATGCGTTCAAGACTACCTGGTGAAATGCTGTCTCACAAAAAAAAGCCCCCCCCCAACAATTTATAACTGGGTGGAAGGGAACATTCATCTCGAGTGGGTTGGGGGGGGTCTCTGGTCCACTACCACTCCCCAGAGACTGGAGAACCCTCCACCTCTGTACCCTTTTATGTTAGTTTGTTTTGGTTTTGGTTTCTGGAGATAGGGTTTCTCTATGTAGCCCTGGCTGCTCTGGCTCTCTCTCTGTAGACCAGGCTGACTGTGAACTCACAGAGATCCGCCTGCCTCTGCCTCCTGAGTGCCGGGATTAAAAGTCTGCACCACCACCCAGCTCCTCTTCATCCTTTTGTCCTTCACTGGAGAGCCTTAAATGAGCAAATGAGGATATGTCCTCTAGATTGGTGGGACCTAGACCAGGATGATCAGGAGCTGTGGTCATAGAGCTTTCCCCCAAGTTCTGGTCCCACCGCCCTCAAGACTGGAGCAGCTGTGAACTCACTGAAGGAGCCCAGCTGGCTTTAGTCTCTCGCTCTTGAGTCTCTTCATCCCAGGGTGTACCCTTCCCTGCGGTGAGTGGAGACAGGATTCCACCCATTCCACAAGATGAGGGAAGGCAAGGACAGGACATGGTGGGTCTGGGATGTTCATGGGACTAAAAAGTAGCAGAGAATAGTTGGCTCCCTGCGATAAGCAAAATGTCTAAATAACTCCTGGGATGAGGTGCGAAGGGAGTGGCCACCAGAGCAGCAGATCCTCTTGCTCCACCGCATCTGAACAATTGAGTTACAAAGAGCTGGCATCCTACCACCAACCTCAATAGTGCAACTGAACAAACCCAGGTCACAGATCAGTAGAGCCCGACCTGGGACTCACTTGGGAAAGTTGGCTATCTCCCAGTAACTCCTAAACAGCCAATCCGGGACGACTCCATCTGAGTCAGTGTCCAAGCCCTCTGCAAGCAGTCTTCACCAGCTCTCTCCCCACCCACCCAATCTTCTCCCTCTCTCCCCTTCCTTCCCTCTCTCTCCTCCCCTCCCTCCCTCCCTCTAATTTATTGTATTATTTTTTTAACGGGATTGTGTGTAACTTCATCCTCTATTTGCTGAGCCCATAAGCATCCCAGACACAACCTGTCTTATCTTTTCCTCTGTTCTGCTCCTTGGTTATTTTGGGAGGTATCCTGTTTCTACTCACTGTGGAGGGGGGTACACCCGGGAGAAAGAAGCAAGAAGAAGATAAAGTGTTAATGGAGAACAAGCTTATCCATCTCAGAGTGCTGGGATTACAGGCTACAGACATGGGGTGCAATCTCGCTACCCAGCTCACTATGGGCCCGGTAAAGCAGGACTGGTTTCCTTTATGTTAAAGAGTCTATAAGATGTCATCAGCAGCCCTGCCGTCAGAGATTTGACACAGGCTTCTGGTGACAGGCCAATGACAGCACAAGATCCAAGATTTGAGCCTCAGCCCCCATTCCCAATGTCCACACCCTTTGACCAGCTTGTCAACACGGACTATCTGCACCCATTCTTCAGTCCCGGGTGCCTGAGAGCTAGCTGGCTTCAGCCAACCCGAACTCTGCCCCATCAAGACTCTAACCCCTGGTCCTCAAGCCCTAGCTGTGGGGCTACATCCCGAGATCCTTTGTTGGGTAAACTGGGGTAGGGTGTAGACAGGAGGGTAAGATGTCTGATTTCTGCTCAAGCCTCCGTCTGAGACTCCTGGGATACTGGAGAAGGGGGTAGGATCTACTGTCCCAGTTTGATGCCTTCCGAAGAAGAGAGGTCTCCTCGCCATACTGGGTGCCTCCTTTTCAAATACTCGGGTCTGGGGGCATGTTAGATCCTGAAACTACTTAGACTCTGCCCCAAATAACCCTGATGGCTGCTCCATTTAGAGGCCCCCAGAGACTTGCTCTCCCGCCAGCTGTGACACCGCGGGATTCGGCCTTAGTGGGGGAAACTAGGAATTAGAGATGGGGGCACGTTAGAGGACCCCCCTCCCTGCCACGAGTGGAATCTAGTAGGAAAGTTTCCACCGTGTCCCCTTCCCCCCATTCATTCTTCGGAAGCGTGCCGGCCGGGGGCGGAGGCAGGGCGAGGCCCCTCCCCACGCCGGGAACCCCACGTCGCGCTGGAGGGTCGCGCACATTTTCCCGCCCAGCTCCCACCAGATCCTCGCCGGCCCCTACCAGACCGAGCCGTAGGCGCCGGAGCCCACCGGGCGTAGGCTCTGCAGCCGCTGCGGCACCTCCCATACTGTTTTGTTCAGCTCTTGCCGGTAGAATCCCGCGCGCGGACCCGACATATCCGCAGCGGCAGCAGGAGCGAGTTGCCCCGGAACCCCGCGCAGCACCCGGCCCGCGCCCCACGCCCAGCAGGCGTGAGCTCCGCTGAGCAAAGCCGGGTGGGGGGTGGGGGGCTGCGGCGCAGCAGGGCGGGGCGGCGGGGCGGGGCCGAGGCCGGGCGGATTTCCCCAGCCAGGCGACCGGAGGCGGGGTAGCGGGGGGGGGGTGGGGGGCAGGATGGGAGGGGAAGGTGGAGGGGGGTTTTTCCAGAGACAGACACGCCAGCTTCCTGCCCCTCGGAGACGGCGACAAAGGAGAAAGCCGTCTTCCCTCCCGTGGGGGTGACGAGCAGACCCCTTGCTTGTATTTCCCTTCACCTTCTGCCACACGCTCTCCCCGCCCTTCCCCAGGTCCCAGCTCAGACTCCTTATTCAGAAATGAGATGAAATTGTCAAAAGCGAGCTACAGCACATGGCAAGAATACTTTCAGAACAAAAAACACTAACCACGTAAAAACTAAAGGCTCTAGGTTAAAGAACAGCGCCGTGGCGTTAACCCAGGTCCCCACTGTGGGAGGAGCGTTGTGGCCTGGACGAGGAGGACGCCTCCGTTTAGCATTACTGGTTCACCTCCTAGTAGACTTACCTTGGCGACAGCCTTCAGGAGACCTATCTACCCCGCCTCTTACCCTAACCTGGGTCTAGAAGTTCCTGGAAGAGGTGAGCTCCCGGAGGCCAGTCAGGACCAGGGACAGCAGCAGCACCATGGTTGTGGCCACAAGGTTTGGTCCCCAGATGGATAACTTTTTGATACTGGGTATTTTTTTTTTTTCTTCGAATGAAGCACCCACATCACTTGGCACCCACGAAAGGCACCCAGTCCTGACTTTCTCAGGGCATTAGTACAAGATGTCTCCGCAAATCTGCCACCCAGGTGCAAGTTGTTTGTCACCAAACACAGAAAACTCCCTTTTCCTGGTGTCCAAGGTGGATGCTCTCATGTGCAGTAAGGCCTCACGATTATGTGTTACTCAAGGACAGCGGTTCTCAATATGTGGGTCTCGACCCCTTAGGGATCACCTAAGACCATCAGAAAACAGATATTTATTTACATTACGTTTTATAACAGTAGTAAAATTAGTTATGAAGTAGCAACGAAAATAATTTTGTGTTGGGGGGGTCACCGTAACATGAGAAACTCTTGAGTCTCAGCATTAGGAAGGTTGAGAAACACTGCTGTAGGCCCTACTTTTAGTCACATTTAGAAGTGAACATGGAGCCAGGCGTCATGGTGCACGCCTTTAATCCCAGCACTCGTGAGGCAGAAGCAGACAGATCTGTGAGTTCGAGGCCAGCCTGGTCTACAAGAGCTAGTTCTAGGACAGGCTCCAAAGCTACAGAAAAACCCTGTCTTGAAAAAAAAAGCCCCCCCAAAAAACAAACGAAATAAGATGGGCAGTGGTGGCACATGTCTTTAATTCCGGCACTTAGGGAGCAGAGGCAGGTGGATCTCTGAGTTAGAGGCCAGCCTGATCTACAGAGTTCCAGGACAGCCAGAGCTATACAGAGAAACCCTGTGAAGAAACAACAAAACAAAAATTGTCAGCTAACCTAAAATAAATTAATGAAGTATGAACTACTAAAAGTATCTACTGTGAATCCCGGGGCACAGTAGGGGGCCAAGGAAACAGCTCCAAGCCTTGTCCCTCTCCCAAGACTTCGCCCAAGCCCCAGGCCATCCTTGGCACCAATTTCCCCTCTGGGAGCCATTCTCATTTCTGGAGCCTAGCCAGAGAACCTGAGGGTGGCCCCAGCCCCCACTGCTCAGGACAATGAAGAGCTCGGAAAGTACCTTTCCCAGGGGTGGATTGAGGTTTTGTGCGAAACTAATGGAGCTTCAGCTAAAGGCAGGGGAGAGGGGTACTGAGCCCAGGGTGATGGTGGGGGGTTGGGAAACTTGCCTACACAGTGGCCAGGGGGGAGGGTAGTGGCCTTTGTCTGTACAGCAGCAGGGCAGGGCCAGGCAGTTACCAGGGTAACCTGCCTCTTCGCCTCTGCATTCCTAAGGATGCCCAATTTGGCTCAACTGGAAAAGTGGGGAAGGGGGCAGGATGAAGGCTTAGGCGGATAGCGGCCACCTACCCAGGAGAGCCTCCGATCAATTTTCCTGACCTCTGCCCCCAACAAGTCCAGGTGGTCAGAGCTGACTACTGTTAGCCAGGGGTTAGGCCTAGCCAGGCTTAGCTCTCATACAATGGTGATTCTCTCTGGACACCCCTTGCCACCTGCTGTGTCAAACCACAGGTATCAGGTGCCTTCTGCGGATTGTGTGGGATCAAAACAAACACTACAGGGAGGAACCACTTGAGTCTGAGCTGGTAGTGAGGGTAACCGTGAAGCAGGAACAGGGTAGCATAGCAATAGAGGGCAGATAGCGGAGGTCGGGAGTCGGGGGGAGAAGGGCTGCAACCTAAAAATCCCAGGACCCTATCTCCATCCTCTGCTATGACTTAGTGCCACCCCTAAATATCAACCCCATCTTTTATTGCCTCCCTGTGCTCGAGCTCCCTTTTCAATTAGACAGCTGTGTCAATTCCCCGGGGTCAGCTTGCCCACTCAGAGCCCAGATTCTGCCAGTGGGTCAGAACGCACTTTGTAAAAGATAACTCTGGAAGGTGCTGGTTTAGGGACTAGAGGCTGAGGACCATAGCCCCTTCTCACCCTACTCCATTGTCTCTGGTACCATGGAAAGATGAGGACATATAGGCAAGCTCCTCCCTGGGATTGTTGGTGATGCTGCTACACTTCAAGGCTGGTCTCATGCCCCTCCCCATCCCTAAGCACTCCAACACAGAGGCCAAGTTTTTACCCCTTGCTGATTCCCAGTGCAGGACAAGCCCTGAATCTCTACATACACTTGTCTACCCTTGAAGGAATGTGAGGAGAAAGGATGGACACCCCACCTGGAACCTACTGGGACTGCCAGGCACCCCCAAGCTTAGCAGTGTGTATGCTTCTACCAAATGAGAAGATAGTTTTCAGGGGTCCATTCTGGATGCCAGGCCCCATGATTCCCAGTTCTTTTATCCCAACTCTGCATTCCAAAACCCCTTCACCCCTGCTGGCTTAGTGATACTTAGTTCAGATTTCCTGGCCAGCCATCTCTGCAGGAGAGTCTTGTTATTGGATCACAGAAGAAGCATCACTTCAGAGGGATGTTGGCTGATGGCCTTGCAGCTCCTCAGATCAGGACTAACCAGACACAGAATGTGCCAGTGCATTGTGGGAATAGTTCAGAAGGATGGGATCCACAGACAGCATTTGGATCCAGCCAAAACTAAATGGCCATTTCACTTCCTATTGCAGAACAGTGACTTGAGTAGGTCTCTGGAGAGCATGGGAGGCTCCCCAAGAACACACCCACAGGTCCAGCTTGCTCCTGGGCTCTGTCTGGTATGGTGCCTGTTACCAGAAATGTTTGTGGAGCAGGGTGTGGTGGCATACACCTTTAATCTCAGAGACTGAGGTTCAAGGCCACTTCTGGTCTACAAAGCCCCTTCTAGGTCAGCCGTTCTAGGTCAGCCAGGTCAGCCAGTGTTGCGCACTGATAACCTTGTCCTTGTGGAATGGAATGAGGCCCTTTCACTGTTTGCACATCTCAGTTTAACTCATACTAGCCCTGGAGTACTTTTTTCTTTTCTTTTCTTTTTTTTTAACTTTATTTCATGCACACTGGAGTTACAGATAGCTGCTGTGAGCCGCTATGTGGGTGCTGGGAATTGAACCCTGGTCCTCTGGAGAAGCAGTCTGTGCTCTTAACCACTGAGCCATCTCACCAGCCCCGTCGATTCTTTTTGGTTTTTCAAACCAAACAGGGTTTCTCTGGAGCTTTGGGGCCTACCCTGGAACTCACTCTGTAGACCAGGCTGGCCCAGTCAGAGAGCTAGTCCAGCTCTGTATGCGGTGGCTTGAGTGAGAACAGACCCACAGACAGGCTCATGTCTGAATGCTTGGTCCCATTCGGTGGACTGTTTAGGATTAGGAGATGTGGCCTTGTTGGAGGAGGTTTGTTACTGGGAGGTGCATTTTGAGGTTTCAAAGGCCAATGTCAGTTGCGGTCTGTCTCTGTCTGCAACTTTCAGACCAGATGTGAGCTCTCCACTACTGCTCCAGTGCAGTAGCAATGTGTAACTGACGCCATGGCCCCACCATGATGGTCAGGTACTAACCCTCTGAAACTATAAGCAAGCTCCCAAATAGGTGATTTCTGTTGTAAGTTGCCTTGGTCATAGATCTCCTCACAGCAACAGCACAGGAGCTAAGACACTGTCAGATTCCTGGAATTCGTGCACCACTGGTTCTCCGGCCATGGACTTTGTATCCCTCAACATCTTGTGGCGCTGAGTGGAAGTTGATCTCAAGGCCCCCCTGAAACTCTGTACGCACATAATTTTCATACATATGTGCCTAGAAAACATGTGCTCTACGTGCCACCACACCTTACAAACAGGTACGGAGGGCTAGCCAGCCAGCTCAGAGGTTCAAGGAGCTTGCCTGGCCACCAAGCCCAAAGGCCTGAGTTTGATCCCCAGCACCCACAAGGCGGAAAGAAACAACTGCAGAAACAAGTGTGGGGAATGCAAGGTTAGGGTAGGACATACACTCCTCCCCTCCTGCCGTGCGGAAAGCCCAGTGGAGAAAAAGTGGAGAAAAGTCAGTAGAGGGTGTGGGAGCTGAAGGCGGCTAAAGCTCAAGATGTTGAGCTAGCCTAATCCCTGTGGCCAGAGAGATCCCTGATTGGCCCACATAAGGGCTGATTTTGCATCCAGAAAAAGGCTGTGAGGAGCACAGGCCCAAGGTGCACAGGGACAGATGGGCAGCCCAAAGAGAAATCCAGTCAACCAGAGTGAAAAAGACAACTGTATTGGATTTACAATAAAGATTTACAAAAAGGGGGTGGGTAATCCTGGGGGAGATGCTGTTCCAGCATCCCCAGATCCAGGCAGGGCCTCCAGGACAGCCTGTTTGACAGCTGAGACCAGGACCTCAGTTTTCTGGGTCCGTCTGGCCACCTGGGCCCCGACGTCTGACGTCCAGCTTGACCTTAGAGGTGGAGCCAGTGATGGCCCTCAAAGTCCTCCTGGAGTGCCTGCGGCCCTTGGGGAGGCTCAGGTGAGGTCAGGAAGGCATCGTACCGCTTTTTCTTCTCCTTCCATCTGGCAGACAGATACAGTCCAGGAACTGGCCATGGGAGCTACAGGCCAAACCCAGGTTATCTGAGGCTAGGCTGCTGGTGCATGGGAAGCGGAGGCCAAGGCCCCACTGCCCCCAGTGGCCCAGTGTGGCTTTGTAAGGCACATTTGCGAATTACTCAGGAGACAATACAGAGAACACCCGATGCTGGTGCCATTGGAAGGAGCTGGTGCTGACTCGGGCGCCCGGGCAGTATTGCTCAGGAGAAAGACGCTATAGTCTACAGGAGGTGGGCCCACTACACCCACTCCAGACGCCTTGGGTGCATCCTCTACTGGAGAGAGAGAACTCAGCTACAGCCAGTGCAATCTCACGCCAAGGGGCTGCCCAGTGCCATGGTACCACACACCTGCATCCTGAGGCAGCACTGATAGGTCAGAGGTCTGTAACCTTGTTCTCAAGTGCAGCAGCGATCTGCTGCAGGCGGAAGGCCAATTGCATTTTTTGGGCTGCAGGGTCCTCCTCCAAAGCATTGATGATCTAGGGGGTAGGAGTGGGGATGGAAATGGACACAGAGGAGACCTGTCAGATCACAGGCTGGGGGTGGACGGGGGCAGACTGTCCTTGCATTTCACCAGAGACCCAGACCATACCTCATCATAGTACTTTTGTGTGTACTGGTACAGCTGGTGCAGTGCCACAAGTGTGTTCAAGGAGTCTGTGTGTGCCTGAAGATGACAGTATTGTACCCAGTATGAGATGGGGCTGTGGGAACCCCAAGACCAGTCCCACAGAACACAGAACAGCAGGCTGTAAAGCATTGGCTGCATGGCAACATCATAGATACACCAGTAAATGGGCCGCACCCTGGTAAGGCCACATGCAAAGCCCATGAACATGGGAGAAGCTTGCCCAGCCATAGCCCGTATAGTGAGTATGTCAGGGCTCGGAGCGACTCATTGCCTACACATCAGCTTCTACACACACATCTGTTCACCCCTCCCAGGACTCAGCTACACTCAAGGCAGCTTGCCTGGCCAACATGCCCACTCGGCCACCCTCTGCTGCTCTCATCCTAGCAGTCTCAACTTGCTCTGCAGTTCAGTGCCTGGCTCAGTAGTGGGCAGTAGAGAGAACCCTTGCTCTCGCCGAGCTCAGTGGCCCTTACCCGGGAGATCTCTGCCAAGTGTGTGTTCATGTCTTGGTCGCTGACCTGCACCATCTGGCGGATGCTCTTATAGTAGCTATGGGAGAAGAAGGGTTATAGATGAGTGAGTGGAAGGGAAAAGGGGGTAATAGACCCTGGGGTCTCTCAGGGATTCCCAGTTGTTCCTCAGCCCTCCTCCACATCACTCACTCCTCCACCATCTTCTTGTAGGTAGAGATCTCCTTTGCGTACAGCAGCTTGTTGCTGGGAGAGTCCTGTGGAAGACAAAAGCCTTGACACTGGGCTAGGCTCAGCTACTCAACCCTCACAAAGAGGGAGTGAGGTTCCTGCTCAGACTCTGAGTTAGAAAGCACTGGAGGCTGGGGTGGGGATGAGTAGAAAGGAGCAGAAGTCCCATGGGAGGTAAAGGAAAGGAGGTGGTCATCTTCCCAGTAGCCCTGAAGCCCTGGTCACCTTCCACCTGCTTCTGAGCCCCAAACATACAAAACCACATTAAGACAAGCTTTTGGCATAACCCAAACTCACCCCATCTCAGTCACAGCTTTCTCGCCATGGACGCTGTCCAGGCCAGGCCCGCCACCCCACCCGCGCGGTTGACCCACAAGCCCTACTCACACGGCTCAGCTTGTGCTCCGTGCGAGTACAGGCATCCATGAAGGTCTGTGCAATGACCGACAGGGAGGCGTCTACCACTTCATGTACGTGAACATCAAAGATGAAGTGAGGGTTCTTCAGGATGTTCACCCAGAACCGGAGCGGTAAACTGTAGCAGACGGACAGAGAGTGAGGGGCTGTGCTGGGCGACGGCAGGGGGCAGAGAGGGCAGGGCCTCACCTATTGGTCTTCCAGATATGGATGGTATCCTCATCCCGGATGTCATGCTTCTCTGCCTGCTCATCCAAGAAATCAAAGAAGTACTTGACTGCAGGCGGCACGGCATTCCCAGGTGCCAGCACACTTTGAAAAAAGTTGTCCACAAACTGCTGCAGAGTGCCCTATGGAGGAGAGCAGCTGGGTGTGACCCCTGGGACACAGCCCTAGGCATCAGTGTGTGGGGATGTGTACCTGTGCATGAGTGTTATCACCTTGACTGAGAGCAGCCGTGTCAGGTAGATCTCTGTGATGGCCTTGGTTCGCTCTTTCTCCTTCATGCTGCCACGTTTGGACTTGCCTTCATCTACCTCATCTGTTGGCCGCACCAAGTGCCACACGCGGTTTTCCTCTTCCAGAAGGGCATGGCCTGTGGGGAGCAAGGAGCTGAGTGACCCAGCTCCAGTTCAGACATGGCCTGAAGCTTGGTAGGTAGGGTCCTAGGGTCCACTAGGTGGCAGCAAAGGGAGGATGTGGTTTTCACAGCCGGTAGAGACTAAGACAAGAAAGACAGCTAGACTCACGCTCCCCAGGCAGATCCTGTTGGCTGTCCTCTGGCTGTTGGGAGACTCCCACCTTAGACAGGATGAGGGTGGCTCCATCCCGGACCTGGGGATAGAGTCATGAGGGAAGGCTATGCTTCTACTGTGGGATTCAGTACTATTCCCCTGCCTGGGTATCTCCACACTCACGTTGTAGTGCATAAGGGTGTTGATTCGTTTCCACCGGCCTTCCCGCTGAGAGGTAAGGTCCAAGTCAGACAGAATCTGGGCTGTGGACCCAGGACGCCATTCTGCAGAAAGACATAGCTAAGTTTCTGGAACCTAGGGCTGTATGGCTGCCCAGTCCCAGAAAGCGCTGGGCACATGGGCCTCAGAACAGGCAGTACCCACCGAGGACCACGCTATCAGGCTTGGGCCAGCAAGAGCAGGGCTGAGTGCGGTACACCTGATCAATGATCTTCTCTTTGACCTGAGATATGGTGTCGCAGTTGAGGACCTTAACTGGGATGGCCTCAATGCCTTCATCCTGAACGATCACACTCACCGTCTGCCAGGAAACACAGGATTAAGACCCAGCTAAGGGAGGACCCCATAACCACAGCTCTGCATCAGAGAGATTCCACCCAAGAAAAACTGGCTTCATTCTGCTGAGTTCAGAAATGGGGTTCAAGTTCCTGGCTCAGCTTCCCCTCTGCAGCTCATGGCTCTGGGGAACTCACCAGAGGGGCATATTCGACATCATCCCCAAGCAGCCCTGTGTCGTTTAGGGTGTACTTGGCCTTCTTCTGCACAGCGTCCACTGGCCCCTTTTCCACCTGGTGTTTGATGGCCTTGAAGAGCTTGTACAGGGGCTCACCTGCGCTATCCTGGAGCAAGGGGGCTGTATGAGTGGGAGGCATAGGACTGATACACACGGTGGGGCAGGTCCTCCTTCAAGGCACCAGAGAGGCAGGTGTTGGGAGGGAAGGTACCCATTCACCCACCCTTGATCCTATGGTTGGAGCTCACCTTGAGGTACTGGTACAGACAGATGGACATCCAATTGGACAGCATCCTCTCCACCACTGTCTCAGATCTGAGGGTACACAGAGGCTTCATATAACCAAAGCCCAGCCGGCCCCAGGACCCCACCACAAGGCACATGTGAGCAGAAAGGCAGTGTGGCCCCCGTGGAGGGGACGTAACCATCCAGAAGGGCTATGTAGCAGCTCAGACCAAGGGCAGTACCTAGTGGGGACTGGTTTTGTGTCTGTCCACGTGAGCCCCACCCCACCCCACCTGTCATTCACACAGGCTCTGTCACCCACAAACCTTCGCAGCATCAGCTTGGGGTTCTTGGCCACCACATACTGCTCCATGAGTTCCAGGAAGAGCGTGCGCATGATGTCTGTGTAGTACTCCAGCTTCCCATGCAGGGCCACTGTCAGCAGCGATGCGAAGTAGACCTTGGCACGAGCTGAGAACTCACGCTGGTTCTCTAGGGTGTGGATGAACTGCAGGGCAGCCGAAGAGGGGACACTTGAGCGCCTGTGCTACAGCCTCACCCCTCTCTGACCCTCTGAGCCCCGTCACAGCCCGGCCCCCTCTGCTCACATTGATGAGGAAGGATTTGCTATTAAGCAGGTTGGAAAACTGGTAAAGGGCCTGCTCCACAATGGGCCGCCGTGACTCAGGGATGTCTAGCTTGCCAGTGATCATGACATCCTTGTCCCCGTCCTTGGAGGGCAGGAAGAAGACGCGGTCGGTGTAGGTCTTATAGTCGAGCGTGGGGATGCCCGCCTCATGCACATCATTCGTCTGGTCCTCCATCTCAATCATCAGGTCTGAGAAAGGAAGGGAAACCAGAGTGAGGCATCCCTGGCCACCTACTCCTGCTTCGGCTACTCCTACCCTCCTGCAGTTTCGAGCCCTAAGAGGTGGCCTAAAAGATCCAGGGATTCTGATACGAGCAGCCTGAGGACTGAACTGCTGGAGGCAGCCCCTACCTGTGAACTCCTTCTTGCAGCGGTCACGCACGCTCTCCTCCAAGCCTTCCAGCTGGGATTTAATCTTCTCATACTCACGCTCAGCCTGCTGGCTCTTCCTCCTGTTGAGCATAGAACAGCTCTCAGCTATCGGTCAGCTGCTAGGGTCGGAAGGGCTGGTGTAGGAGGGATGAGGGGACTGCCACCTGGGGCAGGACTCACCAGTAGCAGTAGATGGATACGGCAATGATAAACACCATGGGCACCATGACCAGAGGCAGGATGAGACTGAGCGGCACGTCACTCACACGTGTGTCATACTCCACCCGGCCTAGCACCCACTCTCGAGAGCCAAACTTCACCTGTGTGGAAGCTAGGGCTCAGCGCAGGCAGGTGTAGGCAGCGGCAGCTCCTCCTGAGGGTCCCCAGGCCCTCCACAGCCCTCCCGCTCTCACGCACAATGAACTCAGGTAGGTTGTGTGTTGTGTCTCGCTTCTGCCGTCGCTTGGGTGGGGGCTGCACCTCTGGGGGTTCACAGTATAGGTCAGTCTCAGTCAGTGTCTTCATAATGCAACGCTCAGCACCCACAAATGCCTCAGCCTCCTCCAGCGTCATGGCCTTGTTCAGATTGGTTCCCTAAAGAGGGTCGGGTGGCAGAGGTCAGGATGATCAGCGAGACTCCCTGTGCTGTACTGGGTCTCCATGTTGTAGGTCTCCTTACCCGGGCGTGGATGAGCTTGTTGACCTGCTTCTTGACACCACCTGTGAAGTTCTCAAAGGTAGGATCAGCCACATACTCGAAGGCACCAGCTTCAGTCCTAAGCAGGGCACGATGACCATCCATCTGTATCAATGCGGTGAGGTTGTAAGCCTCAGGTTCTTCAGGGACAGCAGGTGACAAGAAAACGACCTTGGTGTCATTGTAGAACACGTACTCAGTGCCCATGACCTGTGGAATGGGTCCAAAAACTTCAGGCCACTTGATGAAGACCTTGCCCCTATTGGTCCCCAGTTGCCCATGTTCCCATTAGAACTCAGCCCATGGCAGGACAGCACAACTGACCGTCATGGGCTCCAGGGATCCAGCCTCCCGCCGCCGCCGCCTCCAGGACCTCAAGGGCTCAGCAATGACAACCATGGCAAACTTCTGGATGAGGCTGAAGCCCTGGCCAGTAACACTGATGCTTCGGCCACCACTGGGGGTTGGGAAGAAGCGGTGCTTAAGTGAGTTCAGCTAGGCAATGGACGCTCAGCCAGCTTCCAGGCTCCACTCCACCAATCCATACCCCCGGTGGGAAGTGGCACAGTAAAAAATGTGAGCAGTCAGAGGCAGGGGAAGGGAAGAAGTTGCCCTGCTCTGACCCTGCTATCTGGGTTCTGAGGAGGAAGCCCATTAGGGTGCAGTGGGGTTTTCTAGAGGATTCCTTCTCCTGCCCTGCCCAGCCCAGTTCTGCCACATTCCTCAGGTCAGCAGGCGGGGGTGGGAAGACACTAGCCAGGAAGGGGAGAGGCCACACCTGACAAAGCTTCTCAGTGGCTCAAAGGCTCGTAACACGGGGTTCTCACAGTAGGTGAAAGAGACGCCGGAGCTGGGCACTCGGGAGTCCCCGTAGGAAATTTCTAGTACTGCGTGGCCTGGAGCCAACTGTGGACCCGTGATGCATTGCAGCTGAGCCCCAAACTTTGTCCTAGGGTGGGAGGTGCTTGTCAGTAGGTCAGGCCCCCTCCATGACAGACTCAGGCATTCCCAACCTTCCCCCAGAGCCAGGAAGGCTCGGCAGCCACAGGCAACACATACACTTCACAAGGGACATCATTGAGGGTCACCCGCACATCCTCCTTGGAGCCTGTGTCCAGGTCAGTGCCATTGATGGTCAATGTGGTACCACCTGCCTGTGGCCCTTGTCGTGGCTCCACACTGAGAGGTTGGGGTTGCTGAGAACAACAGACATAGTTAGTGCCAAGGACTCAGGGGTCACCGGATAGTGGTTACTGTTAGAAGCAAACTGCTATAGGGTCAGGCGCTTACTTGATAAGTGAACTGGACGTGTGGCGGTGAATGGCCGAGCTTTCCATTAACATCCACCTCAATCCCTCCTGTGAAAGGCATCTCCGCAGCCTTGATTGCACACACAATCCTGTCGACACACAGAACCCAGTTAGCTCTTTACTTACCGCTGTACCATCAGCACAGCTGCTGGGAGCTCAGGCTGAAGACAGTTCACTCACCGGGTAGATACAGAGTACCACTTGGGTTCGAAGGCACAGTTTTGGCCAGCCACAGTGATCTTCTTGACATCATCTGCTGTGATACCCAAATTGGACCCATGGATAGTGACGCGGATGCCCCCACCCAGCGGGCCTGTCTCAGGCTGGATCTGAAATTGACAGAGCCCAGTGAGGGAATGGCTTGGGAGATGAAGACATGGGGATGGGATACGTGCCAAGCCGTGACAAAACTCACCCTGGTAATGACTGGTGGCGGGCATTCAGAAGTAACATTGTTGCACAGAGCCTCATACACACACCTGTTCTGCCCACCACACCACACACACCTGTAGGCAGGATCGGCAGCCAGACACAGGCTACAGTCACTGCGGCCAAAGGAGCAATTGTAGAGTGTCACTGTGGGGGAGAACGGACAGTTAGTGGTCGTTCTGGTCCCTCCCCCACCTCCCCAGATTCCACCTACCTTGTAGCTTGCTGTCAATTTTCTTGTCAAAGGACTTAACATACAGGTGAAGAGGCAGCGTTTCGTTAGCGTCATGGGATAGCTGCATGGGACACACAGGGACAAATGTACTTCCTGCCCCTCTAAAACCCCAGAAGCCACAGGAATCTTGCTACTGCCAAAGGTCAGTGAAGTCTGACAGGGTAGACAGGAATCGGTGCACTTCAGACACACATACCCTGAACGTGAGAACGCTCGGGGACATAGACAGAGGTGCTCAGAGACCACAAGGCACAGAGCAGGAGAGACAAGACTCTGAGTAGGCTCCAGTCATAGAGGTAATACCCACCCTCCAGCCCTAAGACCAGTAGTCGTACCTTTGGGGTCTTAAAAGAGAAGTCCCCTGACTTCTGTATAGTCACAGTTGCCTCGAACTTCAGAAGGTCACTGCCCACACAGAGGGAAGAGACCTAAAGAGAGTCCAGTCAGCATCCTCTAGGAAAGTCGGTCAACTGTCCTGCCCCCCAGAGGCAGAGAATTTGTGCCTGCAAAAGCTCCCGAAGAAGCCCACCACTGAGTCTGCTCCATGCTCAGGTACCTCTGAAGACCCTCTGCCTCCCTCCCTATCTCTAATGTCTCCCGAGTGCTCTCAGTACTGAGTGGAGACCCAGGCATCCCAACCTCGGGAGAATGACTCTCAGACTTCACCCCAGGCCTCTCTACCTTCTCAGGATCCAAGTTCTTGCCCTGGAAGGTCACTTCTGTCTCATAATTCATGGGGATGACTGAAGGGCTAGGGGCCAGGAACTGGGGGCAGTTTTCCTCCTGTGAGAGAGCAAAGCTGCTTAGATGGAGAGTCTCTTACCACTGTGGCCCTAACCACAGTTACATCTGAGCCGCTGGCTCACCATGTGGGCACGTATGATTCCATCTTCTGGGTTGGGTGAGGCCTCCCGACACTCGTGATACATCAGGTCCCACTGGCACATCCAGCGGTTGCTAGCACAAGAGATGCACCTGGAGAGAGGATCATAAAAGTATGAGGGGCCCAGAATATGAGAGGAACCTAGGGCTGGGGAGGGGGCCTCAAAAGGCAGCCAGGACTCACGGCAGGTTCTCCACCAGGCTCATAGCCTCTCTGCAGTCATAGAAAGGATACTGGTGGGAGGTGAGGAAGACATTGTCATGTTTGAAGAGGAGCTGGATGCTCACAGCCACATGGTCTGCAGAATGTAGGTGGGAACAGGGTCAGGTGTAGCAGAAGGGTGGAGCTGGCCCTCCCCCAATGCCCAGCTGAAAGCAGGCCTGTGCTGGGCTCATAGGATACAATATGGATACCCCAGTCTGTAGGCTCAGCTGGTCTGTTGCATGTTAAGTGGCCTGCTGATGCTGTCAAATCTGGGCTCCGGTGTCAGCTCCCAGGCCTAGGCTCATCTTTCTCCCCTGGGATTGGCTGCTTTCGTACCCTCTCTCTGTTCCTACAAGTGCTGAGGGCAGTGGCTCCTCCGAGTCTGGGCGGGAGGGCCTCCCAGGTCCCTGTCCCTATCACTCTGTGGCCTCATGGCCTTGTTACCCCCAACAATCAAGGGACTGGACAGCTACAGCACCTGTCTTAGCCCAGACTGAGGCCTTCAGCCTCAGGAGACAGCGCCAGCAGCATCGGGCTGGACACAGCAATGAGGGGGGATGGACATCTGTGCAATAACTTGTGGGGGATCCTGATCTTTGTTTCCCCAGAACAGAGCACTCAGCCCTCAGGCCAAGACCAAGGTACTTTCAAAACTGGAAAATGTTTCTCCCTCCCCAATAACAGCGACCTGCACCCGGGATTGGTTCGTACATGGTGCTCAAAGAACTAAAATGCGATAGAAGACAGAGTATAAGGAAAAGCTGTGTGCAGGAAAAAGGAAGCTGTGTAGGTCCAGAGGCTAAAGGCTATAAGATCTCACCTTGGCCGGGTGGCGTGCTAGGGATGCTGCTCGGAGGGTCACAGGTGATGGCGTCCCCTTCTACCCTGGCAGGGCGTGGTGGTGATTCACCAAAGAGGCAGAGCAACTCATCCTCCTCAGTCAGGGTGGGTAGGGGGTTGACAGACAGCTGTACCTGCAGGAGGAGACAATCTCTAGAATGTGTCTCTCTGTCTAGGGTTCATGTGGTCCTGGGTACAAGGCACCTTGTGGTTTCTCTGATAGCTCCCAGCCAGCAGCTGTGTAAGGAGAGCCCCACCTGGCCCTGCACAACACCACTTGCCACCTGTCACATACCTTCCCTGGGGCCCGCCGGCTCATGTTCTGTGGGTTAGCATCAGTGATGGCCACACAGGACTTGTCCCGGCTCCACAGCCAGTGGCCATTTTCCTCTGCCCGCGTGCACTCGGCCTTCCTGGTGCATCTGCAAGGACAGAGAATCATCTCAGCTCCAGTACTCTCTGGCCTCCAGGCCATTGGGGCAAGGACAAACTGCTCACCGTCCCTCGACGACACACCAGCCACAGTAGGGATCTTGGGAGTCACGACACTGAGCACAGGTTTGATAGCTCTGACATTCTTGCACTGGGAGCCTGAACACCTAGGGGTGAAAGAGCAGGACTTTGGGCAAATGTGACTTACAGACACCATGCTCTTCTGGGACTACTGACAGGGAATCCCCTGGGCCAGCTCAATTTATAACCACCTACAAGCTCAGGGCAGGATCAGAAAAGGAAACCTTGTTGAGAAAAGGAAGATTGGAGCTATAGCTTAGTGATGAAGCACTTGCCTCACAAGCAAGCATAAGACCCAGTTCTAAACCGGACTGGCGATGCCTTTAATCCCAGCACGCGGGAGGCAGAGGCCTGCAGATCTCTGTGTGAGTTTGAGGCCAGTCTTGGTCTACAAGAGCTAGTTCCAGGATAGGCTCCAAAGCTACAGAGAAACCTTGTCTCAAAAAGCCAAAAGAAGACCCTAGTTCTAACTCCTAGTGCTCAAAAAGAAACTTCAGATAACAACGGTGCTACTGAAGACTCGGAGACAGGAGCCCAGACTCTGCCCAACTGTTCAAGGCAAGGCCCAGCTCATCCTCTAAGCCTGTTTCAAAACGGCCCTCTGGGGCCATCTTTAGGCTGACCTTGTCCTGGGTCATAGCATACAGACTGGACAGGTTTCCAGACAGCGCCAGGTCCTGCTTGATTTTCTTGTTGATGTCTACCGGGATAGAGCCATACTCGGCAGAAGTGCCATCCGGGGCAAGGTACACCTGTAAACACCAAGGCGGTCCATGAGAACGGGGGGGGGGGGGGGTGGGATACTGTGCCCAACTGGCCCCTCAGGAACCTTGCTGCCTGGGGCAGTACCTTAAGGATCCGGCCATCTGAGGTGCCCAGGAAGGCGACAATATGGCCATTCTCGGCAGTTACCGTCACTGCTGTCAGATTCAGGCCCCCACGGTACAGCAGAGCTGTGGTGACGAGTCCATTACGACTGCCCAGTGGATAGGGCAGGTGCTCCGAGCCACACTGGAAGCTCTTGCTGGCACCCTGTGGATCACAGCATTAGGACGGGTCCTTGTCTCCCAGACTGTTCCCTACTAGGGCTCCAAGCTCTAGGAGTCAGACCCTATCATCCACAACACAAAGATACTCAGATACTCTGACACTCAGGGGGAAACATACACCTATGAACAGGTAAGACACGTACTGCCGCATGGCCACCACACTGGATGTCTCCGTGGAAGGGTTTGTAGAAGGCATCATCACGGCTTGTGTCTCGGGTAACTGTGTAGCAGGCATCACGGTTGTTTTCCATCTTCTCATTGATGTTATCTAGTGGAAAAACACAGAGGCCTGCACCAGGCCCCCCACTGCTCCGGCCATCTCTGCTGAAGACAGCATAGAGTACTCTGCCAGCTACAGAAGCTGCTAGGCAGGTACCAAAGAAAGAGCCTTCGGAGTCACTGGGATCCTGACACTGCAGGTCCATCTCTACGTAGGAATAGTAAGAGGGGTCATCTTTGCACATGCGTGCCAGCAGTGTGCGGTTCCTGGCAGGGTGCTTGTCTTGCTGGTTGAAGATGAAGAAAACATAGATGCCATCCTCAAACGCTGCAACAAACTGCTGAGTGTTAGTAGACAGGTAGCCAGCCTTGAAGGTGGTATGGTCTGAGTAGGCCTCAAAGGCCTCCCGGCCCTCAACCCTGTCCAGCAGGCGGGTGCTCACGATGATGCCATTGTCATGGGGCCCATTGCCTTTGCCCACAAACAGCACTCGATCACCATCAGGGCTTGTGGAGCTCACCAGCCCCACTGTGGCCACTCTCTCATCATTGCTGGCTACAAAGGACTTCTCACCGCTGCCATCCTCATAGAAGAGGCGCACCGAGATATTGCTCAGGGCACGCAGAGCACAGATGCCCTTGAAAAGGCTGCCACACTCGACCAGGCGTTTCCCGGGCGGGTCAAGCAGCAGCAACTGGTTGACGTTGTCAGTGAGCACTGCTTCATGGCACTGGCTAGCCTCAATGGGTGGTGTGCACTTCTTGTTATCCATGGCGGGGCCTGTGACCACATGCTGCTGGAGATGCAGGTCAGCACTCAGCTGGTAGAGTGCGTTCACCGCCCCAACATATACCACACCTGAGGCCTCATCCACAACCAGGTGGTTCAGCTCTGTGTCACTGCGAAAACTCTCCGGCTTGCGGGACCGTTGGCTCAACCCTAGGCCCATCAGACCCAGGAAGGTCAGGGCCCAGAGTGACATAGCCATTGCCCCCAGAACTCTGTGGGGAGAGACAGTAAGGGTCAGACAAGCCAGGCCTCTCCTCATTCAGGTCCTACCCTGAATGTCCAGAATACAGGCCATAGAGGGACACAATCCCGAGGAGCACCCAAGGGAGAGCTCTGGGAAGATCCCTAGCTATTTATACACGTTCCTCTCAAGAAGCTAAAGGTGGTCTCGGGGGTACAAACCCCAGACTTGTGGACGTGTAGACCCATACTGCTTGAGAACAGGGCTGCAACTCATGGCCATGCCCATGGCCCCTGCGAACACAGACTATTTATATCCACTTCCAAAGCTCCCTGGCCCAGGATGGCCCCAACTCCATTCATAGCCCTCCATTCGCTGCCTCCTGGGGAGGGGTAAGCAGCATTAAATCCACCAGGTTAGAGGTGTGTGTATGGAGGGGGGTCTGTGTGGGTCTGTCTCTGTGTCTGTAAATGTGTGTATGTGCGTATGTGTGTTGCGACGTGGATGCATGCATCATTCAGGATTCTGGGTTAAGAGTCCAATTGGAGGAAAATCTAGGGTCCCACGGGTAGACTGTGTGGACAAACTCAGCTTTGTCTCCTAGATGCCTGAAAACACTCTCAACCTCAGGATTTACTGAGTGTGCCTCAAACTGTATGACTACCCTGGGGCACAATGGCAAGGGTGCCTCCAGAGGATCTAAAACCCCCCTATTTTTAAGACCACTCTAGGGTCTGGTGGTGGTGGTGCACACCTTTAATCCCAGCACTTGGGAGGCAGAAGCAGGAGGATCTCTATGAGTTCGAGGCCAGCCTGGACTACAGTTTTTTTCAGGACAGGCTCCAAAGCTACACAGAGAAACCCTGTCTTGCAAAATCAGGGGAAAAAAAGACCGCTCTAGGGCTGGAATAGACTTAAGAGCACTGGCTGCTCTTCCAGAAGACCCAAGTTCAATTCCCAGCTCCAACATGGCAGCTCATAACCATCTGTAACTCTAGTCCCAGTGAATCTAATATCCTTTTTTTCTTTTGGCCTCTAACAGATACCAGGCACACAGGCGATACACAGATAGTCATGCAGACAAAATACCCACAAAATAAACTTAAAAAGTACCTCAAACATCACCTCTTACATATTCTTATTCCCCATAAAAAAATTAAAATTTAAACATAAAACAATTCTAGGTCACGCTACCCAGGCTCTGTAACTTTCCAGTTACAGATGAGGGAACAGAGAGGAAGTAACTTGCCTAAAGGCAGCCTGGACGAGGTGGGTGGGCCAGGAGGCTGACCTGCCTCCAAGAGAACCCCTAGCTGGAATCCCTCTCCTCGGAGAGGCCCCTGCTCTGCCTGTGTCCAAAGACATCTCTAAAATGTTGGTTTTGTCATGAGGTCGTGGCTTTTGTCACGAGTGCTGCAGCTCTGCCAGCTGCCCTCTGTTTCTATTCTATACCTCCACAAAGCTCCTCAGACCTGGGAGGTATAACCCACGGAGGAAGGAATAAGCTCGTGTCCAGTAGAAAGTGTGGCGCGGGAAGCAAAGTGCAAGGCAAGGCAGGCCTCATAAGACTAGGTTAGGGAGGTGTCAGTGGCTTCAGTCAAAGACAGGAAGACGTCACAAGTCCTTCAAGACCTTGACTTAGTCCAGTCTAAGATTCCAAGGCTTGGCTCAGAACCTGGAGCAGCATCCAGACTCAGACCCACGGGGACAGTCCTGTGGTTCACTAACCAATTTTGAGTCCAAGTTTCTCCATGCAAGTCCACTCCCCATAGGCCACCACACCAAGGCCTGATCGCTAGGGCCTGCTTTTTCGGGCTTATAGACGTAGCTCACCGGCTCTCTAACTCACCAAATCACTGCAGCTTGTCAGCTCCCAGGAGCAGAGAATGAATGGAATGTTCCCAGTCAGGAGGGGGTGGAGGGGGGGTGAGGCGTGGGCGTGGGAGGAGCCACAGTCTCAGCACAGCTGAAACCTAACCACCCTCTCTGAAATGTGGTCGTGCCAGCCTCCGCCCCTGACTTCTGCTGGTAAACTCAAGGCTTGGACCTGGAGCTAACTAGCTAGGAAACCCTCTACTCTTATCTGGACCTATAACAGCACCTTCTCCAACGGCCCTCCACGCGCCTCCCTAGGAGACCTGCCAGGTGGGCTTCTCTCCATTAATCTCAGGCAGCGGAATGGCCACCTCCTCCCTATGCTTGGAGCTCATATTCTGGGAAGCACACACACAGGGCTGTAGGGTCACTGGAGGAAAACTGTTCCCGGACATCTGGTCACCAGTAACTAGATTGGGCCCCAGGCCTGCACACCAGAGGGGAAACCTGATTACACATGAAGTTGTACCAGAAGGCTGGGTCTGAAACTTGCCTAGCATATATAAGGTTGTAGCTTCCACCTTCAGCAATCCTACACACCCAGACACCAAGGTAGTCGGCTAAGGAAGCGCCAGGCCCAGTGTCTTCTGGGTGGTTAAAGGGACCTGGATTGTAGTCTATAGGTAGCAGCTCCCTGCTACTTCCTGGACAAACAAGGCTATGAGTGACCTGCCTGGCCAGGCCCAGGAGCAAAGAGCACCTGACCTTGACAGCACTCTGGCAGAGGCGCCAGGCACAGCCAGCTAAAGCTTCCTGCCGCAGCTGATGTTCCTGGAATGGGAGGGCAAGTGCAGGAACTTCCTGTTTTGGATTAGATCCAGGACCCCTGTTTGCCTGGCTAGTGGGGATTTCCTCAGGGGTACCAATTAGCCTTCCTCCTCCTGAAGTTTGGAGGTACACTTCCAAGAAGCCACATATTCAGAGGTACAGCCCAGGGCCCCCGTTGTGGGGCCCTGTATGATTTTCAGCACTTTTGGGCTTACTGCACTCACTCACCAAGGCTCCAGTGGTCTCAGTCTCTGTTGTAGGCTGGCATCAGGACTCTGTAGGAGGCAAAGAGAGAAGTTAGCAGTCACTCTGGTGGCTAATGCCACCTATCACCTCTATTTTCTCACTCCTGGTAAGGCCCTCCTTGAGACACTCCCAGGCATCCAGCCCAGCTTCTAAAGCAAGCAAATTCACCTGGTCTTTGCAAAACATAAGCAAGTCATGCTACTTTGTCTTCTGCTCAGAAGTGTAGCTTCTTTTCAGTAAGTCTGCGGTTCTGTTCTTTAAAACTACATGCATAACCAGGCAGTGGTGGTACATGCCTTTAATCCCAGCATTTGGGGATTAAGGGCAGAGGCAGGTGGATCTCTGAGTTCGAGGCCAGCCTGGTCTACAAAATTGAGTTCCAGGGCTGCCACAGCTATACAGAGAAACCCTGTCTCAAAAAAAAAAAAAAAAACCAAAACCAACCAACCAAAAAACCCAAAACACAATATGCATAGCTGCTTTCTGAAAAACATGTAGACCCACAACAGGGCAAATCTACTTACTAGCTGTGTGACCTTGGGCAAGTTAACTTCTCTGTGCCTCATTTCCCCATCTGCAAAATGTACACAGTAATAGTAAATTAACCCTAGGCATTATAAAGATTAAATGAATTCATCTGAGGAAAGCCTGAGAGTGTTACACTATAGCATTCAACGGCTCTTCTATTGTATTCTTCCCCTGGAAACAGTCCCTGTAGGCCCAAAGGGAAGTACAAACCAAGGGTACTTACCTCTTAGCAGGTTTATTGGAGGGAACAATTTGGCAGCTCACCCAGCTGCCAGCCAGAGGATACTCCAGAGAAAATGCATGGCAAAGGGTCTACATCAACCTACCAAGATCCCATATAACCATATTCTTCAGTGTGCTACCTCCTGGGTTTTCAAAGCCCTCAACCCAACCTGTAGACTTTGGGACCTTTAGGGGCAAGGAGGAAGATACAACCAACCATAGTTCAGACACCACAAGCCTGTCCTTAGCCTTGCTGGCCCAGCTGGCTACACTTGTAGGCAATGTCCACCTCCAAACCCACCAAGATTCTCACTTGCCCTGTGTAGCAGTTTTCCAGGATTCCCCTAGCCCATACCCTCAGACAGTTGGCCCAGGCCTGGATCTACAGTGAGTCCAAGCAGGACATCATGTCCCCCACATGGCAGTGTCCTCAGCCCATAACCCGGGCAAGGGGCAGAGGGCAACTTTTTGTCCCCAATACTCAACACAGCCTTTGTGACAAGAACCAACAAGCTGCTCTTCAACCCAGCAGCCAAACCACAGGACAGTATCAGCCCCAGGAGGCATTGACTGCAGCTAGCAGAAGCCTTGTGTCACTCTTTCGTGCAGACCTGCCACCTGCAGCCTCTCTGCGCCTGGGGGCAGCTCTAGTTTTCTCTGGCCCTTGCCTGTCGGCCTCCTCTAGCTTTAGAATTCTCACAGCAGACCACCTAGGTTCCAGCTCTCCATTTGGGGTGGGGGTGGGGTGTCTCCGAAAGGCAAGGCCAAGGGAAGATAACCTCTTCTAAGCAACTCTGTCATACATACTTCAGAAGGGTCTGATGAACCACACACTGACCGATGAGGGCCCTCACACAGACTCCACTGAAGGCAGACCAGCTTATCTCCTTCTGAATCAGGACCCTCTGAGCTAACACTTCTTAGATATAAAACTAACATCACTAATACCCTCTAGGTCACCAAATCCTGGGCTGATGCTCCCAACAGTCACCTCTGTCTCCCAGGATTGCTCTCTCCCCAACAGCCGAGACAAAGAACTCTGCCACAGCACTGTGAGACTTCAAGATCACTCCGGTTCAGATCTAGCTGCCTCCTTCTGGCATAGTTACATAGACATTACAAAGCTGCTCTGTGCAGTTTCCCCGTATGTAGGTTGGGTATAATAATAATATCCACTTCAGAGAGCTGGCCAACTATTTATCCTCCAGCACCCTGACAACAGTCATCCTCTAGGATCTTACCAGGGAGCCCTCTGTAGGCCAGGTCTGACACAGGGAAGAGGTGGGGGGCGGGGAGAACCAGTGGGAATACAGTGTTGAGGGATAAGAGCACACGCAGCCAGTGCCAGCTCCCAGGTCTGGAACTTAACAGCCTCTCCTCAGCCAGAATTCTGAGGGCGAGCACATCCTGGACTGTTTGGGAAGCAACAAAAGCCCCTCGTCAGCTGGATGCTCTGAGGCTTCCCGCTTTGGGTTCCTCTTCTCAAGGCCTCTCTTGATGCCAATTCCATGGCGCGCGGGGGGGGGGGGGTGCGGGCACGACACAACCAGTTGAGTTCCCTTACTCTAGAACAGCCTCGCAGGGTAGGGTTAGATAGAGTTGGGGTTCGTTTCTTAGTATGAGTGGCTTTTTGAGGCTCAGATCAAATCAACGTTGTGGAAGTGTGGCCCAACCGAAGAGCAGAGCTTGGATCTCCCCCAGAGACCAAGACAGCAAACAAGGGACATCAGGAACTGGTAGGGAGACGGGAACGATCCCGCTAAAGCCAGGATTCTATCAAGGAGAGTGGGAACTGCCCCACCCCCAGGACAGGATAGGGACGCCTAAACAGCGGACCACACTCTAGGGGCGCAGGGCCACAGAGAAACCGAAGCTGCCCTTCCCCCGCCGCAGCTGGCAGCCATGAGGCGGGGCGTCCGCTCTCAGAAAGCTACGAAAATCTGCAATTAGCTGCGAGCGTTAAACAAATCAGGAGAGACAAAACAGGCCGCGGCGCCCGCAAATCCAAGCCTCGGCTGTTTTCAAAACAAGCCTGAGGGAGGGGCTGCGACAAGGGTCTGCGCGGAGCTCGACGCCTCTAGGAGCATCGCAGCCACAGACTTGGTATTGCACCCGAAACCGACAACAGGATCGCGTCGAAGACCCCGGAAGGGGGGGGGCGCGGTTTGTGCCCGAGTACCCGGCTCCACCCACCTGACAACCTGGTCAGAGTACAGTCCGAGAGGTTGAGTCGATCCCTGCACCCCGGAGCCAGCCCTGGCCTCATTCCTCATAGGCAGGCCCAGGTGTCAGGGCCCCTCCCCCAGCGCCGTTTCCGCCAGACTCCTCGGGGATCACAAGACGGTTACCTGGGAACTGCACTGGAGGCGGACCCCAGATGTGGGCGAGGACGCGCGGCCAAAGCTCCCCCAGGGACCTGGCCACGCCCACGGTCCTAGAACCCAGGGATCAGACCCCCACGTTCTAATCAGGATCGTTTCCAAATTTTGGCCCCGCACCCCAGCGCACATCTAGAGGGAACACGTGGACTGCGCTTTTGGCGCCAGCCTCACCAGGTCGGGGAAACTCACAAGGCGATGGGCAGGTGGGAGCCAAACCTCGGGTGACAATGGCAGCAGAGGCAATCGTCAAAAGTCAAGAGCCATATCCTTGCAGTGCTAATCTGGTGTCAGAAACAGCCGAAAGCAGAACCGGCCATTACCTACCTAAGCCCTCCCCAGCCTTGGAAGGAAAGCAATGCGCGGCTCCGCCCCACTGTCTGTAGCTCCGCCCCTTCCCAGGGTCAGTTCCCCGGGCTCGGCCCCCTTACCGGGGGTCAGCTAACCAAGCACGACCTTGCCTTCCAGCAGCCTCAGGCCAGACCACGGGGATATCCGCCCAGACTCCTCAGGGGAAAAGCCAGCCCTAAGGAAACTATGCCACCTGACCCGGAGCAGGGGTGGGGCTCCAGGGAAAGGCAGATGTGCTAACCTGAGTCAGGGCTCAGAACCTCTCAGGGATCAGAGTAAGAACGCCTCCCAAACAGAGGGTGTCTTCGGCCTTTCCCCGTAAGTCCGAGCCCCTGGATTAGGTTCCAGGTTTAGGCCCACCTATGTCCCCCCCATTACAGGCTCTAGGCCAGCACAGCCCATATTGTTCACTTGCTTTCCCTCTCCCCGAGTGAATCCAACCAAGGCACCCTTCATCTCAGAGATGAAGTCTGAGGCTTCATCTCCCAGGATCTCCACTACTGGGCCTGGCTAACCTGTCAAAACCCAAGGGCTTCCTCAGGCCTCCCCTTCCCTCCCTTAGAGCCAGTTGCAGTCTCTGTATATTATGGGGAACTTAGATTGGGTTCTCCACACTGCCAACCATTGAAGTGGCTGGCCCCCATGACCATCTTTCCCCCCATCTCTCGGTTTAAAACACCAGCCACCACAGTGTCTTGCCTGGGCACGGGAGATCCACCCTAGGATCTCCTGGCTCCAGCATTCCCCTCTTTACCTATCTACACACCAGCCTCCAGACTCATCACGCTGCAGCGAGTCACCCTCTGTGGACATACTGTGCTCCTAGAGAACCCACCCCCCAAACTCGGCAAACTGAGGGAGGTCACAAATGGTTCCTGTTGCCACCACCACCTTCAGTCAAGGGGACTGGGAAAGTCCAGACAGATGCCAGTCATAGGAAGGCGGGGATGGGGACTGGAGGACCCTGCACTGCTGGTTAAAATGTTTACCTTCCTATTCCACTTCCCTCCACTCCTGCCCTACCTACGCCTCTTCTCCCCATCTCCTTTCCCAGCTTGGCCAAGTACTGGCTAGAAGCTGCTCATCAGGGCAGCCTGAAGCTCATGGAGGCTGCAGTTTGCTCAGAACCAGTTCCACAGTACCTCCCGGGATTCAGCAGGGGTGGGGGTTGGGGGTACAATTCAGTGGCATGGGGGCGGATGGGTGAGGGCCTGAGTGAGCGAGGAGCCAACCAGGCCTGTAATCTCCTTGTCAGCCTGTCAGTGTCTCATCGGTCACCCTAGCCCCTCCTCCCCCATCACTGTTGAACCCTACAATTAGCTTAGGGCACCTCGCCAAGCCTGGGTGCCAGCCACCACTCATGACCACACATGTGCAGGCACACACATGTCCATGATGTTGCCAGAGTCTTGCCAGCAGGAAGGTCTTGCCCCAACACTAGAATCAATTCCCAGACATGACCTAAAGGGGCTTTGCAAATGTGAGATATCCTTAGGTCCCCATACTGGGTCCATCCCAGGATGCCCTAGAGATTTGCTGGAGCTGGGAGGCCCCAGGGGCTGGCCTTAAGGGAGGGAGCTGCTCGTTGGATTCTCTCACCTGCACTAAGGTGGGGGGGCTGGTAGGCACATGGTACTTTAAGGAGTGCTGAAAGAGTCTGAGGGTCAGACGGTGAGCAGGGCTCCATGTACCAGTGACACAATGGGGCAAGCACTCCAGGCTTAGGGGAAGAGGGCCTGCCTGGGATTTTCCAATGAGGAATGGGAGGTGATACTGGTGTGTACATGGGGTTGGGAATGTGGAGCCCCTCGTTCCAGTTCTTTCCTCTGGTGAGAAGCATGACACACCAGGCCCCTCTGTTTAAGTCTACATGGCACACCTGAAAGAGGTGAAGAGATGTGTTCCAGGGAGTACTCCTGGACGAGGGAGGGGCTGCCTAGATCCCTCCTCCTCCTAACATAGGTTTTGTGGCGGAGGCATCCCAGGGTGATTCCAAATCAGGCCTGATGGTAAGGAGGAGGTGGGGAGGCTGAACCTTCGGCTCCTAAGGTGAGTATAGGGAAATACTTCTGAGGCTGGAGTAGTGAGTGGGTCATTCTAGAGCCCTTCCTTTCCCTCTGTCATGCACCCCTTATCCCTGGCGTCTTACCCAGATCAATTAAAAATAGCTTTTCATTCTTGCTGGGCAGGGAAGAGGTGCCCCAAGTATCAAACACATGATGATGGGGCAGTATGACCTACTGCAGGGTTCTTCTGTGTCCCAGGGTATCTGCTATCTTCCATAAAGAGGGCAGAAAGCCCTCAGCCTCTAAACCACACAAAAGTCACCTGGTTCCTCCCAAGACAGACCCACACTCTTGTGGAGCTATCCTAAGACCCAGCAATTGCCTAGCTTACAAAAGGGTGAGGGCTCTTGAGAATGGAGTGACATTCAGAGGCTATGTGTCAATCACAGAACACTCTTAACCACAGTCACCAATGCTGCCTACTACATATCCTACTGTTGATTGAGGAACTTAGGAAGTGTTATTCCTCCGCAGAGACAATGGGTTCCTAGTGCATCCCCAAGTATATCCTGACATTTGGAACAAGCCCATCAACAGTTCTACAGGTGGACCAATGCAGGACACAGAGTATGCTGATTCAGAGGCCACAGATCAGAGCAGCTCGTGGAAAAAGCTCTAGCCCTGTACATAGCTGACCCTCTTACACTGCCTCTGATGGGCTCCCAAGAGCTGTCTTGACACAGGTAACCATCTGAAAGACCAACATTAATGCGTTTTCCTTCCTTTTTCACCCAGGGACCCCATGGGAACTACTGAACAGCTATGCCAGTACCCTGCCTCCAAGTACCTGGTCCCTGTGTCCAGACAGGACACGCCCCCAGGCCAGGCTGCTGGGCTGCTGACAGAGCTGGAGTTAGAACTAAGGCTACACCTGTAGGACCTCCCCCTCCCCCCTTCCTCTCCTTAAGGCCTGGAGCCAGGACCCAGCTGACACCAGAATGGGGAACTGCCGGGTTTCTCAAGTCTGGAGACTTCAGGGATCTGAGGAAGAAAGAGGGTGTGGGCACCAAGCCCAGCCCTGGCCCCAGGCAGTGTCCCAATCCGGATTGAGCCCCTTCTGTGTGTAGTCCACTGGGACCCCAGGCAGCTCAGGTGTGAACTCAGCAGTCCATGGGGACACCCCAGGGAAGGCTGCCAGGCATGAGGGAGGCAAGGAGCCAGACTGGGGGAGGGGACACTGAGCTGCAGAGGCGGGACCAGAGAGTGACAAAAGACAGGAAATAGTGCTACCACCTCCAAGTCTGGAACAGCTTGAGGTCTTCCCAGTGACAAGATTGTTGCTGTGAAGTGCTTCAGATCCCCTCCAACAGGAGTTCACCATCCTCGACCACTGGGGAGCTGAGTCCAGTCACTGTCACAGGTTATGAGCTTCAGAGTAAGGAAGGGGCCTCTAGGGTGGGGACACAGGAAAGACAGCAGGGGACTTTCCTATCCTTTTAGATGCTCTAAATGGGTGGAAGGGTCAGTAGGGTGTTCCAGAGGCAGCACCCGCAGTCAGAGAGCGCAGGACAGGGCAGAGTCCTTGCTATGTTAACTGTGGGGAGCAGGAGCTGTCTGGGGATGTGAAACTGTGCAGAGGAAGAAAGGAGTCACATGCGGTCTGGGATGAGATGAGCTGGGGCAGCTGCCCCTAATACCCTATTTCAAACCCCGCCCCCCCACAACACACACACACACACACACACACACACACACACACACTACAGCCCTTCCCAGACTATAATTAGTCAGAACCCAGCCCCACCCCACCCACAACCCCACCCTAAACACAAACAGCCATTAGCCCTAGGGGAGGGGCTCTACCCAGCCCCTACCCCTATCTAATCACCCAATGGCTTGGCACAGAAGGGTGATGAGGCTTGTAGGGGCAGCCTCAGCCTCCTCCACGGGTTCTCCAGAGCCTGGACTACCGCAGGCCTTGTTTGAGTTTTAACCAACTTACCTCCTTTCCCTCACCAAGCCAGTCCTTTAACAAGAGGCACACAACAGGGACAAAAAGCTTACTCCCTGAATATCAAGAGCAAAGCAGGGAGCAGGAGACAGCAAGAGGGACAGAAGAGGACCTAAGCAAGGAGTGGCGGATTGCAGGGTGACAGTCCTCTGTGGCAGGCAGGTATGCAAATAGTCTTGCCTAGGTGACAATCAAGGGATAGTGCTAGGAGGTCCTTCCACCAGTGACTCTTGTCTATGTGTCCATCCAACATCCCTGAGGAACTATTAGCACTAACCGTCAGGAGAGGTACCAGGCAGAGGACAGGACATGGAGATGTTCTACAATAGCTAGAGATCAGGTAGGGGGGACAGGAGCCATATGGGCGCCTCTGTAGGCTGTCAGCCCAGCCCAGCCCAATCCCTTCCAATCCAATTCCTTCTGCTTGACTAGCAGGGGCTAGGGCCAAGTCCCTGGGCTTCCTGCCCTTGGGCATCAGATGCTGGCTCTACCTCCCAAAGTGGTTGGTCTCCATGTAGGCTCCTGGGCAGTATGAGTCCTAGGAGCCAACTCAGGAATGTCCCAACGACTTCTTGTAGGGATCTTTATCTGCTCACCTGTGGGATGTCCTGACCAGTATCACATCCCAATGTGTGTGTGGGGGGGGCAGCCTTTCAGGGAGCAAGCGGCTGGCCAGTGAGAAGACAGGAAGGTAGCCTTGAGGTTTAGCTCCAGGAAGACCCCAGGGATTTGTTTCCTGATCTAAGCCATTGTCAGGAGTGGGACCCGTCCAAAGTGTCCTTAATCAGTGTGCATGGTTTTGAGGAGTGAACCTGGTCTTCCACATGGGTCTGAAGTACTTCCTGCCCCATGGGCTCTCTCAGAGGAGCCTTCGCGTCTGCCAGGCTAGGCAGGGCCTATAAAGGAGCCGACCTTGAGTACCTTTTCCAACCCAAGGTGACACACGCCCTCCTACCCCGCCCCTGACTGGTGGGAGCAGCCCTGGGAGGGAGGTGAAGGAGCTGCCCGGACTTGCCAGTCCCGCCCTCCCGGGGTTCTCAACCCCGCCCTCCTGGGGTTCTCAACTCACGGCCCCGGAAGTGGGTCCCTTCAGCCTCCCCTCAGCTTCAGCCTCCTCTTAGAGTAGCTGGAATCGCTGAACTCGGCTGGATAATCCAAAATAATTCCTCCTTGGCAGGCAGCCCGTGGGGGAGGGGGGAACGCACATTCCAAACTCTTGTTTTTCTAAGTAACTTCCCTGAGTTCTTGGGGCTAGGAACCTCTGGCCAGTCCTCGGTCCTTCCCCAACTCCAAGGCAGGCTGTGAGACTAGGTGCCCAGGGCTCCGTAGTCTACCTGCTTATTTCGGTCTTCTCTGGAAATTTCGATACAACACAATAAGGCTTGGCACATTCCACAAAACACCTCACATGCTCGCCCTACTTTCGTAGGAACGTCACCTCCTGACCAAAGAGCAAGAACTCTTCCCACTGGCAGTCCAACTTTCTGATGGCATTCTCTATAAACCAGGGAAGCATCTGGGTGTGGAATCAGGTTGACAGTTCCCACCCTCAAGGTGTGTGTGGGCAGTCTGAGGAGTTCAGCTTTAAAGCCATTAATACAGACGGAAGAATAGACATTAGATGGGGCACTCCCCAGGGCAAATGAGGGCCCTGAGAGCCTCCGTTCCTCAGAACATTACACTGGCTTTGGGGCCTGACTTCAGCTCCAGTTCTGACCACCACCACCATGGTGGCCACTGGCAGACCTCCCTTCCTGCCTATCTCCAAAGAGTTAGAAAAAGGAGTCAAGTGACGTGGCCAGAAACTCTAGTAGGATTCTTAGGCTCCAGAAACCCCCACATAGGGTGAAAGGACACACACACACACACACACAAAGCTGTCACACAGCCTGACCAGAGGAATACAGTAAAAGCACATGCATGAGAGCTCCCTGCAGAAGGTACATGGAACTGTGAAAGCACCTTCCAAGTTCTAAGACCTCTCTCTGCCCTAGGTGTCCCTCCAAACACCACACCAAGGAACTACACTTAGAAGCTGCTAAGATCTTGCCGGGAGGCGTGGGGCCTCACCAGGTACTACTGGGTGTTGGTTCCCTCTGTCCCTTGTTCCCCGTCCCAGAAGGTGTGAGGACTGCTGTGGTTGTGCGCCTCTGGGAAAAAGTCCCAACAGAGCCCGGCGTCCGCGCAGGCTTAGCTTGAGAACTGGGGCCTGGAGGTCCGGCACAACAGGGATGACTCGCTCTGGTCCATCGATTCGGCGGCGAAGAGGTAGGGACGCCGGCCGCGAGGGAGGGTTTGAAACTACACCGGATAGAGCGCAGCCCCACTGGGTCGATGGGACCCGGCCTGCCAGGTCAGTCTCCCAACATCCTGGCACGGAGGGCCTCGTCGCCAACCGGTGGGGCAGGAGCAGCCAGGCCCAGCCGGTTGGACAGACAGACACAGGGCAAAAACGCAGGCCCCCGTCGCCCTCCGCGCAGCGGCACTGCCCTAGCACCCCCGCGTCCGGGTGCGCAAACCGAGGCCGAGCGGCTTGGACGGCGAAGCCTGGGCCTGTGAGACGCCCCCCCCAGTTCCCGTCCCCAAGTGCAGTACCTGCTCCTCCGCAGCCGTCGCTCGATGGCGCCGGGGCCGCGCTCTGCGTTGCGCTCCGGCCCGCGCGGCTGCCATGGAGACGGGCCTTTGTGTGGCCGAGGAGGGGCCGGAGCGCGCGGGAGCTGCCGGCCCCGCCCCCGCCAGGGGAGAAGGAGGGCGGGGTGGACCGGGGCGGGCGAGAGGGAGGGACGAGACTAAGGGATAGAGGATAGCCGAGGGAGGTTAGGAGGGGCGGCTGGCGTCTCTAGTGTACCCCGCGTTTTCCCCGGCTCAGAGCCACTAAAGCGCAAGGCTTTGCTTGGTGATTCGCGCCCTGTAGTAATCCGCGCACCTCGCCTGCTGCAGTTGCTAGCGTCCCCCACCCCACCCCCACCGCCCCGTCAGCAGAGGAGTTTGCTGAGGCTGGGCACCACCCCGGGAGTGCCTCAGGCCGAACTGACTGGCGCACGCGGCCCGGCATTAGTGGGTGGCTTCGGCTGGGCCAGACCGAGGCCTCAAGTGTTCCTCTTTTGAGATGGGCGGGGCGCAAGGAACTTCACCACCAGATTGGCAACAGGCGGACCACGTTCGTGCCGTTCCCGATGGTGAGGGCTGCTGGACCTTGATTCTTTCTTCAGAATCCTAGCCGCTCAAGTCTCCTACAGAATAGCTGGATCTCTGCCCTTACTGCTCCCCTTCCTAGTCCCCCGGCCCGGCATATCTGGGCTTTACCGACCCCCAAGCCTTCATCTTCTGGTCTCCAAGTCACCCATGCTGAGGTCCTATGGATTTGTAACATGGCAACGATCCCACTGTCTTACAACAGGGTTTGGGACTAGTCCCCAAATCTCAGCTCGTGTCTACCTACTCTGGGATATCTATCCCCTCCACCAAAACTAGCCTTCCCTGAAGACTGCCTACTTCCTCCTATTTTCTCAGACATCTCCTCCCCAAACTTGGGGGATCTGCCCTAATTCTTAAGCCTTCCCCAACCCAAAGAATTTACAAATCTGAGGTCTTCACGGGTTCTCTCTGAGCAAGATGGGTTGGCTCCATTGCTAAGCAGCCAGGCTTTATTCACGTTATCTTTTCTCCACCAACTCCCCCCCCCACCACCATGCATACCAAGGGACTAGGAAACACCCAGCGATTCACAGGGCTGCAAACTCTGTATCAAAAATTAAGACAAGTATTGTATGACAAAAAGATATTTTAATACCAAAGTTGTGGGAAGGCCAGTCAGTATTCCAAACTGAGTAGGGCTTAAAATAGAAGGCAGGAAGCAGGAGGGTAAAAGAACCCTCCTGTCCTTCCGGTCTGTCCCTGGGGCTGGATGCCTCATGACCTCCACCCAGCCCTCCTAGATCCCCTGAATGCTCACTCACGGATCTCTCCTACTTGCCACAAAAGGGAGCCCTGGGGACCACAGCCTCTTGGATTAGTTTTTCACTTTCCAGGCATCCAGGCATCTTAACCATGAGGGACCTTGGGCTTGGGGGGAGGGGATCGCCTCCTTGTAGCCATCTGTCTTCTTCCCTCCAGGCCCTGTCCTTGGCAGGGACTAAGCCTACTCTGGACAGAAGCCCCTGTAACTCAGAGCTGATCCCATCCTGGGAGAGCAAGAGTAGAAGAGGACGTGGCTGGTAGGAGGCCCCAGGCTGTAAACTACCCAGTAGCCAGGACAAGCCCCTGAAAAGGACTGGAACTTTCCTTGTCCTACACATGTCAGCCTTGGGTCTATGCCCTAGGCAGTGCTGTTGTGTCCACACCCTCCCACCTCCCCTAATCTGTTTCTTGAGTCCCATGTCCAGTGTTCTGGGCATCACCGACTGCCAGGGCAGAAGCTAGTTACAGTCCTAGGTGGATGATGACTGAGGTCCATGGGAGCCACTCTGAAGCTTACTGTATAACAGCCCTCAGAAAGTGAAAGGAAAACATGAGAAACACACATTGCAGTGGCATTTGAGATATGCTCTTTAGGGTGGGACCACTGAGACCTGAGGGCCTCAGAACTGGCCACTATATACTTGGGTAGGAGGCTGGGTATACTAAAGGCACAGTTTCACAGACTCCAAATGGCTAGCACTCTGCTGTCCCCATAGCCTGGGAGCTCCATCTGTCACAGTGGAAGATGCCACATTTCTGAAGATCCCTTAGAGACCATGCTTTTGGTGGTGAGGCTGGCACCCCTCTTCCAGCGGGTACTCAGGGTCACTCTTCCTAATGCCAAGGTCTCCACCTCCACCTGCCTCTGCTCAGTTTTCTAACTGGACACCGAGTTAGACTGATCTAGCTCACTGTACACCATCATATCTATCTTGTCTGTTTCCTCGTCTGTAAAATGGATACAATGTGACAGGCTATAGGCTGAGGTCAGGGGGGTAAACGAGAGAACCGGTACAAAGAGCTAGAAACAGGGCTGGCACTGTTTACAATGGACTGACTGCCTTTGTTAGGCCTGGACTTAGCCAGGATCAGTGCAGAAGGACAAGGCAATACATACTTGAGGGTTTGATCAAAGTAGTCCAAAGAACCCAGAACGGGTTGTAGTCATGCTACATGGGAGCTCTGGAAAAAAGCAAAAGCTCATCGTACAGCTCCGCATCAGCTTACTTTGCCAACACCACTTAAAGCATTACAGGATATACAGTCCGCTCTTTTTAATGCCCCTCTTTCCCTGCTACTGCCTGACACTGCCCAGGGACGTGGCCTCATCTCGCAGATTTAGTCTGAGTGATCAGGAGACCCTCCTACAGGTTTCTGATACTCCACAGGGTTTGGCTGCAACTCTGGTTCCTCATTTTAGTCTGCACCATCCCAAGAGCCCTAATTTTGTGCTTGGTTGCAACATTGTAGCTCATTGTACCAAGCTCGGGCTTGAGGGGTCATTGCACAACAGTATCCAATCCAGGAAGGGGCGAGACAGGGCCAGCAAAGACTCCTCCAACATTAAGGGACCAGGCTGTGGTTCCAAATGCCATTTTTACTGCTGGGACCAAAGCAGTTCTAGAAGGGGTGCTGAAACCAGGATACACCCTTAAGGGGGAGGGAGGCCCTTGGCAGCCTTAGGTCCCTGGGATCACACAGGTTAGCCCTTTCCTACAAAGACCACAGAACGGTACCTCCAAGAAACACCGCGGCCTACGAGACCAACTGTACCCTAAGGACAAGACAGCAGAGAATGCAACATTAGGCTATAGCCCAATGAAGCCCAGAGCTTCAAGGGGAGGGGCAGACATGAGGGGCAAGCTGGAGTCTCCCTTGGCAGCCTGGGTGAAATGCATGGAGCAGGTGTCCAGGGGGGTGTTCCAAGAAAGGGAACAAGGACTGTGGTGAGGACCTAAAAAAAAACAGCCTGAGCTTGCTTTCTGAGTGGGCGCCCAGTCCTATAGCCATTCCTCACTCCCTCATGCTGACCAGTCACAGCAGGAAGGAGATTTAGGTCCTCACAGGACAAAGAGCTTCTGCCCGCTCAAGGGCTCAAGGAACAGCCTAGGCAAAGTACCCATCACTCCCCAGAAGACAGAATGAGTAGAGTGTAAAGAAGAGGGACTGGCCCTGGCAGCTGCCTCCCTCTGCTCTGAGCTGGGAAGCCTGCTGGGCTAAAGGGCCCACAACACAAGGCATCCTAAAGTGTGGGCCGATGGGCGCCAAGAGGGGCAGGTGGTGAAGGCACCTACATCAGCGAGGTTACTAGCCCACTCCCACCTCCAGCTGCAGAGGACAGGTGGGGTCCAGGAAGGAATGAGGCAGTGCCAGCACAGAATCCCCCCACAGTCAGGGACCAGACTGTCATTCCAAATGTCATTTTTACTGCTGGAACAGAGGTGGTTCCGGGAGGGGGCTGAAGCTGAGGTAGGAGCCCAAGGCTGGGAGGCCCCAGCTTGGTGGAGGCCTGCCTTCACAGGAGAGGGAACTTGGCAGACTTAGGCCTCCAGGACCACACAAGTTGGCTCTGTCCTAGGGAGGGCACAGGACTGCTTGTAGGTCCTTGGGCAGGGAGCCAATAACTGTATCGATGTACAGCTGAGCCCGCTGCAGTGTCACCTCCTTCACAGGGAGCTGGTGGCCCTGTGCCCGCACCTGGAGGGACAGTGGTAGTAAGGGGTGGGCATACTTCTGGCCTGGAAGGTGGAGGCTGGGTAGGAAAGGAGGTTTCTCACCAGCTTTTCTCGAAGTTTCAGGACTAGGTCCACCACTTCCACCTCTGACTTGTCCTTCATCCAGGCCTCAATGTTCTGCTAGGGACATTTCAGGTTCTTCTCACCAGGCTTCCCACCTCCCCTGGGCCTGTCCCTATCCCCCTCCCTTTTCCTTCCCTCACCGCCTCACAAATAGCTTCCAGGTGTAGAGCCTCCAGCTTCTGGGCCATCTCTTTATGCCGCTGCCGATACCAGCCATCAAAATGGGGGGACTTGAAAAAACGCCTGTGATGGGCAAGGGGCAGCTGAGGAGCTGGCCTATATGTTTGGGATACCCACAGCAGCCTGTGCCCCATGTTTTCCCACCTGTAGAGGCCCAGCCAGTCGCCCTTGAGGATGCAGGTGAGCTGGGGTCCTGCGTGTTCCAGGCTACGCAGGAAATCATCCTGGCGGAAGGGGCAGATCTGGGGGGGACTCTGAGACAAAGTTAACATGAGCTGGGTGTTAAAGAGCATAGGCAGACAGGTACTACCTTTCAGCGGGATGGAACCCTTCCTCCAGGATGTATCTAAAGATCTTCACCCTATCCTGCTTGGGGCAGATCCCTGGACCACCCTTCAGGAGTTCTGTCAGTATCCCTCCTTGCAGTCCTCATTTCTCTGCCCTGTGCGGGATGCCTGGCAGGCACAAGGTCAACTTCATGCCCTGGTGGCTTTCTGCTTCACAGCCACCTTCTCTGTTCCATGCGGACATTCGTCTTGGGCCTTCCCTTCTTGGTATGGGGACTGAAATGACTCTACCTTCCAGGGTGTGATGCTCTTCTGCAGTGGCATGAGGCTCGCCATGTAGTGCTCCTGGAGGGTAAGGGACAAGGAAAATGTGAGCCACGAGCCCTGCTGTCACAGCCTCTGCTCTCACCACCCCCCCTATTTCCCCTCACGCCTACAGCTGGCACACTCTGTCCATCTCACCAGGGGAATGATGAAACTCTGTGTGAGTTCTAGGAGGTGCCGCCTCAGCAGGGCACTTTGTGCGTCCCATGGCCTCTTCTTCTGTACTCCCTGCAACAGGAAGCAGGGAACTGAGCCTCAGCGTTGGCTGGTATCCGGCATCCTTCACACCACACCGAGGACCCACGTCCAGGCCCTACCCAATAGCCTATACCTTGAGCAGCCGTTTAAGCAGTGCTTTGTCCCGGTGGAGATGGGCAGTATATGAGGTGTAGAGGCCTGACAGGAGGTCAGAGCTGTGGCTGTCCATTCAGCCTCCCTTCCACATTCCCACAGCTCTACTGATGATGAAGATGGTTGTCTGATCTGCCTACAGCCCCATTCCCTCGACAGAACCTGCACATCTCTCACCCATCCGTCCTGAGACTCAAGAGACCTGCTAAAGAAGACAATGTCCCCCCACCTGCCACCACGGGGCCTGAGTAGAAAGAAAAAGAGTCAGAAGGCCTGGCCATCCCCACTGGAGGAATCTACCATGTCCAGGACAGGCTTTACCAGAGTAGACGGGGCTGCAGCCCAAGGGGGAAGCACAGACCTGGCTTGGTGTCGAGGGTCTTTAGCCGCGAGGGTTTTTTAAGCTTGACTTGCTTAGGAAGGTCCCCTGTGAAATACACAGAGTAGCCAAGGTTTGGACCCACAACTCTGCCGATGCCTATGGCCTCAGCAGTACTGGATATAAAACCTCACCTTAGGTCCCAAGCCAGTGAGGCTTATAGCCCCTGGTCTTCTCACCTGACATCTTGGGCTCCCCAATTCGGAGGACATGAGGCCAGTGCTGGAGTGTTTTGATAAAGAAAGGGTTTGTGACTCCTAGGACCACGTTTGGTCTAGAGAGAGAAAGAGAGAAGAGGCAGAGAGAGGCCTAGGGGAGGTAGTGTGTGAGGCTGGGAAGGGAGGACATGTACTTACGGAGCCTGTGTTCGTGTTGTGAGCTCCTTGAACTCACTGTCGTGAATGGTGAAGTAGGGGCGGAAGTCACAGCAGAACTTCAGGGGCTGTAGGCAGCTGTGGGGTACGGCAACAAAGAATGTATACGGCTGGGTAACCAAGCACAGCCATGACAGTCTAGTAGGTAAAGTTTGTACCTGGTCAGGGCTAGCACCAGTTCTGAAGACACATCAGGCGAGGGTGCCAGGACCACGAGGGGCTCCCCAAGGAGCATGAGCTCCCACAGGGTTTGCACATGAGTTAGCACTGGCCGGAAGCACCTGGTTCAGGAGAGCAATTGGGTCAGTCAGGTAGCTCTGTTACAAAGGAGCTGTGGTGTGTACAGGGCACTACCTCTCCCAAAGACAGTAGTAAGGATGGTCCAAGAGCAAGGGATGTCTCAAGTCATCAAAGTTATCCCATGCTCTGACAGACCACCTGAGCTAGTGCTGGCTTAGGGGGGCTTGACCTGGACCCTGCCTGTGAGGGGCTGCAGATCCAGAGCCCCAGGGAGTCTACCAATCAAGGGCTCTGTTATTCCTATTTCCTCTTATGCCTCTAGACTAAAGTCCTGGTTCCTATTGGGCCCAGAATGGAACAAGATAATCTCAAAGTCCAGGATCCCTTGAAGATCCCTAGAAAGGCACAAAGGGCAGCCTTAGGGAGCAAACGTCTCCCTAACAAGCTCTCCGGGCACAGAACCTTCCTGTCCACTGTGTTCATTTTCCCCTAAGTCAGACACTTGGGTAAGAGGGCTCCTCAAGAATCACTTGGATGAGCAGCTTTTCTTGGCAAGTTGTGCCCTGCATGACATACACACTTGTATGTGTATGACTGTGGGGAGGCTCCCTCAGAGTAGCCTACGGTACCCTACGGGGCTCACCTAAACAGATCCAGTTCATGAACACTAGTGAGGACGACTGGGGCTGGCAGCAGGTTCTAAGAAGTGAAGGGAGTGTAGGTCAGGCCAAGGTGAATGTTCTATCTGATGACAATCCCACAGCCCCTGCCCCATGCTATCCCCCTCCCCCGAGCACAGGCTCCATACAGAAAATGCTGGTCACCACCATGGCTTTGCCTAGGTTTGGCCACCCACAAAGTAGGCTGGTGAGGCAGAGGCAATAATCACCCAAGCCCAGGGACAAGGCTCAAGCTAAGGCCCAGCTCCTTCTACCCCATCCCCCACCTCTTGGTCACACTGCTTTGGCGGATTGGGTTCCAGCTTGTCCACCCTGGATGGGATGCGCACCTAGGGAGGAAGGAAGCAGCTTCTAGAAAGGGAGTAGAGTGTCACCACCACCAGCATGGCTTACTCTTCACCTGGTCCTCACCTGAATGACGACTCCCATGACAGGTAGGTTCAGGGTCTGCCCAGGCACGGGGGCTGGCCATTGGTCAATCTCATTACAAACTGTGGACACAGGTGGCCGATGTCAGAAGCCCTTCCAAGGGACTGAGATGAGACAGTGTCGGCCATGTCTGATGCCACTTACCTGCTTCCAGGCAGGGTGCCAGCTTCTCAAAGTATTCAGGGGCAATCAGGCTTAGGAGTGACTGAAACAGCCGGACAAATGGCAGGCGGGACACCAGCACTAAAGACTGTGATGATGCAAGGCCAATCAGAGGGCATTCAGCTACAGGCATCGCTCCTCTAATTCAGTAGCTCATGGCAGCCCTGAAGCCATGCTTACCCAGAGCTGGTCAGGGCAGCACATCCCCACAGAATAGCCTAACTCATGTATCAGGATTGGACAAGAGAAAGCCTGATGTCTACACCCTAAGTTAGTATAGGTAACCATAGGGTAGATAACCCCTGGTGACAAGCAGGGTTAGGACTGGGCCTGGGGCCTACAGAGGCAAATGTGAGCTGGCTAAATTGTCCTCACCCTGGCAGTATGAAGACATCAGCAGGACTCGAGAAGCTGGGATATTCGGGGCCCAAGGACAGAAAGGCCTCAAGTGCCATACTAGGCCAAGAAAGGCTTCAGGAAAGAACTGGGCCTCGTGGTGGCTCCTCCTTGGTTTTGCTACCCAGGCGGGCTGCAGATGGGTAGGCACCCTGGAGGCTCAGAGCTCCTCACTAGCTGTCCCCCAACTGTCCACCATTTGCTACCTCCCAGCGGCAGGCAGCTCACCTTCTGGAAGTAGCCCCTCTTCATAGAGCTGTCCTTCACCTGTCTGAAGTACACATAGCCCAGGTAGTGTGCTGGCTCTCTCTGTAAGGAACGCAATGTTAAGCCATGCCCTACACAGGCCATTAACAAGATTCAGGGTGACATACACAAGGGTTGTTAAGGAGGAAACCGAAGGCTGGGCATGGTGGTACATGCCTTTAGTCCAGGCACTCAGGGTTAGGGTTGGGAGGCAGAGGCAGGTAGATCTCTATGAGTTCAAGGCCAGCCTGGTTTAAGTAGTGAATTACAGGACAGGCAGGGATACGTGGAGAGACCCTGTCTTTAAAAAAAAAAAAAATGCCGGGTGGTGGCTCAATGCCTTTATTCCTTAACACTTGGGCTTAACATTTGAGAGGTAGAGGCAGGTGGATCTCTATGAGTTCAAGGCCAGCCTGGTCTACAGAACTAGTTCCAAGACAGCTAGGGCTATACAAAGAAACCCTGTCTTGAACGACCCCTCCTGCAAAAAAGAAAAAAAAAAAAAAGAAAAAAAAAGAAAAAAAAAGAAAGCAAACCTAAGAATCCAGGAATTTAGGAGGCAGCTGTCCGAGACTAGCTCCAGCACTTTCCCTACCACAGCGGGACCTAGTGTTCTCTGGTTCAGAAGGTCTAGGGGACATCTGCTGACACAGAAAGGACTTAGCCAACACAAGAGTGCCTCAAGGTCTCAGGAGGCTCTGCAGGCCTCTGCTCACGGAGCCACAGCTTATGTAATCACACAGGTGCCCAGCAAGGGCGACATGATCAACCAGACCAACTTTGCTAATCCTAGTGAACCGCGTAAGAGTTGGCCCAGGTGGAGACCCCAGCGCATGATCAGAGCAGGGCTCCCAGGGTGGGGCCGCAGCACTTCTACTCCACAAGCCCAGGGGCTTTAAAGATGATATTCAGAGCCAGGAGCCAGGAGCCCCTAGTAAAAGGAAAGAAGACAGAAGAGACATCCCATTACTCACCTGCAGTGCCAAGGGGGCCTTGCTATTATAAGGCCTGTCGTCACCATGCCAGAGGCTCTTCTGACCTCCACACTGACGCATGCGGAAACTGAACTGAGTGTCTCCAAGGCATCCTGAAAAGAGGCAGCCCCACCACACATTCTCCAAGGCATCCTGAAAAGAGGCAGCCCCACCACACATTCTCCAAGGCATCCTGAAAAGAGGCAGCCCCACCACACATTCTCCAAGGCATCCTGAAAAGAGGCAGCCCCACCACACATTCGTGATTGGGAGACCTTGTCGGGTTGAGGGCTGTTGCACAAGGGTAAATGCCCACTCAAGGGAAAACTGACAATCTGTTTCCCAACAGACTCCTATCCTGATCTTATACACCACATAGGGTCTTGGGATGAATCCACACAGAGAACCATCTTCAGTTTCCCTGCAGGAGCCTGGCTCAGTCGGCCTGGGACAGGAGAATCTACTACACAATTGCCCAGATCTATGGCTGTCTATGGGTTTTAGAGAACCTGGCCATCTTGCTGCAGCTGGGGTCTGGTGAGGGTCCATCCTTACAGTGCCTCATCTACTGCTAGCAGCCTCCATACCACTGGTCCCATCACTCCACCTTTCGTCCATGACCCTCCAGCCCCAGAGCCAGTGTTCCGGGAGTGTGGGATTATCTACCTGAGTGGGAGTCTGGAAAGGACAGGTAGCAGATGCTGCTTTTCTGAAACAAACAGAGCCCAGTGAGGGTTGGCTCACTCCTGGGGACACCCATTCCCAAGAAGTCCAGAACCTACCTCCTTATCTGTGAGCCGGAAGTCACTCGGATAGACGAGCTGTAGGGGAAGACAGAGCACTTGGTGAATCTGTATCTGCCTGCGGTAACACCGTCCACTAGAACAGCTCAGCGGATGCCATAAGCATGTGTTTGCAAGGGTAGGCTGTCTATCTGGCCCACTTTCTGGCCTTCTGTGACCTCCTTCCATACAGGCTGTCTTACATCAGAGCCTTCTCCTTGAGTACGATCCCCCTCTCTATGACCTTCAGCCCTAGTGTATACCGGGCGTGTGCTGGCTAGTTTCCTGTCAACTTGACACTAGCTAGAGTCATTTGGGAAGAGTGACTCTCAATTGAGAAAATTCCTCTGTAAGACTGGCCTGTGGGGTTTCTTCTGGGTAGCTTTGGAGCCTGTCCTGGAACTCGCTCTGTAGACCAGGCTGGTCTGGAACTTAAAGAGATCCGCCTGGCTGAAGTACATTTTCTTAATTGGCGAATGATGTAGGAAAGCCCAGCCTGTAGTGGTACTGCCACCCCTTGACTGGTGGTCCTGAGTGATACAAGAAACCTAACTGACAGCCAAGCATGGTGGTGCATGCCTTCGATCCCAGTATTCAGAGGCCGAGGCACTGAGCCTGAAGAAGGTCTGTTTCAGGGGACTCATCCCTCAAAAAGCCAATATAAGTGAATGCAAAGCCAGCCTGGTCTACATAGTGAGTTTTAGGACAGCCCTGGCTACAAAGACTCTCAAAAAAAACAAAAAAGTATGTGTGAAGCCGGGCGGTGGTGGCGCATGCCTTTAATCCCAGCACTTGGGAAGCAGAGGCAGGTGGATCTCTGTGAATTCGAGGCCAGCCTGGTCTACAAGAGCTAGTTGCAGGACAGGCACCAAAAGCTACAGAGAAACTTTGTCTCAAAAAAAAAAAAAGAGAGAGAGATGTGTGGCCAGTTTGGGGTGGTGTACACCTTTAATCCCAGCACCCACTCAGGAGGCAGAGGTAGGTGGATCTCTTGAGTTTGCAGCAGCCTGGTCTACAGAGTGAGTTCCAGGACAGCCAAAGCTACACAGAAGAACCCCTGTCTTAAAACACACACTCTCCCGCAATAAAAACGAATTATACTTTTCTGTTTAGAAGATTTTAGACCTTGAGCCTCTCAGATCATCTGGGCCATAACATTTCCCAACCACAAAGGTCCCTTGCAGCAGCTGTCTCCAGGGTCACTTTTCAGCCTTACCTCAGCCACCTTCACCACCTCTCAGGCTCTCACAGGTCCCTTTGACATCAGGATCTGCCTCTGAGACACCTCCACCTATAGCAGACCTGCTGTGATGGTCAGTTGCCTTTAGAACACAGACATTATCTTGGCCGGACCTGCCCTGTCAAGGGCTCACTGACTGAGCCTGAGTCACTGAGCAGGAAATTCTTCTTCCTCCTCTTCTCCTATCTTTCTGGTGGTTTTTGTTTTGTTTTCTTTTTTGTTGAGACAAGGTCTCACTGTGCAGCCCTGGCTGTAACTCATTAAGTTGACTAGGCTGATCTTGAACTCATAGAGATCAGCCTGCCTCTGCCTCCAGAGTACTGGGATTCAAGACACATGCCACTGTGCTATCTTTTTCTCTTTTTTTCTTTCTCTCTCTCTCTTTCTTTCTTCCTTTCTTTTTCTCTTTCTTCAGATACAAGTCCGATTCTGTAGCTCACTATATAATCCATACTGGCTTCAAACTCACGATCCTGCCTCAGCCTCCTGAACTCTGGGTTTGCATACACCACTATGTCTGGCTGATATTTTCATTTTATCTAGAAGAGAGACTGCCTTTATGTGTAGGTGGGATGGAGGCCCTCATGCCGGAAGACTACATCAAAAGCCCAAGGCCCTGCCCAGCTGCACACAGCTGGTGACCAGATGCCAAAGGTTGTGAAGAGCTCAAAACAGAAGGGCCAAGCAGGGTCTCACAGGGTCTGGATCTGATTCTAAGTGAAAGATGAATGCCACAGGACTTCTTAGCCGGAAATTCAGACATAAACTATGGAGGACATTGGAGACTGTGGCAAACACGATGTGAAACCTGGGGGGGAGATGTACCCTAAGACTCTGGCTTGAGCAACTGAGGGCAGGAGATATTTTTGCCTCTTTGGGGAAAGGGCCATGAAAAATGTTGCGGAAGATATATTGATGGGTAAGCAGTCAGGCCTTGGAGACCGTCTCTTTCTTGGTCAGGGGAACGCTCTTAGAACTCTAAAGAGGCTCCTCTTGGAGAGGCGGCAGTCAATGAGAAAGAGGGTTAAGAAAGAGGAGGTCGCTAAGCTAGTCACTAGACCAAAGAAGTGGGAGAAAGGTCAGCCTGAGGATACAAAGTATTCAGAGAGGCGCCTAAGAGGACCCTAGACCAAGCAGGAAGACTACACAGGCCAGGAGGCCATAGGATGTGCTTCCTGGAGGGTGGACGCGAGGCATTGAAAAATGACTGGGAGGAAAAAGCAGCTGGGGTGCAGGCGAGGGAAGGGAGGAGCATGGGGGGAGGGGCATCGGGAGAGGAGGGACGAACGGAGAGGAGGGACGACGGGAGAGGTTCAGGTCTCCGAAGAAGAGGCACGGGGACAGTTCTGGAGGGTTGACCAGCCCATAGCTTACCTCCAGCGCCTGGCCCAGCTCCAGATCGAAGGTGACCACGCACACGCACTCCAGCCAGGCAGAGAAGCGAGCCCAGGGTATCGCCGAGGCCCGCGCTGCACGGCCGGAGGATGTGGACCTGGCCACGCCTAGTCCTCCGCCAGCTTGCCTAGGCCCGGTATCCACCGGCACCTCCATGATAGTAGCTCAAGCGATACCCGCACGTTGCGGGGAAACGCAGGGGTTCACCTGGCCCGCCTCGGAGCAGTCGAGCTGCCGCCGCCGCAGGCCAGAAGGTCCCCTGAGCAGCCGCGCGCCCCCTGGCGCCAGAGGAGCGCCCGCCCGGGGGCGTCGGCTAATGTACCAGCGAGAAAGGCCCCAGCCGGTTAGAGGGGTCTAGAGCTGGTGGCACTTCCCAACAGTGGAGGATGCGTGACCCGGGTCCGCCCGTGGAGGGTGGAGGGGATAGTGCTGTTGTCAGTCTGGCCGGCGAGCAATGCTGGTTCTGATATCCCTGGCCCGCATCTGATTCGATGGGACTTTGGGCTTGTAGTGATGTCTATCAGGGGGCGTCAGACGTATTGTATTGGACCACCTAGGGGTATCCACCCCGGCCGAGGGTTGTGAGCTTAATGTTCATTTTGCTTGTCATCGCTACAGGACTTCGTCATCTATAGCATTCACACCGGACAATTGACCAAGCTAGTTATAGACAAACCTCAAAATGAGCTCAATCCTTTAAAAGTGTGAAAACCATTTCTGGGCAGTGGTGGCACAGGCCTTTAATCCCTGCACTTAGAAGGTAGAGGCAGGCGGATCTCTGAGTTGCAACCTGCATGGTCTGCAGAATGAGTTCCAGGACAGCCAGGGCTGCACAGAGAAACACTGTCTCTGCAAAATAAAATAAAACAAGTGTGAAAAAAAAATGTTTGGGCCTGAAGAGATGGCTCAGCGAATAAGAATGCAGGCTGCTTTTCCTGAAAAGTTGGACTTGAGTCTCAGCACCCACATGACAGCTCACACCTGTAACTGCACTTCCTGGGATCCGATGCCCTCTTCTGACCACCATGGGCGCCATGGACGCACGTGGTGCACAGACAAACACTCTAAAAACAAATATTTTAAAAAGCACCTCAATGTTTTAAGTTCACAATTTTGTGTCTGAATGTGTAGCTCTTTTGTACTTCCTTGGGGTTCCCTGTCCAAGGTTGGCACCATTGATAGACCACGTCTCCACCCACCCACTCTTTACAACTCTAGCCAAATTGGCATGTCTGCCCTAGACTCACTCCCACTCCAGGCTGGTGTGCCCACTTTTGCTAGCAAAGAGGCAGCCTGGCGACCTAATGCTGCTGCCTCTAGGAGTAAAGAAGTTTGCAATCGCTAACTCGGAGGCCAGGTATATAGAAGGGTGAATTTAGAACGAAGAAGCAATGAAGCAGGCGAGAAAGACAGGGAAATTGGGGAGGGGGCATGAGAAGAGAAATGGAGAGCCTTCCTCCTCCCCACGCCTAGCCTTTTGCCAGTAGAGAAGCAAGAAATCTAGCACAATTAACAACTGCGTAAGGTCTTCCTCTTCCCAGCTATAACCTGCAATTTTCCAGAAATCTCATGAGAAACCTGGTTTACAGGGAAAGGACAATAAACTAAATCTCTTGTGTAACCTTAGTAATTTCTGGTTTTGCTTTGCCAGATTGCTGTCCAAGGCATTCCCAGAGCTCCCTCACCCATCCTACTTATGGGGAGGGCACATTAGTAATCTTTTGAGACACAACCTAAGAGCCATCAAGATAGGATATATAATCAATGCTAAATAATTATACCGCTCCCTTCCAGAGCCCATAACTATGGATTTATCTTACTGACTGCTCAATACTTGCTTCAAAGCCGGGCGATGGTGGCGCACGCCTTTAATCCCAGCACTTGGGAGGCAGAGGCAGGTGGATCTCTGTGAGTTCGAGACCAGCCTGGTCTACAGAGCTAGTGCCAGGACAGGCTCCAAAGCCACAGAGAAACCCTGTCTCGAAAAACCAAAAACCAAAAAAAACAAAAAAACAAAAAAAACAACTTGCTTCAACACACACCCTCATTTGTCCTGGCCTGGGTGGAACTTGATATATAGACCAGGCACATCTTGAATTCACAGAGCTCTGCCTGCATCTGTTGGTATTAAAGGCGGCCATTATCACACTTGCATTGTCTTTCTTAACCACTTGCTTAAGTCTATACTAATTTTTTTTATTAATCCCCAGCTCTTATCTGTTGGAAGTTGGAGCAAAGTGATGATGGCAATAATGAGAGTGGAAAATATTTAGCCCATGTGTTGCAGTTTTACTCTTCATTGTCTTAGAGTCTTCTTTTTGTCATGGAAGTGCCTGTCATAATCCTTTGTTTCCATTAAAAAATAAAAAATAATACCACAAGGACATGTGCTCAGCTATGTTCACCACAGCATTATTTGTCATAGTCAGAACCTGGAAACAACCTAATGCCCCTCAACCAAAGAATGAATATGGAAAATGTGGGCCATTTACATAATGGAATACTACACAACAGAAAAAAATAATGACATCTTAAAATTTGCAGGCAAATGGATGGAGCTAGAAAACATCATACTGAGTGAGGTAACCTAGACCCAGAAAGATAATTATCATATGGCCTCACTCATAAGTGGTTTTTAAACATAAAGCAAAGAAAACCAGGCTATAATTTACAATCCCAGAGAACCTAGACAACAAAGAGGACCCTAAGAGAGATATATATGAATCTAATCTACATGGGAAATAGAAAAAGACAAGATTTCCTGAGTAAATTGGGAGCATGGGGATCATGGGAGAGGGTTGAAGGAGAGGGGAGAGGAAGGGAGGAAAGCAGAGAAAAATGTATAGTTCAATAAAATCAATAAAAAATTAAATAAAAAATAAACTCAAATTCTGCTTTATAAAATGGCTAGTCTTGAAATGTTATTCTTTGTCAAAGCCACAAATTCAAGTCTGGTTTTAGCTGAGATCCCTAAAGGTCTAGAACTTAGGCTACTGAGCATGGCAGTATAACAATACTCTATATCTATATATTATACTATATATTTTAGGTGTTTTTATTTTTTTAATCATTTAAGCCTTTCGTTCAAAATTACCGTCTTAGACTAGGCTTCAGCAACAATCTCCAAGTTTGTTTTTTTTTTCTTGGGGGAGTTGGGGGTTGAAGACAGGGTTTCTCTGTCTTAGCCCTAGTTGTCTTAGAACTTGCTTGTAGACCAGGCCAGCCTTGAACTCAGAAATTCACCTGCCTCTGCCTCCCAAGTGCTGGGATAAAAGGCATCCCAACTTTAATCTCCAAGTCTTAAATGGTTTTTCCATTCACATGAACTCCTGGGAAGGCCAAGTGGACCGTTGGAGCACGTATCAAAGTGGAAAAGAATAGAAAGGTCTCCCCCACACCTTTTTGTCACCATTGCTGGGCATTGCCTTTTAACTGCCTAAAAACTACGCGCTTGCAGTCCATCTGCCGAGTAGTCATGAGGTTCCAAGCAGGATGGGAGCGGATGGTTATTTATGAGCTACAAAATCATTACCTTTTTTAATTGCCATATTGTGTTGAGCTGAAGGCAATTGTTTTATAAATAAGAAAACTGCTACCAACTGCACAGTCATTCAAAGCCCATTTTGCCCACCTGCAGTATGCCAGAAAGGACTAACTTTGTAAGTGGGGATGAGAGTCAGTCTCAACTCTGACCGCCCCCCCCCCCGAGAGAGTTTGATAGGTATCTTTATTGGTGGAAACTGGGGAAAATAGAAGTGGGGTGATTCATGCTTGTGTAGTTAGTTAAACATCAAGTCACTCTCAGGATTCACAGATCAGAGGTGTTATCTGCACCTTTGAAGTTGGTGGCTATCTTAGGTTTTAAAAAATATTATCTCATTTTATGTGTACACGTGTTTGGTCCACATGTATGTGTATCATGTATGTGCCTGGTGTTTGCAGAGGCAAGAAGAAGGTGTCAGATCTCCTCAGACTGAACTTACAGATTGTTGTAAGATGAGAACTGAACCCATGGCCTCTCTGCAAGAACAGTGAATGCTCTTAACCACTGAGCCGTTTCTCCAACCCCTCCTACTAATTTTTTATTCTGTTTTGTTTTGTTTTTTGAGGCAGAGTTTCTCTGTGGGTAGTCTTGTTGTTCTGGAACTTACTCTGTAGATCAGGCTGGCCTCAAGCTTACAGAGATCCACTTGCCTTTGCCTCATAAGTGCTGGGATTAAAGGGGTACAGCACCAAGCCCAGGAAATTTTAATTACCTTCATGTGTTCATTCTTATTTTTATTTATTTGACTTTTCAAGACAGGATTTTTCTGTGTAACAGTCTTAACTATCCTGAAACTTGCTTTGTAGACCAGGCTGCACTTGAACTCACTGAGGTCTGCCTGCCTCTGCCTCCCAAGTGCTGAAATTAAAGCCAGCACTACCTGGCAAGTGTTATTCATTTTTATTTTATTTTTTATTATTTTATTTTATTTTTGAGACAGGGTTTCGCTG
>NC_022017.1:22047815-22048336 GCF_000317375.1 Microtus ochrogaster | reverse complement strand
GAGACAGGGTTTCTCTGTGGTTTTGGAGCCTGTCCTGGAACTAGCTTTTTATTTTTGACATAAGATCTTGCTACATTGTCCAAACTAATCTCAAGTTTACAATCTTCTTGTCTGCATCTCCTGAGTGCTGGGATTACAGACATACACCAAGATGCCTGAAGATCTACTTAGATCAACTTAAAAGACAGCTGTAGGCATTGATACACTCATCTTAAGAACTGTATTATTGGTGAGGTGTGGGGGCACATGCTTATAGTAATACTAGCACTTGGGAGGCTGAGACAGGATTAACTAGAGTTCAGGACCATCCTACACTTCAATGATACCATTTCTAAAAGCATTAACAACAAACAACTATGTTGTTTGTTGTTCATGGGTTCACCCTTAATTAGTATTTGTTTTCAAGATTTTTTCCTTTTGAGTAAAATAAATACATATTTAGTTTTTTGAGAGAGGGTTTCTCTGTGTTGCCCTGTCTGTCCTGGATCTTACTCTGTAGATCAGGCTGGCCTCAAGCTTAC
>NC_022017.1:22041766-22047354 GCF_000317375.1 Microtus ochrogaster | reverse complement strand
TTACTGAATTTTACTCTGGGACACTTCATTAGTTTCTGTGCCGTTAGATGACCTCTGGCTTATGCACTATTTGAACTGTGCTATAATGCAATCTTTATAAACATGTATTAATTGTACAAAGTAATTTTTTTTTCTTGATTTAGGGTGTCGCGTGGGCAAGGGTGGCCTTTATCTAGGCCCGCCTCTGAGAATGACCTTGACCTCCTGATCCTCCTGCCTGTACTGTTGAGATTATAGGTATTCACCTTTTCACTAACCCTGCCAAATTAGTGGTTTTGCCATGATATTTTCATATATCTATATGTCATGTTAGCTCACACTTAACTCCTCTCCATCTGTTCTCCTCCTGGCATCCTTCCCGGTCTCTAAAGTCTCTCTTCTGCATTCAGATCATCATTTTAAAAATTTCTGCTTAAGAAAGAACGCATATAGCCAGACACACACCTTTAATCCCAGCACTTGAGAGGCAGAGGCAGGTGGATTTCATTGAGTACTGGGTCAGCCTGGTCTACAAAGTGAGTTCCAAGACTACACAGTGACTGAAAAAGATGCAGATGACACCTGTCTTTTAGGGTCCAACTGAATTGGTACACTGGTCTCTAGTTCGTCACCTTTTCTTCATTACAGTCAATGATCCATTGTGTAGTCAATACTGAGCCCTCTCCCAAGCCCCAACCCATATATTCTTTGCTCATTCACCTGTCAATGGGGATTTAGCTGATTTTATAGCTTGGTGGCTCTGAAGAGTTTCACAATGAATCTGGGAGTGCAAGCAATAGTGTGGTGACTCCACATTTTCTGCCTATACCCAGGAAGAGTATAGGTGTACCTGCAATGTGTTTTCTCTTTGGTGTGCCTGGGAATGTTTTTAGCTCACCCTCATTTTCATTTTTTTCCCCCAAAACGAGACAGCATTTCTTCAGGTAGCCCTGGCTGTCATGGAACTTGTTCTGTAAATCATGCTGACCTCAAACTCACAGAGATGCATCTGCTTTTGCCTCCCTGGTACTGGAATTAAAGATGTACACCACTGCTACCTGTTAGCTCATCATCATTAAGAAATAAATTGTGTGTGTGTGTGTGTGTGCGCGCGCGCGCTCAGTCAAGCTTGAATTCTGTCCTCTCTCTTTCTTCCTTTCTTTATAATGATTTTTATGTGTATGTATGTATCTGTGTGAGTATGGCTGGTGTTAAATCCTTAGAACTGGAGTTACAGATGGTTGTGAGCTGACACGTGGAACTGTGGATCAAACCCAGATCCTCTGGAAGAGCAGCCAGTGTTGCTAATCACTGAGTCATTTCTCCCGTCCCTCGGCCTGTTTTTTTATGTAGGTTTTGGGGTTCAAACCCAAGACCCCATGCTCACATGTGAGTCAGTCATTATTTTATTGACTGAGTTATCCCTCCAGCTTTTCACTTTCAGTTTTTGAAGGATAGTTTTGCCGCACATAGGGTTTTCTCTGACAGGTTTTATTTTTCCTTCACACTCTGGAGGTTATTTTATCACTTCCTTGATCTTTTATGAGCCCTCAGCTATAAACTTTATTGTTGTTCCCTTAATGTTGGTGAGTCATTTTTTTTCTTTCTGCTTTCATGGTTTTTCTGTCTTTGGCCCCCAGCAATTTGATAATGGTGCATACAAGCATGGTTCTGCCTACATTCGTCCTTTCTAGAGATTTTGGTTTCTGAGTCTGTCTTGGCATAGAGATGCAGGGGCTCTAGAGGGAAGGACAACACAGGCCACCACTAGTCCTGTTCTGAGGTGCTCTGAGGCAGCGCTCATTTTATATCATAGCTTTTCTTTTTCCATTTTATTGTTGAACAACTTTTGTATTTAGTGCTCTTAGGGATAGAGCTTACTCTATATGTTTTTTAAAAATATTTATTTATTATGTATACAATATTCTGTCTGTGTGTATGCCTGCAGGCCAGAAGAGGGCACCAGGACCTCATTACAGATGGTTGTGAGCCACCATGTGGTTGCCGGGAATTGAACTCAGGCAATGCTCTTAATCACTGAGCCATCTCTCCAGCCCCCTCTATATGGTTATTTTGTGTCAGAAATACTTGCCTTTGTTCTAGGTATTTTGTGTACATCATAAATGGTTAAAGACAATTCATGCCGGTTATATACTGCACCAATTACGGAAATAAGAAATGTAGTAGCTTTGCATATTTTTAATCATTTGTTATATATTTGTACATACTTTTTTTTTTTTTTGGTTTTTCTAGACAGGGTTTCTCTGTGGTTTTGGAGCCTGTCCTGGAACTAGCTCTTGTAGACCAGGCTGGTCTCGAACTCACAGAGATCCGCCTGCCTCTGCCTGCCGAGTGCTGGGATTAAAGGCGTGCGCCACCACCGCCCGGCTGTACATACTTTTTTATCTTAAAAATACAAGCTTTTAGATGGTAACATCACTATTTAGTGTTAGCATAAGAAACTTTTCAGTGGGCTAACAACTACACTTGAAGAATAATCAAAGTAGCCAGTGACTTCTGGAAGTATACATAATCTCATTTTTAGGGAAAGAGCAGGTATTATACTACAGAATAAATTTTCAAAGTTACATTTATTTACTATTTGTGAGTGTGTTTGTGCCTGCTACTGAGCTCATGTGGATGTCAGAGGACAACTTGTAGCAATCAATTCTTTCTTCCTTCTTTTCTTTTTCTTTCTTCTTTCTTTCTTTCTTTCTTTCTTTCTTTCTTTCTTTCTTTCTTCTTTCTTTCTTCTTTCTTTCTTTCTTTCTTTCTTTCTTTCTTTCTTTCTTTCTTTCTTTCTTTCTTTCTTTTTGGACAGGGTTTCTATGTATAACAGTTCTGGCTGTCCTGGAACTCCCTTTGTAGATCAAGCTGGTCTTGAACTCACAGAGATCCACCTGCCTCTGCCTCCCGAGAGCTGGGATTAAAGGCGTGCACAACCGTGCCAGGCTAGTTCTCTCTCTACCAGGTGGGCCATAGGGATCAAATTCAGATGGTCAGTTTGGGAGTGATTGACTTTACCCACTGAGCCATCCAGCCAACCCCAAGAGCAATATGGCTAGCTGGAAATGTAGTTGTTCTGTTGTGGTGTAGAAGGATGTCCACAGAGTTGACTGTCTAGTTTTCTACTTACCACGTCAGCTCCAGGTCCACTTTCATCCAGCACACTAACTTCCCACAGGAGACACTGGCTTTCCATGGGCACTCTCTACCTTGCTCCTGTTGCCAGGGCTACGGGAAGGACATGCATTATTCTCATTCCCATCAGGTACTGGCTTCCCTCTGACTGCTACCCCTATGAGTAATTCCCAGTGATGCTCACAGGTACCTCAGGGGTTAGTTTGTGTCTTTGCTTGCTCTCTGGAAGATGTATTTCTTTATAAGCTCTATTCTGCAGTGCGTGGCAGTTGGCTCTACCCAGGAAGCTCAGGACAGCCCAGGAAATGTCTCTGTCTTCAGCAGGGATGCCGCTGCCAAACTTCTCTAAGAAAGAACAAATTCCCACTGGGAGAATAAACTCTCTTTACGATTTTTCTTTCTTGACTATAGTTTTCTTTCTTCATAATAATCCTATAACTGATAATTTTATAATGAACTTCCCCCCAGTGAAATCACTGTGTGGTTTCAGGTCTCCTTAGTGGATATGACTAGTGAGTGATACCACTGGGAAGGAGAATAAGCCAGACAGGAGAGGGGGCTGTGAAGTTAGTACCATACAAGCTTGAGGCTTTATAAACAGAGCAGTCGGGGAGGCCCTCACAGAGGTGGAAGAGGCAATGAGCAGGTCTGAGGCAAGACAGCAAGCGTAGCAATAACAAGAGGAGATGCCTGAAAAGATACAGATGACAGTGTGAGCAATTGACCCGGGGCAGGAGGTTATCATGACTGAAGCGAAATGAAATGAGTAGATAAAGTGAGATCACATCACAAATAGCTTTGTGGGCAACAGCAAGGATTCTTGCTTTCATCTTGGGTGAGACAGCAAGCCCTGAGGTCATAGATCTGATCTGACTTATTTTAATAGGTTTCCTTTGAACCCCATGCTGAATGGCCTACAGCAAGTCCTCCAGGATAAAAGTAGGGAGCCCATCTAGACTGCTTTGTGTCAGACAAGAGAAACTGGCCTTACAGGTTCACTTACTATTGGAGTGAAAGGTACAGTAGGTTTGCTGATGAATTCTGTGTGGGTTTGAAAGGAGCAGGGCGACGCCACAAGTTCAAGGCCAGCCAGAGCAACTTCTCAAAACCTTAAGCCCCAAATAAGTAAACAAACAAAGGTCTCCCTTGGTCTAGGCAGCCCTTGAACTCCACTCACAGCCCAAACCAGTCTTGAACTACTGATCCTCCTGCCTCAACCTCCCAAATGTTGGGACTAAACGCCTAGCTCAAAATTAGAAAAAGAAAAGAAAAGAAAAAAAAAAAAGAAGTAAGTGCTGGACATGCAGCTCGGCAGCACAGTGCTTGCTTGCTTAGCACTGCAAAAATGGCGTGTGTGTGTGTGTGTGTGTGTGTGTGTGTGTGTGTGCGCGCGCGCGCGCGCGCGCATGTGAAGGGTGCATGGAGCTGTTGCTGAATCACGAACTCTGGCCTGGGCACAAAAATAGTGCAGGGTTGCACCTGCTCACTGCTGCGGTTTTTAATACTATGGGTCATCTCCTGTATTTGGTACCCCAGTACAAGTACCGGTTCTGTAGCCCTTTCGGTTTCTGTATTCAGGGTAAATCTTACCAAAGTCACTTTCAGTCAATGTGGTCTGGGAAAAGCTGTGCTGCGGACCACCGCAAGAGACCTTGGCGTGAACCCACGTGTCTCCAAATTTGCTTTCTAGACTAGGGAACGAAAAACACTTTCCTTTTTCACAAACAGTGTCTCTTTGGCGCCCTCTGCTGAAGAAGCACAGCAGTACCACCTCAAAGGCAAAATACTTGAAGGGCCCAGAAGCCCTCACCCTAACCCCCTTCAGACTTTGTTCACAACGAGGTCCTAACTGACCTGGAACTCGGGGAGTTGACCAGGCGGGCCTCGAACTGACGGAGATTTCCCCCTGCCTCTGGAGTGCTGGGATTAAAGACGTGTGCCACTACGTTCGGAGCGACAAAGTTTTGCTTGCCCTTCTGCTTTGGTCTCCCAAGTGCACCACCCACGCCGGGTTGTATTTTTTGCACAGCACTGGTGAACTTGCAGCTGAAAGGCAGTGAATTCATAACTAGCATGTGCTGACATTCCTTACATGTTTCGTCTCTATTTTTAATATTTTCCCACGGCTTACCCTGCCACCGGAAATCAGTCTAATTTTCATTTGAACTAATTCCAACCCAAGTTAGATGAACACGTATGCAACATGTACGGGGCACTCAGAAAAAGAAAAAGTAGGGCTGTGCGCTGCCCAGTTCAGAAACAGGGCGGGGAGGAGACCTGAGCACCCACCCGAGCAGGCCACAGCGCGCCGCTGCTCTTGGGTAACTGAAGATGCCCAGGGAACTTAGCACAGCCAGCTCGATCGCGGAGACGTCCCAGGACAGATAGCCACTGAGGCCGCGACGTTCCAGAGCCTTCGGCCAGACCCCAGCAGGGAGACGCGACTCGGCCCCGCCTCCGGTGGCCCC
>NC_022017.1:22033285-22041621 GCF_000317375.1 Microtus ochrogaster | reverse complement strand
GGCCCCGAGCCGGTCCCGAGCGGGTCCCGAGCCTCCCGCCGGCTGCGCCCGACTCCGAAGGCGCCGAGCCCGCGGGGCCGGGCCCATGTGCGTGCGGCCCTCTCCAGGCCGTCCGCACTTTACCTCTGCGAGAGTCCTGGCCTCCCTCGGGCCTTGGAGGAGCCGCCGCGACCCCCAGGCTGCGGGGCAGGTGAGTGCGGCCGCGCGCCCGCTGCTTCCTCGGGCCCGGGGAGAGGAGGGGGTCCCCCTCCCCCTTCTTCGTCAGTCCGCGTCCTGCTGTCACTCAGCACCTGCAGTCGGCGCCCAGTCAGTGGATCGGCGCCTTTGTCACCCTGCGCTTCGTCGGGGGGTCAGCGCCTCCGCCAGACTGCTCGCTTGTCAGCCAGTCAGCCAGCACTCTCCACTCCCGTCATTCATTCATTCATTCATTCATTCATTCTTCCCTCCCCATTCCCCCCGCTAACCCTTCCTGTCCGTCAGCCCCCTTCTCAGCTAACGTACCCTTTTGTGCCTGTCAGTGGTCGGCCAGTTTTCCCCGCTCTCAGAGCCGGTCTCAGCCTGTCAGGGGCCTCCTTGTCCACCTCCCAGCTGCCCACCTCATCCCCGTCAAGGCCCTTCCCCTCTGTTGACGCCTGTAAAGGTGTGACGGAGCTTGGATATAGGGTGGGGGGAGTCGTCAGTGTTCCCTCTCATTTAGACACCTTCCTCCTCATTGGCCTGCCGATAGTGACCTTTCCACCAGGGCCCCCCCCCCCCGCCACTCTCCTCCCCGCCAGTGCCCACTGCCAAGCCCTGACTTTGTTTTCGTCACCTATTTCCATCTCACTCTTCTTCCAGCCGTTCCCCAGTTGTCATCCGTCACCCACTGCCGTTCTGTCACTTTCCCTGGTGCGTCCCCACCTCCTCCCATCACCTCTTCCTTCTCCCATACTCTTCTCTAAGCTCCTTCCATTAGGGAACCTCTTTACCCTCTCGCTACTTAGGATCCTGGCGGGTTGTGGTGAAGGACTGCTTATTTTGCACCAGTTTATTGCTTGCACCTCTGTCTGTCACTTTTTCTAGTTCTCGCCTTGCTCCACAGTCTCTCCCCTCAGTTTGCCTCCATTCTCATCCACCTTGTCCACAGGCCATAATTCAGACTGTTAGACTTTCACTCACCGTCAACTATATCCTACTTGACCGTGCTGCTGACTTCTTAGTATTTCATCCCCACTCCCTTTTTTCTTTTTCCCGAGACAGGATTTCTCTGTGTAGCCCTGGCAGCCCTAGATTGCTCTGTAGATCAGCCTGGCCTCGAACTCAGAGATCTGCCTGCCTCTAACTGGGATTAAAAATTTTTTTTCCCCGCCGGGCGATGGTGGCGCAGGCCTTTAATCCCAGCACTCGGGAGGCAGAGGCAGGCGGATCTCTGTGAGTTCAAGACCAGCCTGGTCTACAGAGCTAGTTCCAGGACAGGCTCCAAAGCCACAGCAAAACCCTGTCTCGAAAACCAAAAAAAAAAAAAAAAAGTTTTTTTTTCCCACCAAGTCTGTTAATCTCTTGATGTCTTTTCCCTTCTGTGTCTTCCCACTGACTTCTCTAATTCTCATGTTAAGCTATAAGATCTTGAAGACCTAGGAGCCGGAGAGATGGTTCAGGGGTTAAGAGCGCTGACTGCTCTTCCAGAGGACCCAGGTTCAATTCCCAATTCCCACATGGCAGCTCACAACTGTCTATAACTCCAGTTCCAGGGGATTCAACACCTTCACACTTGCAGGCAAAACACCAGTCAGTGTTCATAACTTTAAGAAAAAAAGAAGCTAACTAGGTTAAGGGGGAGCTTAGTTTAGAAAGCCGGTTCTGGTCAGCCTTACAGACTCTGGTGAAGTGCTGGGTCTTGAGGTTTTACAAGTTTTGTCACATGAGTAGGGAGTGGAGTGTTGTGGTTTAAACCTCAGCAGTTGACTTAGGGCGGTATTTTGGAAGTAGAGCTGTTGGCACATAACAATTGAGAAGTGTGATGGAATGGGAGGGCTCAGAGTGACTTCTAGGCTTCTTGATTGAACAAATGGTTGGGCAATGGCATTGTTTAATTAAATGGGGAAGCTGGTAGTGGTAGATGTTAGAGAAGACAAGGCTTTCTTTGTCTGAAAGTAGTGGGAGACATCTTAAGAAGTCCAGGAGGAACATATCTTATGGAAAAATCTGGAGCCCAAAGGAGAGATAAGGCTGAGCATACAATTTTGAGCAGGGAGATAGTGTTTAAAGCTTTGGAAATAGCCATTTTCTTAGAGCACACAGCATAATGTTTGGGTATTTATACTGTTCTATTACATTTAATTTATTTTTTTGAGACAAGGTTTTTCTGTATAGCCCCAGCTGTTCTGGAACTTGCTATATAGAACCAGAACTAGCAGAGATGTACTTACTTCTGCCTCCCAAGTGCTAGGATTAAAGGCATATACCACCATGCCCAGCTCAACATTTAATTCATATGGGAATTTTTCATCTAGTCCTCAGGGTAACCATAGGCTATAGAGGCTATAATTTCCCTGCTTCAGAGATAGAGACTGAGGCAAGAGAATTGGGATTTGTACTGCAGGCAGTTTGGCTTTGCATCCCTTCTCTCTCTCTCTCTCTCTACGCAAAGGGTAATGTTTACAGCATTTAAACTAATAACAATGATGACCGATTGCAGTTATGTTCTACTATGCTTGGCAGGTCCAGACACCTTTTAAAGTATATTATCCATATCCTCTCATTTAATCTTTACAGTAATTGTTCTTTTTTTCAGCTCTTTTCTTTCTTTCTTTTTTAAAAAAAAATTTTTTTTGAGACAGGATCTAAATTTGCTCAGTGTGACCTCAAATGTTGCTGTGTAGATTGAGGGTGACCTTAAACTTCTGTTCCCCTTCCTCTATCTCCCAAGTGCGAGGATTGCAGGCTGTACCACATTGGCTAATTCATATAGTGCTTGGGATTAAACCCAGGGCTTCATGGATACTGTCAAGCATTCTATCAACTGAGCCATATCTCAGTACCTCCCTCCCCTTTTTTTTTAAAAGAAGGATTTCATGTAGTCCAGGCTGGCCTTGAATTTCTGATCCTCCGGCTTCACCCTCCTGTACTGGGATTACAGGCATATGCTACCATCTCTGGTCAGTAGTTACTTTTAATATTCCTGTCAATAGAGGAGGGCTATAGCGATGGCTCAGTGAGTAAGAACACTGTTGTGAATATAAGAGGACTCTAGTTCAGATCCCCAACATCTACATAAAAGCTGAGCTTAGCTTTGTGTTCCTGTAAACCAAAGGGTGCAGGTTGGAGGTAGGTGGATCCCAGGGGTTCTATGACCAGCCAGCTTCATCAGAACCTGAACCCAAAATCCAGTGATAGGCTGGTTGTGGTGTCACGCTGGTAGGATTTGCTGAAGGAGGCAGAGACAGGAGGATCACAAGTTCATGGCCAGCCTGGGCTACACATTAAAAAAAAAATTCAGTGATAAGCTTTCTGGTTCAGTGAGATACCCTATCTTAAAAAAAAATGGAGAATGATGGAAGACACCTAATATCCTCTTCTGGCCTCTGCACACTCCACACATGTAGATTCATATCACATACAAAGTAATCATATGAGAGTACTGAGACACAAAGTAAGTAACGTATCTGAGGTCAAAGCAAATAAATCAGAGAGTTCAGGTTCAACCCAAACCCTAGAGCCTGTGCCTTTCACTGTTTCATCCTAGGCAGTTTATACAAATGGATAATGCGACCTCTCAGGGTGTGTAGTATCCTCTCTCAAGGCAGTTGACATTTGTTTTGTTTTGTTTTTGTATGTGTGTGTCATTCTAAACAGTTTATTAACAGATAATTCGGGGGCTGGAAAGATGGCTCAGCGGTTAAGAGCACTGGCTGCTCTTCCAAAGGTTCCAAAGGTCCTGAGTTCAATTCCCAGCAACCACATGGTGGCTCACAACCATCTGTAATGAGATCTAGTTCCCTCTTCTGATTTACAGGCATACATGCAGGCAGGCAGAACACTGTATATATAACAAATAAACCTTTTAAAAAAAACCAGATAATTTGGTACATAAATATGTTTGAGAGAAAGAGATGTACATTTTATAGAACTGAGTTGCATAACACGGTGTTACACTGTCCCAGCACCCAGAGGTAGAGGTAGATAGATATGAGAGTTCAAGGAGCCTGGTCTAGATAGCAAGTTCCAGGATAGCCATGAGTTACATTCAGTCAGCCTTAGTTACTTTGGTAGTTTGAATGTAATTGGCTTGCCCCCCGTGATCCTATAATCTCATAGGGAGTGGCACTTTTAGGAGGTGTGGCTTTGTTAGAGTGGGTATGGCCTTGTTGGCGGAAGTGTGTGATTGTGGGGGCAGACTTTGAGGTTTTCTATGCTTAGAATACTCCCCAGTGTGTCAGTAGACTTCCTGTTGCCTCAGAGTCAAGATGGAGAACTCTCAGCTCCAGCACCACATTTGCCTGCATGCTGCCATGCTCCCATTCATAATCATATAAGAGTTGCTGTGATCATGGTGTCTTTTCACACCAATAGTAAACCTTAACTAAAGACCGTTACTTTCTGTTGCTGTGACAAAACAACATGACTAAGGCAGTTTATAAAGGAAATATTTAATTTGGGACTCCCAGTTCCAGTAGATTAGAGTTCATGTCTGTCATGGCATGGAACACGGCAGCAGGTAGGCAAACATGGCACTGGAGGAGTAGCTGAGAGCTGGTGTCATATAGGTATGTGAGCATAAGGTAGAGAGAGCTAACTGGGGATGCTATGGGCTTTTGAAACCTCAAAGCCCAAAGCCGGGTGGTGGTGGCGCACACCTTTTAATCCTGGCACTCGGGAGGCAGAGGCAGGCGGATCTCTGTGAGTTCAATGCCAGCCTGGTCTGTAAGAACTAGTTCCAGAACAGGCTCCAAAGCTACAGAGAAACCCAGTCTGGAGGGTGGGGGAAGGAAACCCTGTCATGAAAAACAAAACAAAAGGATACTTCACACATTGTCCTTTATCTTATTATTATTTTACATTTACTTATTTGTGTGGAGGTCAAAGGACAACTTGCTGGAGTTGGTTCTTTCCATCATGTGGGTTTCTGGAGTCAAACTCAGATCCTAAGCTATCTTGTTGGATCCCTGTGTCTTGTTTTGTTTTTTTTTTCCTTTTTAATTTACAATTTTTAAATAGTTATTTAAAAATTTTAAATTTTATGTGCATCAGTATTTTGCCTGCAATGCATATCTGTGTGAGGGTTATGTTTCCCCTGGAACTGGGGTAAGAGAATTGTGAGCTGCCATTTTGGTGCTGGGAATTGAATCTGGGTCTTCTGGAAAAACAGCCAGGCCTTTTAACTGCTGAACCATCTCTCCAGCCTTAATATTTATTTATTTATTTTGGTTTTTCGAGACAAGGTTTCTCTGTGTAACCCTAGCTGTTCTGGAACTAGCTTTGTAGACCAGACTGGCCTTAAACTCATAGAGATCCTCCTGTCTCTGCCTCCTAAGTGCTGGGACTAAAGGTGTGCCACCTCTGCCTGACTTTTTTTTCCAATTATTTTGGAAATTATGTTGTATCTATATATAACAAGCAGCCTTCATCCTTTTAGCTGTTTAGTCTTGTTTTTATTTTGCTTACAATATCGCATTTAAAATTATTGAGGGATATTTCATACCAGGGGAAATCTTACCTATATGAATTTAATGAGTGTTAACAAGTATGAACATTATTAGTGTTGATAGTCAAGGTGGCTCATATCTTTAATCCCAGCACTCAGGAGTCAGAAGCAGACAGATCTCTCTGAGTTTGAGGTCAGCCTAATCTATATAATGACTTCTAGGCCAGCCAGGGCTACACAATGAGATCCTGTCTCAAAAACAAACAAAAACTTAGTGTGGACATCTCTCACCTCAATTATAGAACATTTTTATCACCCTGGAATTTTTCTTGTGTTCCTTTCCAATCCTTAAAACCATCCTTTCAATCTTCAAGTAATGGATGTTCTTATTTTTGTCGCTATAGATTAGTTTCCTAGCTCCTTAGACTTTAAATGGAATTATAAAGTATATGCTTGCAGGGAATGACACACCTCTGGAATTTCAGTGACCTGAGACAGGAGAACTGTGAGACCACCCTGGGTTATGTATATGTATGTATATATATAGCAAGACCCTGTGTAAAAATACAAAACCGAAAAAACCCTTTCTACCCTAGCTTGTCTTGCTAGTTTTAGAATAAGCTCTCAGATTTATGTTATTATTTTTGCTGTGAGTTTGATTGGTGCTATATATAATCTATAGCTCAAATTCAGAGTTGAATTATTGAATCTTTTTATCTATGTGTTTAATTTTATTTCTCCATTTAGTTTTTTTTCTTTGCAATATTTTATGTTTTCACTGTAAAGGTTCATTTTCATTTGAATTATTCCGAGCTGTTTTGTCTTTTGATAGTATCATAAATGTTTTTATATTGTTTTTAATTATTTGTTGTTGTACAAACATATATTGGGTTATGTATAATGGTAACATATTCTTCAACATTGTGTAACTTATTAGTTCTCATAGTATAGCCCTTTGTATTTTCTACTTACATTATTATATCTGCAAATAAAGATAGTTTTACTTTTCCTTCCCAATTGGTATTCCCTGCTTTACTTTTCTTGATTGCATTGAATAGAAATCCCCAAACAGTGTTAAATAAAACTGATAATAATGGGCCTTCAATGGTTGAGAAAGTTGCCTTTGTTTCAATTTTGTGGAGTTAAAAATTATTATTTTTAATAAATAATAAATATTATTTATTATTATTGTGTGTATATAATATGTGCATGCCATGGTGTGTATGTGGGAGTCGAGGAAAACTTGCTGAAGTCAGTTCTTTCCTTCCACCTTTAAGTGGGCTCCCAAGATCAAGGTTATCTGCCTGTGCAGCAAGTGATTCACCTGCTAAGTGATCTTACTGGTCCCTGGAATGTTTTTATAATGAAAGAGTGTTGGATTTGCTCAAATGCTTTTTCTCCATCCATTTAGATGGTTATTTGATTTTCTTTGATTTGTGGTATGTTATATTGATTGATTTTTCAGATATTAAAAATAACTGCATTTTTGGAATAAATTATCTTTGGCATGATGTACGTTCTTTTTGTGTGTATGATTTGGTTTGCTAGTGTTTTGTTGAGGATCTTTGCAAATTTATGAAGGGATATTTATAAATGCCCAGTTTTCCATCTGTCTTCTTTTCTCTCTTCCCTCTTTTTCCTTTTCCCTCCCTCCTTTCCCTGTTTCCTTTTCTTCTTTCTGTGCTAGGATCAAACCTTATGTATGCTTGGCAGTGGTGTCTTGTAATTTTTGTTTTGTCCAAGATAGGGTTTCTCTGTGTAGCCCTGCTTGTTTTGGAACTCGATCTGTAGATCTGTAGATCAGGCTTGCCTTTAACTCAGAGCTCTGTCTGCCTCTGCCTCCCAAGTGCTGAGATTAAAGGCATGCATCACCACCTCCCCTGTGTTTTGTTTTGTTTTTTTTTTTCTGAAACAGGGTGTCACTTTGTAGTTCAGACTGGCATTGAACTAAATGATTCTCTTATCTCAGCCTTCCAAGTACTGGGATTAAAAGAATTGAGCCATCACTCTAGGCAAAATCCCATTTAAATAGCTGCATAATCATTTTTGGGAGTTTTGGAAATCGAACCTACGAACTTCTGTATGCTAGTCAGGTGCCCTTCCATTGATCTATATATTGTCAGCCAGTCTTTGGTTTTGGTTTGGTTTGGTTTGGTTTGATTTTGGAGACAGTCTCATTCTATAGCCCTGGCTGGCCTGAAATCACAAGGATGCTTCTGAGCCTCTGGAATTCAGAGTGCTGGGACTACAGGTGTGTAGGTGTGCCACTGTACCTGGCTTAGACGTCACCTCTTGAGGCAAGGAGCTGTGTTTCAGCTCATCACTATTATTATAAGAGTGGGAAACCACTTCCTAGAGAAAGAATAGGAATCTAGGCTATATTTAATGTTTCCTTGAGGTCTGTGGTCATTCATTTAGAATGAATGAAGCTCAAGCTGGATTTATTCATGGAAGTCTTCTCTGGCTACTGCTTACCCTATCATCCTCCCTGCTTGTGCTTAATGACAATATTAGTTTAAGATGTGTTATACTCGTTTATGCTGTGGAATATTTGTTTAAACAGGCAAAAATGTGTTGCATTCTGTTGACAGAGGTTTCTGTCCTGCCAGATCCTATAGCCATTTAGTCCCAAAGAAACACACAGAGGCTTACATTAATTATAAACTGGTTGGCCTATTAACTCAGACTTCTTATTAACTTTAGCCCGTGATTC
>NC_022017.1:22029228-22032415 GCF_000317375.1 Microtus ochrogaster | reverse complement strand
AAAAAAAAAGAGCTGGCCAACCAATAGTTAGGCAGAAAAGAGAAATGGGCAGCCACTAAGTAAGAAGGAAAGAAAGATATACAGAATAAAGAGAGGTAAAAAGCCCAGAGACAAAATATAGTTAAAGAGAAATGGAATAATTTAAGTTAGAAAAGTTGGCTATAAATAAGTAACCTAAGACTGGGCGTTCATAAGTAAGAATAAGTCTCTGTGTATTTATTTGGTAGCTGGGTGGCGGGCCCCCAAAGAGTAACTACACCATGCATGTATTGGGCACTTTATATAAATTATATTTTGTTTTGGTGGATATTTTTAGTTTTTATTTCTTCAGACACAGTTTTACTCTCGACCTAGGCTGGCCTGTAACACAGTGTACAGTTCTGGTTGGTTTTGAAATTGTGGCAAAGCTCCTGATTCAGCCTCTTGAGTGCTGGGATTTCAGGCTTGCATGAGTAATCACACCTGGCTTCAGATGACCTTGTGAGATATATATTGTCATCATCTAATTCCTATATTAAAGCTCATAACACAGAATTGAGGACTTGGAGAACCTAAGGAGTGGCTGATGGTATGTTCTTTCAAGAAGGTAACTGTATTCTAGTACATTTAATAAAAGAAAGAAATAACCAAAGTGGGCTTCTGCTTTTTGCCTGTGCATGGATGTTACAGTAGACAGCCTGAAGCACTGAGTTGTTCTGAGCTTTGAGCAACTGGGCCTTTGCAGTGCCCACATATTGCAAGGTTCATGTAGTGCTAGCAATTACTTCTCTCTCTCTTTAGTTAACTTTATTCTATGTGCATTGGTGTGAAGGTATCAGATCCCCTGCAACTGGAGTTACAGACAGTTGTAAGCTGTCATGTGGTTTTTGGGAACTGAACTCTGGTCCTCTGGAAGAGCAGCCAGTACTCTTAACCGCTGGGTCATGTCTCCAGTCCCTGAGATTACTTCTCTGAATTGTAGCTGGAATAATCCTAAAGTTGGAGTTCCTTGGCTTTTAGTTCTTTTGTACTTCCTGTTTTCACTTCAGCTTTGCTCATTGCCCCAATTTCCTTTTTGGTGCTTTTTAGTGTTATCTTATGCCTGTTTAGTAATTTATTTTAATTATTTATTTATTTATTAGTTTTGAGGCAGTATTTCTGTGTAGCCCTGGCTATTCTAGAACTCACTCTGTAGACCAGGCTGGCCTCAACTCAAAGGTTCCCTGCCTCTGCCTCCCAAGTGCTGGAATTAAAGGCATGCACCACCACTTTTGGGTATATTATTGTTATTATTTGTGACAAAGTCTCACTGCTGAGCCTTAGCTGGCCTAGAATTCACTATGTAGACCATGCTGGCCCAGAACTCACAGAGATCAGCCAGACTTTGCCTCCAGAGTATTGGGATTAAAGGCATGTTTCACCACATCTGACTATTGTTATTATTATTTTTAATTAGGTGTATATGTTTGTTAATCTCTCTGTGTGTGAATGTGTGTGCACACTTGCATGTGTGTGTTTGTGTTTCTGTGTCTGTTATGTGAGTGCAGGTGCCTTTGGAGGCCAGAGGTATCAGGTGCCACTGGAGCTAGAGTTATAGGAGGTTGTGAGCCTCCCTCTGGGGTGCGGAAACTGAACTCAGGTCCTCTACAAAAGCAGTATGTGCTCTCAACCATTGAGATATCACTCTGGTCTTCAAATTTGTCTCTAGCTGTTTTTCCTTAATCTCAGCTACAGTGTGCACTATCCTGCCAATCCTTAGCCAAGGGCTCCCATTCTGATTTCTTAGCACTACTGTACTGAGAACAAGCATAGTGTTAGTACTTTTTCTTATGAGTAGGGTAATTTGATGAATCTTTGGTTCTCTGTAGTTGATTCATTTTCTAAGTTTCTTGGAGGTGTCTGGTATTTGCACTGTTCTAGGCAGTGGTACTCTTTTCTGGAGCCATGTTTTTTCCTATTACACATTCATCAGGCATTTTCCAAAGATGATAAAGTTGATCAGTGACAGAAACTGGCCTTTATGTGTGGTCTTTGTAGCCAGGGAGCATACTGTTACGTTCTGGCCTGTTTGCTTCTAGTTCTCTGGTTGGGTGTCATTATTTGGTTCACGATGGGGCCAAGTCACTGAACAGCGGTGTCTTCACAATGTTGGCCAGCTCTATCCTTAACTGGAAGAGCTGCAACAGTTAAGAGTAGTTTTACTTTTCACTGTGTCTTCATCGTATCTAACGCATAGGAGGATGTTCCTAAGAAAAACAAGAGAAATGAAGAGCCTGGCAGAGTCCTTGATGTTTAGTGGGAATTTGAGTTGAAGTCACCTGTCTTTGCTGAACTACTTTACTGGACTACCCAAGAGCTTGCCACCACAAACAAGCCAACCCTAGGCTAATACTGGATCCAACTGCCCGGTGCTTAGTCCTCACTGTAGAGTAGTTGCAAGGCAGATGCTGTACCTGTAAGTCTTGTTTGTTTGTTTTCTATGTGTGGCTGGGAATTGAACCCAGGTCCTCTGGAAGAGCAGTCTGTGCTCTAAACCACTGAGCCATCTCTCCAGCCCCTGTACCTGTAAGTCTTAACATTGTCACCTTGGTGGGATGGGAACACAAAGGTAGGCAGGGTGCTTTGGATTGGATTGTGTGCTCTTCCATTATGTATTCAAGCCCTAACCCCCAATCTAGTCATATTTGGAGGTGGGCCTTTAAGAAATGATTAAGGAGCTGGGTGGTGGAGGTACACATCTTTAATCCCAACACTCAGGAGGCAGAGGCAGGTGGATCTCTATGAGTTTGAGGCCAGCCTGGTCTACAATACAATCTATGTGAGTTCTGGGACAGCTGTGGCCACACAGAGAAACCCTGTCTAAAAAACCAAAGGTAGATAGATGAAGACATGAGGGTAAGGATCTCAAATTTGGATTCGCTAAAATGGCAACTGTTTGTGCTAGGAAGAAAACCAGCTGGCACCTTGATTTTGACTTCTGCTAGACTCTTGAATTATGAGAAATAAATGCCGTTTTAATGTTCCAGCCTGTGTTTTGCATCACAAGTTGAGCTATCAGTCAATGGAGGACTCAGAGTATAATTGGCTGGGATTGAAAGGGTGGGCAGGAAAACCTGTTGGCCTCTGTTGGCTTCAATTGTCCTGGGCAGTGTTAAAAAGTAGTGTAGTCAGCACTTGGGAGGCAGAGGCAGGCGGATCTCTGTGAGTT
>NC_022017.1:22028118-22028983 GCF_000317375.1 Microtus ochrogaster | reverse complement strand
CAAACAAACAAACAAACAACAACAAGTAGAAGATTTGGGGATTATGTTGGGCATGGTAGCACACACCTTTAATCAGAAAGCAGAGGCAGGCAGCTCTCTGTAAGTTCCAGGCCAGCCAGGGCTACATAGTGAGACCTTGTCTCAAAACCAAAAATAAACAAAATCTTTGGAGAGTAAAAAAGAAAAATCTTTATATCTCTGTTGATTGTCATCTCCCTGGTGTTTCTGTGGTAAGCATCCCATCTGTACTGTTCAGTAGCCTTCATCCTTTCTGTCTGCTCCATCCAGCTTCCTTCCTTCCTCTTTTGCTTGCTCTTCCTTTTCCAGGGTGTCTTGGCTCTAGAACCCTGAGTAGGGGCAGTGGGGGAATGAAGAAAGGACAGATATCGGGGCCAAGTGGGTTATGTGCACTCTGATGAAGTTGCACCAACTGCCACAGTGGGGAAGTTCAGCATGTTTATTTTGTATAGCACAGGGAGTACCAGTTCTGCATGAGGTATCTGCAGGAGACGCAGATACCAGAGATTTTAGGCTGTAAACACTAGGGAAGAGGGAAGCTACTCTGAGCCTGACCCAGAGAAAAGGCTTTTCAAATTTCCTGTGGATCATAGGCCTTGGTCCTTAACATGGCATGCTCATGTCAAACAGTCCCCTCATCAGAACATCTCAGGGCTTCTTCCGTCCCCTAAACTGCCCTGTGAGCTGCAATCCTTGTTTTAGGATGTGACAGGAGAATCAACAGTTGAGTGGCTGGCACTATTTTATTGCCACAGTAAGAAAGGTTTTCATTACAGAGGTCTAGAGTTTTAGGATGGTCACTTCTGATTAAAGCCAGTATTCCCGTTTTCTCTTTCTCTTTTTTTTT
>NC_022017.1:22025958-22026753 GCF_000317375.1 Microtus ochrogaster | reverse complement strand
AAAAAAAAACAAGTTTGTCCATCAGGCCTTTTACCATATATATTTTTTAAAGATTTTAAATTTTAACCGAATTAACTATTTTTTTTGGAGAGGGTCTTACTTTGTAGTCCTGGCTAGCCTGGAACTAAAGATTTATCTTCCTCTGCTTCCCAAGTGTTGGGATTAAAGGTGTATACCATCATACCTGGCTAGATTTTAATTTTATTTTTAATTATGTGTTTATGTATACTTGAGTCTGTGTACTTGAGTGCAGGTGTTCTTGGAGGCCAGAGGCATCAGACCCTCCAGAGTTGGACTTTCAAGTGGCTGTAGCCACTCTTTGTCACTCAGTGTGGATGCTGGCAACTAACTTTGGGTCTTCTGCAAGAACAGTATGTGCTCTTAATGCTGAGGCATCTATCTCTCTGTCTCTCTCTCTTTCACACACACACTTCTAATTTAATTTATTTTTTTGAGACTAGATCTCACCATATAGCTATGGCTGTTCTAGATTCACTTTGTACCCTAGGACACTAGGTTGGCCTTGAACTAGAGAGCACCTCCCTCTGCCCCTCAATTACTGGGATTAAAAGCATGCGCTATGCCAGTTGACAGTGGCACACACCTTTAATCCCAACATTGTGGAGGTATAGGCAGGTGGATCTCTAAATTCAAGGCCAGCCTGGTCTACAGAGTGAGTTCTAGGACAGCCAGGGCTACACAGAGAAACCCTTTATCAACACCCCCCCCCAAAATTCACGTTTACACCTGGCAGTGAGAACATGTCTTTTGTTTGTTTGTTCGTTTTTGTTTTTT
>NC_022017.1:22022562-22024478 GCF_000317375.1 Microtus ochrogaster | reverse complement strand
TGCTGGGAATTGAACTCAGGACCTTTGGAAGAGCAGTCAGTGCTCTTAACCACTGAGCCATCTCTCCAGCCCCCCACCCCCGCCTTCTGCTCCTAAGTGCTGGACTAAAGACGTGTACCACCATGTCCAGCCTTTGTCCATCTACCTTTATGTGGGTTCTAGGGGTTGAACTCAGATTGCCAGGCTTGCACACTAAATACCTTTTACCCACTGAGAGCTGACCCTACTATATTCAAATTCTATAGCTATTTAATTCTTAGTTATATTTTTAAGCTAATAAAATAAAAAGTGTGTATTTAAAGGCCTTTTGTACATTAGTTGTTCTAAATTATTTATACTAAATTATCTGTTTTTGTCTTTTTGCTTTTTTGAGACAGGGTTTCTTAGTATAGTGCTAGCTGTTCTGAAACTCTCTCTGTAGACCAGACTGACCCCGAACTCAGAGAGATTCATACCTGCCTCTGTCTCCCGAGCTCTGTGATTAAAGGTGTGCCCACCATATCGGGTAAATTACACAAAGGCTACTAGATTTGGTCAGGGCCTTTCTCCCCACCTCTCTCTGAGATAGGGTTTCTCTGTGTGATTCTGCTGACCTGGAACTCACTTTGTAGACTTGGCTGGCCTTGAAGTACTCAAATTCACCTGCTCTAGCCTCCTGAGTTCTGATATTAAAGGTATGAGTCATCATGCGTAGCTAAATGATTTTTTTAAAGGCAGGGTTTCACTGTGTAACAGTCTTGGCTATTCTGAAACTCACTTTGTAGACTAAGCTGGCCTCAAACTCACTGAAATCCGCCTACCTCTGCCCTCCCCCCCAAGTGCTGGGATTATAGGTGTGTGCCACTACCGCCTGGTGCGAAGTGAATTTTTTAAAAGAGAGGGTTTGATCAAGTTGCTTAGGTTAGTGATGAATTAGTGATTCTCCTGGTTCAGCCTCCCAAGTAGCTGGACTACCCCAAGTTCAACTAACTTTAAGTTAGTTGTGATAAAATGTATGTAATTTGAAATCTACCACTGTAGCAATCCATACTGTATATCTTCACTATTCAACCCCAGAACTTAAAAAAATTATTTTTACAGAACTTTTTATCTTCTTAATTATTTACCCCCTTGAATAGAATAAGGTAGGAAAGACCCATTATTGCACACTGATTTATTTAGTGATTTACTTAAAGCACTGCTTATACTGCCTTTTGCCAAGCATGACTTCACTTGGTGCCTAGAACAGAATGACCTGGAGAAATAGCTCAGCAACAACCTGACCAATCTTGCTCACTCACCCCACCTTGTGGTTTTTGAGTATAAAATGAGTCTGCCAACTGGACTCAAAACCTAGGCCTTTCAGGAACTATCTGGTGAATACATTTCCTCTGTCTACTCTCATTGGTGTTGGAGTGCTTATTCCAGAAACATTCCCGAGGCTTCTGCTCTGTTAGGGATGAACCCAGGATTTAGCATGTGCAAGGCAACCACTTCATCTTGGAAATACAACCCTGCCCCATCTTGTTAGATTGAAACTTTGTACCACAGCCCCTTGGCAACTGTTGAATTTTGAATTTTCTGTCTTTGAAAGTATTTTAATTTCCTCATATTAATGGAGTTGTGTGGTATTTGTTTTTTCGTGTGTGTGTGTTTTGTCTTGTTTTGTTTTTGAGACAAAGTTTCTCTGTGTATCACTGGCTTTCTTGGAACACTCTTTGACCAGACTGACCTTGAACTCACAGAGATCCTTCTGCCACTGAATTCCTTTTTGATATTGAGTAATATTTAGTTTTCATAACCATCTTCTTTGGTGTTGGGGATTGAGTGCAATGTATGTATGTTAAGCATACACCTTACCTACACCCCTCAGCTGCCTGTGTCTTACTTTATTTATTCATTCATCTGTTGATGGATACTTGGGTTGTTTCTACTTT
>NC_022017.1:22019885-22021687 GCF_000317375.1 Microtus ochrogaster | reverse complement strand
GCTGGTTCCTCCTTTTTGCTCACATCTTTATGTGTATATATGTATGCATTAGATATATAAATATTTAGATTCTGTATGAGAAAACTTACAAGTTTGACTTCTTCCTTTCCCTACATAGTTCCTCTTCTACTTTTGTATCCTGTATATAGTTATATGAATTAGACAGTAAGGAAAATCTTGAATTTTGTAAGAAAAAAGGAAAATGACCTTATCTTGTATGGAAATATTTTGCTTATATCTTGTTTTCAATTCCAGAAAAATATTTGTTTCTTTTTCTTTTCTTTTTTTCCTTTCTTCTTTCCTTCCTTTCTTTCTTTTTTTAAATTTTCTTGAGACTATTATGTCCAGACTGTGAAGTCCCTCAAAAACCAACAAGGAGACCAAATCCTGTATGTAAAAGCAAAGAGCCTTATTTTATGCAAGTTTGCAAACTCAGTCTCTCTAACTGGAGAGCCCCAAGCTCAGTTAGAGTTAGGTTTTTATAGTAGTAGAGGTGGGGTGAAGGGGTTCTGAGGTTCAAGACCCCTGATTGGCTGACATTTGTTTAGCCGTGTCTTGGTGAGAGTGCTGGCAGGTGATCCTACCTATCTACAATGGTTGGAACATTAGTCATTTCCTTTGGATGGTCTGTTCTTGGGTGGTGCTCTGGTAATCTCAGCTTGTGGTTCTTGCAACCGGGTATTGCTTCAGGGTAAACTGCTGAGACTCAAACCTCTGTTAAACTTATGAATGGTTGAGTTCTACTCTGGCAGGTGATAATGGTTGGAAGTAAAGAACTTTCTTTGGGTGGTCTGTTTCTATTTAGCTTATCATGGCTGGCTCTTACAGAGACAGGATCTCCTGTATAGCTCTAGCTGGCCTAGAATTCAGTAAGTAGACCAGGCTACCCTTGAACTCATAGAGAGCTGCCTGCTGAGTGGTGGCATTACAGGTGTGTGCCAATTTTCCTAGCTGCTTGTATTTTATTCCTATACATGCAATTTATACTTATTTTTGCCCCAGTCCTTGGTGTTGTTCTTTTGGAAACTACAACTCCCATACTCCTCCTGGACTATGGATACCTGTGTGCACCCCAGACACCCTTGCGCTCCCTGTTAAAAAGGCAGGGCCACACGAGGCTCTCTCTCTCGTTTGCCTTTCCTCGTGTGTCCTGCACGTCCCTCTGCCCTTCTGTGTTTCCCTCCCCCATTAAAGTGGACCCACGTGGGAGCCGCCGTGTCGTGTCTGTGTTTGTTCTGCCGTGTGTGTCTGTCCTGTGCCCCATGTTCAAGAAGAACACCCCTGCATTTATTATTTTTTTTTAAGAAGAACACTTGGAATTAGTAATTTCTCTGTGGAATGTCTGTTGTTATATTTGAAAATGGTGATTAAAGAGCACAATTTATAGTGCTTTTCTTCTAGAAGTTGGCAGGGTTTATCAGTTAGCTTGTGATCAGGGTATCTTAGTGTTCTTTTGCTGTGAGGAGATACCATGACCAAAGTAACTCTTTTAAGAATTTAATTTCAGAGGATTTGTCCATTATCATCATAGCAGGGAACATGATGCTAGAGAAGTAGTTGAGAGCTTTGCATCCTTGATTTGCAAGCTTCAGACAGAGAGACAAGGTCACTGGGCTTGGTATGGGCTATTGAAACCTGCCTTTAATTCCAGCACTTAGGAGACAGACACAGGCAGATCTCTGTGAGTTTGAGACCAGCCAGAGCTCTATAGTGAGTCCCTGTCTTGGGAAAAGCTGAAAGAAAGAAAGAAAGAAAGAAAGAAAGAAAGAAAGAAAGAAAGAAAGAAAGGGAGGTAGCCGGGC
>NC_022017.1:22014085-22019777 GCF_000317375.1 Microtus ochrogaster | reverse complement strand
ATCACTCAAAGCCCACCCCCAAAGGCACAACTACAACTAGTCCAACAAGGCCACACCTAATCCTTGCAAGTAGTTCACTTACTGTAGAAGAATGGAGATGAAGCATGCAAATATTTGAGCCTATGGGGACCATTCTCATTCAAACCACCACACCAGGAGTGTGCATTTGTTAATATTAGCAGTCTGCTGTTAGGAAACTGGCAACTTCAAAAAAACCTTCTCATGTCCTTAGGTTCTTTTTGTTTTTTAAATTATACAGGGTTACCAAAAACCATTTTCATGCAAGTATATAATATTTGAGCACATTCTCTCTATACCTTACTGCTCTCTCCCTTTTCTTTTCTCACTCCGATTTGTTCCCTAAGACAAATTTGCATCTACTTTCTTGTCATCAGTACATATATGACGTTATCTATAAAGTGTAGGAGCCATAAATGAAAGAAAGCGTGTACCATTTACCTTCCCTAGACTGACATTTAGTTCACTTAATATGAATGTCTTTAGATGCAAAGGAAACAGAGCAATGTCTTGCTGTATTGCCCAGGCTGGCTCTGAACTCCTTGGCCTCAAGAGATCCTCTTTCTTTGGCCTCCTGAGTGGGTGGCACTGTAATCATGTTCACAGCACCCATTGTCCTTGGATTGTTTGGTGTGGCTTTCTGACCACCGAGGGTGAAAAGATGAGTTTTGGCTCACAGTTTCTAAATTTTCTATCTTGTCAGGGAGGGAATGGTGGAACAAAATAGCTTACATTATGCTTGTACTAGGTGGCTTCTTCCATTTTCTCCTTTTATTCCATTTGGATTTCTAGATCAAAAAGTGGTGCTGCTTACTTTTTCTTTCTTTCCTTACTTTCTTTTTTCTTTCTTGCTTTCTTTTTTTTTTTTTTGAGATAGGGTTTCTCTGTATAATCCTGGCTGCCCTGGAACTTACATTATAGAACAGACTGGCTTCAAACTCACAGAGATCTGTCTGCCTCTGCATGCACCATCACTGTCCAAGGCAGATCTTAATAGCTCTTAGTGAATGTTCTCTAAAAACAACAATAACAAAATACCTACTTCAGTACCCTATACCATTTTTTTTAAAAAAATGAGTATTTTACTTGCATGCATATATCTATATACCATGTGTTTTTTGGGTAACTAGAGGCCAGAAAAGGGTAACAAATTCCCCAGAACTAGAGCTATGGTTGTTGAGAATCATGTGGGTGCTGGGAATTGAACCCAGAAACTCTGGAAGAACAGCTAGTGCTTGTAACAGCTGAGCCATTATTCTAGCCCCTTCAGGTACCAATTTTTAATGTTGGTTTACATTTTTGTGACAAAGTACTCATATAAACAACTTAAGAGATTTATTTAGTCTTCTAGTTTGAGTGGTGTTAGTCTCTCATAGTTTATCATATCATAGTCTATATATCATGGTAGAGCAGAACAGCTTACATCATGGGAGCCAGAAAGGACTGAAAAGAATAAGGGCAAGGGGCTGGAGAGATGGCTCAGAGGTTAGCACTGACTGCGCTTCCAGAGGTCCTGAGTTCAATTCCCAGCAACCACATGGTGGCTCACAGCCATCTGTAATAAGATCTGGTGCCCACTTCTGGCCTGCAAGCATACAGACAGACAGAACACTGTATAGATAATAAATAAATAAATCTAAAAAAAAAATAAAGGACTTACAAACTTAAAAAAAAAAAGAATGAGGGCAAGAAGGGAGAGAAATAGAAAGACAAGGCAAGTATGACTGCTTAGCTTTTTATTGTTTTTTTTCCCCTTGTATTTTGGCTGATTTTTTTTTTTTTTTTTTTTTTTTTTTGTATTTGACTGTCCTGGAACTCATGCTGTAGACCAGACTGGCCTTGAACTCACAGAGATCCACCTGTCTCTGCCTCCCCTGTGCTGGGATTAAAGGCACACAAGCTACCACCAACCTTCCACATTTTTTGTTAGTATGATGTTAACTTGACAGGATCCAGCGTTAGTTGGGAGATGGATCTCTAGTGCATTTCTGCAGAAGATTATCTTGGTGCAGTAATTGAGATGGGAAGACCTGCCCACCTGGGTGACACAATTCTGTAGGCAAGTGGTCTGTATGGGAGGAGGCAGTGGGCTGAGTACAGGTATTTGTTGTTCTTTTCTTTGACTATGGATGTAATGTGACTAACTGCTTCAAGCTCTTGCTGCGCTGATTTCTCTTCCATGATGGACCTTAAGCTATGAGCTAAAATAAGCCTCCCTTACATGACTTTTGAATGTCATCACAACAACAGGAAAAGAAACTAAGAAAATTAGGTTATAAAGGAAAATTAAATATTTTTCTCTTTTTTAAAAAAAGATTTCTTTATTATGTATATAGTGTTCTGCCTGCATGTATGCCTGCATTCCAGAAGAAGGCACCAGATCTCATTATAGATGGTTGTGAACCACCATGTAGTTGCTGGGAATTGAACTCAAGTCCTCTGGAAGAGCAGCCAGTGCTCTTAATCTCTGAACCATCTCTCCTAAATATTTTTCTCTTATTTTTCAGGTAAACCAACCAAAACTCTTCCCTGAATGAAAAAAAAATCTTTTTTAAAGTTGCATATATACAAAAGAAAAAACCTAAGTGCTTTTTATTTTGCCCGAACACAAGATTTAAATCAGGTACAGCAATAGAAGGTAAGCTGGTCTTTCTTTCCAGGTCAATTCTGCTTTATTGTACAGTTTACTCAGTAACATCGTATAGATGGATGTTCAAAGGTTGGATGATAATGAAACCTTTGTTTCTGTTTTTTGAGGTGGGGTCTCACTGGCCATTGAAAGTCTTTCTATTATAATACAACTTGATGTTGGAATTCTCTCTTTCTCTGTCAGGATCTCACTGTGTAATCAAAACTGTTCTCAAACTTATGATTCTTCTCCCTCATGCCCTGAATGCTGGTTCATGTAATTTCTTGCTAGCATTTTGCTGTACTAGAAGTTCAAATAGCACACCAAAGGGCAAAAGAAAAGATGGAACATGAACATTATGACAGCTTTCTTTTGCTTTGTACTGAAGAAAGCATTAGTTTTTTTCACTATAAAGCTTACTCACTGTATTGTTCCTTTTCTGTTGCTGTGATAAAGCACCGCTTTTCGGAAATGAATGAGACATAGTCTGTAGATTTAAGAAGCATGCTGTTTCCCAACTAATATGAATTAAAGAGAGAAAATGGTCTGACAAGATGGTTCAGTGGGTAAAAGCACAAATCTGATGACCTACCTGAGTTTGATCCTTGGAACCCATGGTGGAGGGAGAGAATTGACCCCAAAAAGTTGGCTTCTGATCTCTATACATGTGTGATGACACATATGCTGCTGTACTAACACATATCACATGTAGATGGAGGCTGCTTGTTCGTTTCCTGGCTGCCCAGACCCAAAATAAACACACAGAAACTGTATTAATTGTAATACTGTTTGGCCAATAACTTAAACATATTTCTAGCTAGCTCTTATATCCTAAATTACTCATTTCTATTAATCTGTATATTGCCACGTGGTTGTGGCCTACAGGTAAGGTTCAGTCTGGTGTCTAGCATCTATCTCCTGCGGCAGCTACTTGGCTCCGCTTACTCTCTCTATATATCTTTTCCAGCTTGGCTATATTCTGTTAAGCCATTGGCCGAAAGCAGCTTCTTTATTAACCAACGGTAATAAAACATATTTACAGGATACAGAGGGGAATCACACGACAGTCACACAAACACAATAATGATAAATAAAACTTGTTATTTTATTTGTTTTTTTTTTTTAAACAGAAGCTATTTAGCCCCAGCTGTCCTAGAATTCACTATATAGACCAGGCTAGCCTCAAACACATGGAGACATCTGCCTCTGCCTCCCAAGTGCTAGGATTAAAGGCATGGGCCACTATACCTGGCAATGATAAAGTTTAAAAAAAGTTAAAATAGAAAAGAATAAGAGCTGATTTGTGGCTGGACAGATAATAAATTGCAGTTTAGATTCTATTCTCTCTTGGCAACAGTCTCTACCACAGACAGAATGTTCCATTAGACTCTTTTATGGAATTGTAGGATCATATGGGCAACACTTGTGCTTGAATTCAACCCTCTGTCTTCCGATTGTGTCACCCTGGAAAAATAAAGAAGCAGAACTTGAGGCTCCTTTCATTCATTCAGTACTGGGTAAGCATGGAGGAGATGTTGGCCATATTATGCTGTTCTTGACAGTCTGGAAGAATCTCAAGGATAGCTGTCACAATGGGAAGAGCATCCTGCTGTGTTGATTACTAAGTCCAAAGCTGGGTTATGAACAAGGACGCTCGCAGTGGTAACCAACAGATCATTTTTAGAAGGAAGAATATGGCCTTCCCCATAGTTAAACATCTCTATGGAAGACAGGGTATAGAGACCAGACATGGTGGTTCACACCTGTAATCCCAGGACTTGAGAGGCTGAGATAGAATGATCACCATAAGTTCGAGACACCCTGTGCTAATGAGACCCTGCTTCAATTAAAACAATAAAAGTTTGAAAAAGAAATATTCAAAACTTGGGCCTGCAAGATGGCTAAACAGCTAAAGGCACTTGTGAATTGAAACAGATTAAACATATATGAAGACAGAGTTATTGATCTGTAATATGTATCAAAAAACTGTTCAGAATGTTGAACTGAAAGATGGGAAATCAAAAATGAGATTAAACAAATATAGAGGTTACTGTAAAAATGATGTAAATGGATAGTTAGAATTCCACTTTAAAATAGGAAAAATGAAGGCACAGCATTATTTAAAGCATTAAGAGCTTTAAACTTTTCAAAAACTAATAATATTTAAGCCTATAGATTTATGAAGCATGTTGTATCTCAGCTAATATGAATTAAAAAGAGAAAATGGGCTGGCAAGATGGCTTGATGTTTATCGCATAAGCTTGATGACCTGAGTTTGATCCCAAGAACCCATGTGGAGGGAGAGAGTTGACCCCTTAAAGTTGTCTTATGACCTCCAGACTACGTGATGGCCTATGCCTGATGATATGAATCTGATCCCTGGAATCCACATAGTGAAAGAAGAAAACTGATTATTGTAGGCATGCGCACGTGTATACACACACCACACACACACACTCAGATAAATAAACATTAAAAAAATTAGGAGCTGGAGAGAAGGGATCGATCATGTTTAAGAACACTGCTTCCCTTCCAGAGGACCTGAGATTGTTTTCCAGCATCCATGTTAGGTAGCTCACAAATATAACTATAACTCCAGTTCCAGGGGATCTGACTCCCACTTCTGGCCCAAGGGCAACCACACATGTGACATACAATACACACAAACACACATAAATAAAAATAATTTCTTTTTTTAAAAAATATGTTTCGTTTTTTTTTGTTGTTGTTGTTGTTGTTTCATTTTTCAAGATAGGGTTTCTCTGTGAAATAGCTCTGGCTGTCCTGAAACTCTCTTTGTAGACAAGCTGGCCTCAAAGTCACAGAGATATGCCTGCTTCTGCCTCCCAAGTGTTGGAATTAAAAGCATGTGCTGGAGAAATGGTTGAGAGCACTGGCTGCACTTTCAGAGGCCCTGAATTAAAGTCCCAGCAACCACATGGTGGCTCACAACCATCCATAATAGGATCTCTTCTGGCATAAAGATAAGCATGCAGATAGAACATTCATATACATAAAATAAATAAATAAATCTTTTTTTTTTTT
>NC_022017.1:21995871-22013795 GCF_000317375.1 Microtus ochrogaster | reverse complement strand
CACTGCCCGGCTCTTATTGTTATATATGTATATGTGTGTTTATGCACAAATATATAAATACAACCTAATGAGTCTGTTTTTGTTTGTGTGTACATGGCTTCAAGGCTGACCACTGTACACTGGACAACCAGGTAAGGGGCTTATCCCTGGGAGAAGCTAATTCTCCTTCTCCCCACATTTATTAGTTGCCTGTAGTTCTTTGTCTAGAGTGGTACTCTATGAAATTTTCCTTCCACATTAATATGTCTATTGATACTGTCATTATTGCAATTTTGTTTATGCAGCCATTTGTAGGAGAGACTATTTCACCACAGACTTCTTGGTATTTTGGCTCTTACAGTTTTTCTATTAGCTCTTCTGAGATGTTCTCTGAGCCACAGATGCAGGGGCTGTGCTATATATATATATAATATATATATCTGTTGAGACTGGGCTCCCATTGATGTCTGGCAGGAAGCACACAGGCATGATACTCAAGTAGTGGCTGAGAGCTTTGCATCCTGATGCATGGCAGCAGGAAGATAGAAAGAGAGACACTGAGTCTGGTGTGGGCTTTTGAGACCTCCAGTGATATACCTCCCCCAACAAGGCCACACCTCCTAATCTTTTCCAAGCAGTTTAGCAACTGGAAACCACACATTCAAATTTTTGAGTCTATTGGAGCAATTCACATTCAAACCACCACATACATAGTGCATTCTGAACCCCTCCCTACCCTCTTTACCCAACTCCACAATCCCTTTTCTACCTACATTGATGTCTTAATCAGTGACCATCAATTTGGAAATAAACATTGGAGCCTAGTGGGCTCCTCAGTGAAGTATCTATGTCCTTAAATTCTGACAATATTCCTTATTTTTGAAAACAAGGTAAAAAAAAATAAAGTCAGTATGAATAGAGTAAGAGGAAAAAAGAAGCCGAACCTGAGTCCTCCAGATTTGTTTTTCCTTTTTACTGTTGTGTTGTCTGTGCTGAATTCCTTGCATTTCTGTATTAATTTTAGTAATACCTTGTGAGATCATAGGTAGGATTTAAAAACAAAACAAGACAAAAACCAAGTGGAGAATAGTGTTACATGTCTATAATCCTATCCACAGGTTGGCTTAAAAAAAGAAACAAACTAGGGGGCTGGAGAAATGGCTCAGAGGTTAAGAGCATTGCCTGCTCTTCCAAAGGTTCTGAGTTCAATTCCCAGCAACCACATGGTGGCTCACAACCATCTGTAATGGGGTTTGGTGCCCTCTTCTGGCCTTCAGGCATACACACAGACAGAATATTGTATACATAATAAATAAATATTAAAAAAAAAAGAAACAAACTAAATGCAGTGTACTCCTGTAATCCCACCGGTTGAGCATTGGAAGCCACAGGATCAGGATTCACTATGATCCTCAGCTATACAGAGAGTTTAGGCCAACCAGGACAGGCTACAGAAGACCCTTTCATTAAAAAAAATAGAAGCGCAGTCTTTAGGCTGCAGAGGTGGCTCAAGGTTAAGAGCACTTGCTGCTTCTCTAGAGGACCAGAGGTTGATTCTCAGCACTGTGTCATACAGCTCACGACAACCTAGAACTCCCCAACTCTAAAGCATCTGATACCCATTTCTGGCTTCTGTAGGTGTGTGCTTGCCTTAATTCTAGCACTCCAGAGGCAGAGGCAGGTGAATCTCTGAGTTCGAAGCCAGCCTGATCTACAGAGTGAGTTCCAGGACAGTCAGGGCTACACAGAGAAACACTGTCTTGGAAAAACAAAACAAAATAGCAAAAGACAAAAATAAAAAAACAAAAAAATCTTTTGATTTTAGTTTCCATATCTTATTGTCTTTAGAGAAAGTAATCTATATGATAGTGATCTTCTGAAGTTATTGCGTCATCCAGTATTGGGGCTTATATTTGTATTTTTGGTTGTGAGGTTAGCTTTTAATGCTTGAGCCATCATTCTAGCCCAGTGACTTATATTTGTAAATATTACATTGGATGTTGAAAATTTTTGTATTCCATTTTTAGGTGTTTATGTTTCCTTAACAGCATGAACTTAGTCACTGCAACTCTAAGAAATAACAGAGAAATCCCTTGTGCTCTTTACCCATTTCCTCCCGGATAGAAACTGTTTTGAGACAGACTCTCAAGGAGCCGCTGCTGACCTTCAGCTCCCTATGTAGCTGTGCTTGAACTTGAACTACTCTTCATTCTGCCCCCTTCCAGATGGTGGGATTGCAAGCCAGCACTAACAGAAATGTTTTAGTTATAGCCAGGAAGTGGCACTAATACAATCTACTGATTTTATTCACACCTCCCAGATTGTTTGTTTTTAGACTGTTTCTTGCTGGCCTGGAACTTGCATGTAATTCATGTTGTCCTGGAACTCACAGAAATCTGAATACTTCAGCCTTCCAAATGCTGGGGTTACAAGTGTGTGCTACCATACTCAACTTGACCTCCCAGTTCACTGTGTGTGTGTGTATGTGTGTGCGCGCGCGCGCGCACGTGCATGTGCGTGTGCATGTGTGTGGTCATGTACTTGAACTTGCTTTGTAGTGAAGGATGATCTTGAACTCCTGATCCTGCTACTTTCACCTCCCTAGGGCAGGGATTGCAGGTGTGCATTCCCACGCCCAGTTGTCATGTCACTTTTATAACCATATTTGCTTCCCTTTTGCTTCTTTCCTAATTCCCAACCACTGGAACCAAGCCTTTTCCTGTTGCTGTGATAAAATATCTTGATAGAAGCAGTTTACGGTGAAATAGTTTATTTTGGTCCAGACCTTAAGGATAAGGATCATCATGGTAGAGCAGTTAAGACTGTAAGCACTTGAAGCAGTCTTGTTGCATTTACAGTTCGTTAGCAAGAGGAGAGCAATGAGTGAATGCTTGTGCTGAGCTGTCGTCCTCATTTTTATGCATTCTAGAACCCAAGCCTAGGGAACTGTGCACACTCTTTAGGTATGTCTTCCCATTTCAGTTAACCTAATCAAGAGACTCCCTCACAAGTATGTCCAGAGGCTTGTCTCCTAGGTTATACTAGATCCTATTAGTTAATATTAGCCATCACGCTGTCTTCCCATTTCTAATACTGTTTGAAGTGGGTTTTTCTTGTGTGTGTGTGTGTGTGTGTGTGTGTGTGTGTGTGTGTGTGTGTATTGCCTTGTGTATGTCTGTACTACATGCATGTCTGGTGCCTTCAGGTGTCAGAAGAGGGCAAGGGCATCAGATCTCCCAGAACTGGAGTCACACATGGTTGTGAACCACCATGTGAGTGCTAGGACTCAAACCCAGCTCCTCTTCAAGAACTACTCTTAACCACTGAGCCATCTTTTCAGCTTTTGTTTCTAGAATTTTATTTATTTATTTGTTTGTTTGTTTATTTTTTGAGACAGGGTCTCTCTAAGTAGCTCCAGTTGTCCTGGAACTTACTTGCTATATAGACCAGGCTGACCTTGAACTCACAGAGATCCACCTGCCTCTGCTTTCCAAATGCTCTGATTATGTACCACCAAGCCATTTCTAAAATTTCTATCACTTAAAAATGTTATACTGGAGCTAGGCAAGTTGGCGTAATCTTAAGCTTTCAGGAGACTGTGGTGAGAGAATTGTTTGAACCCAAGAGTTCAAGACCAACCTGGGCACCATAGTGAGACAATATCTCAAACAAATAAAGCAGCAAAACAGAACCAAATCCACCAAGTCATCAATGGAATCATAGTATGAAAACTTTTGGGATTTGTTTACTTTGTCTAGTAATAAATTTCTAGACATGTATTTAGATTTTGTACTCATCAGTAATTCATTTTGGAGGCTGGGGATGTAACTCAGTTGTTAGAGTGCTTGCCTAATGATGGGGGAGAGTCTTCTGTTTAATGTTAATTTCATTGGTTAAATAAAGAGACTGACTGCCTTGGCCCTTTAATAGGACAGAAAATTAGGTAGGCAGAGTAGACTGAACAGAATTCTGGGAGAAAGAAAGCCAAGTCAGGCAGTCGCCATGATTCTCCCACCCGACACAGATGCAGGTTAAGATCTTCCCTGGTAAGCCACCTCGTGGTGCTACACAGATTATTAGAAATGGGTTAAAGCAAGATGTGAGAGTTAGCCAGTAAGACGCTGGAACAAATGGGCCAGGCAGCATTCAAAAGAATACAGTTTCTGTGTAATTATTTCGGGTAAAGCTAGCCGTACAGAGCTGGGCGGGAACGCAGCCCACCACAGCTCCTACAACAGCCTAATATGAATGAGAGCCCTGGGTTTGAGTCCAGTTCTGCACCAGGGAGGCAGAGGTAGAAAGATTGGGAGTTCAAGGTGACCCTCAGCTACATGTCAAGTTTGAGGTTTTTCTGTCAAACATGAGACTCAAAAAAGAAAATTCTTTCCTAATCATAAAAAATTTATTCCACTTACATGAACTTAGTACATATGTTCTTAACCGTTGTGCTTGGAATTGTACATGAATTTTTCATGTGGCATTAAACAAGAGTAACCTTTATTTATAGTTATTTTCTTGTTTACTGTTTCTATATCATCTGCATGTTGGCAAGAAAAATAAGAAAAGTGATAAATTTTCCTAACTTCCTTGCTTGGTGGCCATGTTAACCTCCCCGTGTCATTCTGATTTTAGTATATGAGCTATCTGAGCGATCACAATAGCACTTTATATAGCCCTATTTTCCTTACTGTGATGGTACCACATGCTATGTTACAGTTTGTATTTTGAAGGCTGTCCAAGCTGATTCCAGCCTCCCCACCCTCCTTTTTGGTTAGCATACAAGAAATGTAATTCTAACGTTTTGTTTGTTTGATACAGGGTCTCACTATGCAGCTCTGGCTGTCCTAGAACTCACTAGACCAGGCTAACCTCAAACTCAGAGATCTGCTTGCCCTGCCTTCTGAGTGCTGGGATTAAAGGCATACCCTGCTGTTATTCTAACTTTTGACTGTTACAAATAAAGTTGTTGTCAACATTCATGTGAAGGTTTTTGTGTGAATTTAAGTTTTTGTTTTCCTAGGATCAATGTCAAGGGCCAAGGCAGTTTTATTTGTATGGATTTCTGTTCACTGCTGCATTCATAGAGGTTGCAGAATCTCTTAAGGTTTGTATGTTTATCATGTTTGAACCTTTTCTTTCTTACCCATGTATAACATTGCCTCCTATGCTGGCTCCTTCCCTGTCTAGCTGGAGTTGGTGAGCTTCCATTAGCTCAGGTAAACTGTTTCAGTGGGTGTACCCATCATGGTCTTGACCTCTTTGCTCATATTCTCACTCCTCTCATTCTTTTGGGTTTTTTTTTATTGTTTGTTTGTTTGTTTTTTGAGACAGGGTTTCGCTGTCTTGGAACTAGCTCTTGTAGACCAGGCTGGCCTCGAACTCACAGAGATCTGCCTGCCTCTGCCTCCCGAATGCTGGGATTAAAGGCATGCGCTATCACCGCCCAGCACTCCTCCCATTCTTCAACCGGACTTTGGGAGCTCAGCCCAGTGCTCCACTGCGGGTCTCTGCCTCTGTTTCCATCAGTTACTGGATGAAGGTTCTATGGTGATATTTTAAAGATATTCATCAATCTGACTACAGGGCAAGGCCAGTCTGGAACCCTCTCCTCTATTGCTTAGGGTCTTAGCTGGGGGTCATCCTTGTGGATTCCTGGGAATTTCTCTAGTCTCAGGTTTCTTGCTAGCCCCATAATGGCTCCCTCAATCAAAATATCTCTTTCCTTGCTCTCATCTCTGTCCTTTTCCCATCTCGTCTATCCCGTTCCCTCAAGTTCTCCTCCTTCCTCCCCTTCTCCCCTTCTCTTCCCCTTCTGTCCTTCCTTCTCCCCCCACCCTCATTTCTTGCTTTTTAAAACACTCTGTCACATTAATTTTTGTTGTTGTTTTGAAATAGTCTTACCTTTATGTAGACCTACCTGGCTTTGAACTCACAGAGATCCACCTGCCTCTGTCTCCCAAGTCCTGGGATTAAAGGTGTGTACCACTATGTCTGGAGGATACCACATTTATTTATGTTATGTTATTATTGTGTGTGTGTGTTGTATTCATGTGCTTGCTTTGATTTGTATGTGGCCAACAGAGGACAATTTATGGGACTTGTGTAAATTCAGGTTCTCAGGTGTGGTGACAGGTGACAAGTGCCCTTAGTCACTGATGTCATCTTGCTGACCCTCTCTTTCTATCCCTCCCCCTGCCTCTGTAGTGCTGGGAAGCAAATCTTATGACCTTGTATATGCTAGGCAATGGCTCTACTATTGAGTTACATTCCCAGCCTCTAAAACATTGTCTTCTAGAATTTCTAGTTGTAGATTTTATAATTAAACCTGTGCGCTATTTCATGTTAATGTGGATTTTGGTGTGAAGTAAGGGTTGAGCTTATTTAACGCATATTTAGTTTTCTGGAATAATGTTTTAAATGACTGCACACACACATACTCATACGCACACACACAACACACCTTTCTCCATTTAATTGATTTTCTACATTTACTGAAGATTAATTGAATATATATTGTGTCAGGGCTACACACCAGTACCTCAGATTCACAAACAGGCAAACACATCTAAGAACCACAGCTAGTCTCTTAGTTTTTTTCATTTACAGTTTATTTTAGTGTCAGGTGTGGTGGCACACATCTTTAATCTCAGCATTTGGGAGGAAGAAGCAAGTGTACCTCTGTGAGTTTGAGTTGAGCCTGGTCTATATAATGAGTTTTAGGCCAACCAGAGCTGCACAGTAAGAGTCTGGCTTAAAGCATTATTTTATATATATGGATGTTTTGCCTGCATGCATGTCGTCTGTGTATCATAGATGTACAGTGCCCACAAAGGTCAGAAGATGGTGTTATACCGCCTGCCAGAGTTACAGACTGTTGGGAGTGGTGGTTTCAATACTAGAATTCAGTCCCCAGGTCCTCTGCATCTATAGCCAGGACTCCTAACCACTGAGCCATCTCTCCAGCTCCAATCTTTTAGATTTTTTTAAAAGTAAAAATACCAAGTAGGATAAGCCACTCAGATCTTATAGTTTTGTAAATAACCTTATATTACATTAAAAGAATCTATAATTTGGAGCAGTGAGATGGCTTACCGGGTTAGGACTGATGATCTGAGTTTAGTCCCTGGGACCCATATGATAGAAAGTGAGAACTGACTCCCACAACTTGTCCCCTGACCACCACTCATGTATGCTTTCCTGGTTGTATGGTGTGCACGTGTGCACACACACATAAATAAATGTAAAAATGATTTTAAAATATTCATATTTGAAGATAAGCTTTTAGCTTTGTTGACGATGAAGCTTCATATTTTCTTTTTGTTATCACAATAGTAAAAACTGTTGGCTAACTCACCCTGGCCTGTACCTTGACAGTGAGCCCCATGGGGATGGTCAGCCTTGACTAGGCACAACAGCAAAAGCTGGAAGAAGGGCTGAGGAGGCAGAGGAAGGGCTGGGTTAGTGGTGATCTTCAGATTGCTGTGGCAAGACTGTGCACAGTTGTGTGCATGTGAAGGAGATGGTTGTCTTATGGATAGCCTTGATATTATTCAGCAAGACGGCCACCATAAACTGAGGAACTAGGTGACACATGGCTGCAGAAAATGGAAAGTTCAAGCAAAACAGGCTGTCCTAGTTTGGCTAGCTGGGTATCGGCTCTGAGAGTCTTCTAGGAACACATGTCCAGTGTTCAGTTCACTCAGGAGGGTTTAAGCACTGGGAGGGTAGGTTTCTGGTTTGAGTTAACTTTTTTGGGATGGAGAGGTATTCTTAGCGTTGATACTTGGGAGAAAGATGTGTGGGCCCGTCAGAGCCACGATCGAAATGAGAACCTCTAGGGACTTAAGCACTGTGGGGAGGGGAGAGCTAGGTCAGATGAGGGAGATACTGTGCGTGGGGAGGAGATAAGTCAGTGAGAGGAACGTAAGGGCCCTGTAGATATGAACAGTTACTTAGGCCCCAGGATCACCTGTGTGTATGTTGGGGATAAACTCTTTGGACTTTGGTATAGCTCAGCTGAGGGTGGATTAACAGAGTATGAAGGAGTGAGCTCCTCTTCTGTCCTTACTTGCAGCTCTGTGGCCACCATCATGTTCTGGAAATTTGACTTGAATACCACGTCCCATGTTGACAAGCTGCTCGACAAGGAACATGTGACACTGCAAGAGTTAATGGACGAAGATGACATCCTGCAAGAGTGTAAGGCTCAAAACCAGAAGTTGCTGGACTTCCTGTGCAGGCAGCAGTGTATGGAGGAGCTGGTAAATCTCATCACACAGGACCCACCCCTGGACATGGAAGAGAAGGTCCGATTCAAGTATGTACTGAGGCTGTTCCCAGGCCCTCTGGGTAGTGCTTAGGGAGGCTGTGGGTAGTGTCTAAGGCCAACTAGATACAGGGCATCACCACATGAGAAGTGAGGAGGCTGTTGTGAAGTTGTGGTTTGTGAGGTTTGTGAGGTTTAAGAGTTTTGAATCTCTTGTGTATGTTTTTTTTTTCATTCTGTGGTATAAGTGAGTTTATATTAAGTCGACATATGTTGCAACAATTTGATGAAAGAAAGACCCTATGATAATTAGGTACCTGAGATTGCAGAGTTGTACCACATCATCATTAGAGCTGGTAAACAGGTTAGAGGTATGATGCCTGACCAGTTCAGATGGAGTATGTCATTATCATTAGTGGTACTAAACCTTTAGAAATTTTTTCTAAAATATTTTAAGTTTGACCAGGGTGTTGGGAGCTGACAAAAGGGAAGGGACAGTGTCACCACAAGACAGATGGAACTTTGTGTAAGGGCAGAGTCTGGAGTGGGAGGATGCTCTGTGTACCAAGAAAGTTTGGCTCCATGAGTAGGTCACATGATCCATAGTGTTTCTGGGGAGAGCTAGGGACAAGTTACACAGCAGTCATAGATCTAGGTGCTTATGAGGAAGCCTACTGTACGCATGCGTGGTATGAAGGTCTTGGCATAGGGTGAGTCATGATTTGCTCTTTATCCCTCCCTCCCTCCCTCCCTCTCTCCTTCCCGCCTTCCCTCCCTCCCTTCCTTTCTTCTGACATGAAGACTTACTGTTTAGCACATACTAATCTACTTCCAATACTCCTCCCAGAAATCTTCTAAGTGCTAGGATCTCAGATATATTCCACACCTGTCAGCTTTTACAATTTTAAATGTTTGAAAAAAGTTAAAGGGAGAGTACTTTGCTACCCATGTTGATGACCTTTTTGGTGGTAGACATGTCACACTAATCCATATACAATCAGAGTCCAGTCACAAAAGAGACTAACAAAAATAAATATCTTTAAAAATATTTATTTATTTATTATGTATACAATATTCTGTCTGCGTGTATGCCTGAAGGCCAGAAGAGGGCACCAGACCTCATTACAGATGGTTGTGAGCCACCATGTGGTTGCTGGGAATTGAACTCAGGACCTTTGGAAGAGCAGGCAATGCTTTTAACCTCTGAGCCATCTCTCCAGCCCCCTAACAAAAATATTTTTAACCTGGCCCTTCACAACAAATATTTGCTGACCTTTGTCTTTTGGAAGAAAAAAGAGCAGGCCTAGATAATGAAGCAACCAGTGCTTCCTCTGGGCTGTCAGTGCTTCCTCTGGGCAGTCAGTCTGTCTGTCTGAGAGGTGGGCTGTCAGTGCTTCCTCTGGGCAGTCAGTCTGTCTGTCTGAGTGGTGGGCTGTCAGTGCTTCCTCTGGGCAGTCAGTCAGTCTGACAAGGGTCCCATGATGGGAAACAGTTCTAGGAAGAACTGCTGTCAGAGGGCCACAGCTTTATGGATAGGGTGACCACAACTGGAGGCTGTTGTGTTCTCATTATCACTACACTCCCTGTCATCTTCTCTACAAGTGTCTCCCGGTTTGGGTGACCAATTAGAACAAAATGACAGATAGGGTGTAGTTAAGGGGCTTTTAGGTCAAAACAGAGATTCTCAGAATAGCATCAATGACTCGAGACTGGCGGAGTCAGAGTCTGAGAGAGATTAGTAGTGCACGGGTACCAAGTTAAAGCAGAGAAAGCAATGAGAAAACAAATGGCTCTCAGGAGCCTGATACATAGAAGCAAGCAAATGGGACAGAGCAGATTCGTCAGTTCATTTGTGGGTTACACATACATATTCACACAAACACCAGATTTTTGTTGTTGTTGTTGTTGTTGATGTTTTTATTTTGTTTTTCAAGACTGGGTTTCTCTGTGTAGCCTTGGCTGCCCTGGAACTCGCTCCTAGACCAGACTGGCCTTGAACCCAGAGATCTTCCTCTCTCTACCTTCCAAGTGCTAGGATTAAGGGCATGTGCCACCACCATCTGGCCCCAGGTATATTTCTTTAAAGATTTTTTTAATGTATATGGCTGTTTTACCTGTATGTATGTCTGTGCACCATGTATATCAAAAGAGGGCCTTGACTGTCTGGGACTATCATGTGAATTCTAGGAACTGAGCCTGGATCCTCTACATGAGCAGCCAGTGCTTTTAACCACTGAGTCATCCCTCCAGCCCACCAGGTTTTTCTCCCCATTTATTGTGTAAGCATTTCATGGATCTCTTCAATTGAAAATGAAAAGATCTTAGTGTAGTGGAATATTTTTTTTGCATTATTTCTTTTTCCCCTGTAGTTTTTCCTCTGTTTTCTTTCTGGGCATCTAATTGAGCATTAACTTTTGAAAATTAATACCTATTTTTTAAATCTTCAAAATGTTTGTTTGTGTATGTATGTGCATGGTGTATGTGAATGTGGCTGTGTGCACACCACAGACAACTTTGTGGAGTCAGTTCTCTCCATCCACCCTTAGACAGAGCTCAGGTTAATGGGCTTGCATAGCAAGCACCCTCACTGCTCAGCCACCCTGCTGGCCTCATTTTTCTTGGTTTTGCTCTTACTGTTTTATCTATGCCTTTGCTACCCCAGCATTCCATTTAGAAAAAACATCCTTCTAGGCCGGGCGGTGGTGGCGCACGCCTTTAATCCCAGCACTCGGGAGGCAGAGGCAGGCAGATCTCTGTGAGTTCAAGACCAGCCTGGTCTACCAGAGCTAGTTCTAGGACAGGCTCCAAAACTACAGAGAAACCCTGTCTCGAAAAATCAAAAAAAAAAAATCCTTCTAGTTCTTTTTGTGTATGTTGGTGAGGGGGGGGCGTTGAGACAGGGTTTCTCTGTAGCTATGGAGCCTGTCCTGGAACAAGACCAGGCTGGCCTTGAACTCATAAAGATCCTCCTGCCTCTGCCTCCTGAGTGCTGGGATTAAAGGTGCTCACCACTACCGCCCTCCTTCTAGTTCTTACCTGTGGGATGAAGGCCTGTAAGCATGCTGGGAACTTGTTTTTTGCCAAGTTTCCTATTTTTAGCCAGCATCCCATTATCTCTCCATTTTATTTAGTATTCTTAAATTAGTAACAGGACTTGTTCACTTTTCCTGAGAACGAACTAACTCAAGCATAAGATGTTTCCAGACCACCCTGCCCTCAGCAATCAGGACACTGGCCATACATCTCTGGAACTGTGTAGCTTGAGCCCTTACCCTAACTTCTCTCTGAGCACCTGAGAGTCCGTTTTCCTTGGGCTTAGTCTAAGGTAGAATCATTTCCTCTTCTCTTCTCTTCTCCCCCATCCCATGCCTGAGATGTGACACTGGGGATTAATTTAGAGCCTCTTGCGTGCTGGATACTGGGCAGGCACTCTACTGCAGTGTTTCTGCAGCCAGCTGCTCTTCTTGCCTTCCTAACTCTCTATTACTGGAATAGGATCTTAGGAGGGAATATCCACAAGATCACATGAGTCATTTGTCATGTTTAAGTAAAATTCTTATTCTTTTTGTAAGTTTTTTAAACTACTAGAGCAGTGCCTATTTGTCAGAAAGTAAGTATGTGTATAAAGGAAAAACCCTAGACCTACTTAGATGTAGAATTGTTTTCTTTTGGATAGACGTGGTGGCCACACCTTTATTCTCACACTTTAGAGGCAGAGACAGGAGGATCTCTGTGAGTTTGAGGCTAGCCTGGTTTGCATGGTAACTTCTAGTACAGCCAGGGCTTTGTAGAAAGACCCTGACTTTAAAAAAAAGGAGAAAAAGAAAAGAATTGGTACCTTTTAGCTCCATCTGCTCTGTTGGACAAGTTGGTTATTCCCTGCTGTGAAAATGCCCTCAAAACGCAGTCTTTCCTTTGCTTCCTCCCCCGTAGGATTTGACTTCTTGCACTGCCCCAGCGTGTTGTATCTGGTAGAGCATCACTGTGGCTTTCACTGCTGCTGACCTAATCTTCTTCTGCTGCTCTCTGTGGTCTCCCTGCCCTCAATTGGTCATGGATGATCCTCTACACTAAACACTTGTGTGGGGTTAGAGCCATTGCATGAGGTGGGGCCCTGGCTGCCCCACTTCACAGACAAAGACATTGAAAACCAGAGAGGTTAGCCAGGAAGGAGCAATCCCAGAACTGACTTAACCCTTAGGCCCCTCCCGCACTCAGCCTATGGGGCCCTGCCCATACTGTTCTCCTGTCCAAAGGCCCACTTGTCTTGCAAGTCCTGCTGGGCCTGCATGACTGACAGCTCGTTATGGCTCTGAAGGTTGCTCCTTTTTATCCGGCTGAGAGAGAGAGAGAGCATCCACAATCAGTGCAGAACTGTTTCTGGGGGCGTTGGTTGTCTTCTATCCTGTGTGGGCCAGCTGCTAAAGAAGAATCAGTGATAGCATGGAATCACACAGAATGGGCTAGGAAGGGTTATCTTGTCTGTAGTCATTTTCATTAAATGAAGAGTATATTTTCACATACTAGCATTTCTTTTTTTTTGAAGATTTATTTATTCTTTATACAGTGTGCTGGCGTGTATGCCTACACACCAGAAGAGGGTATCAAATCTCATTATAGATGCTTGTGAGCCACTGTGTGGTTGCTGGGAATTGAACTCAGGACCTCTGGAAGAGCAGCTAGTGCTCCTAACCTCTGAGCCACCTCTCCAGCCCCCATACTAGCATTTCTTAGTAGTAAATTACTTATATGCTGTCTCACTGATGATACTGTTTCATAGCTTCAGACATGATATTTCTTAGTGTAGAGCAGTTTTGCTCTGTGCTTACTAATTTGAAGTCACAGGAAGCGGGGAGAAGAGGAAAGGCAATTTCCTAAGGAGAAACATGAACATGACTGGGACTTAGCCGTACTGACAGTCAACAGGGAGAAGCCTGGCAGATGATCATGAAGAAAGAATCCAGGAAAAAGAAAGATTATTTAAGTCTGGTCTGCTGGTGCGCACCTGTAATCCCAGGTTTAGGAAGTAAAGGCAGGAGGATGAAGCCATCCTCATCTACGTAGTGAATTTGAGGCCAGTCCAGGCTACATGAAATCCTGTTTTAAAAATATTAAAAGTTGGGGGCTGGAGAGATGGCTCAGAGGTTAAGAGCACTGACTGCTCTTCCAGAGGTCCTGAGTTCAATTCCCAGCAACCACATGATGGCTCACAACCATCTGTAATGAGACCTGGTGCCCTCTTCTGATGTGTGGGCATACATGGAAGCAGAATGTTGTACACATAATGAATAAATAAATTAAAAAAATTAAAAGTTATTTATAGAATGGAAGTAGAGTCAGAAAATTTAGAATATTAGAGAACAGGATAGATGGAGCCTATAAAAGATATGTTAAGAACTTTGAGTTCCAGTAATTAAATTCCAGTTGCTACAGGTCTGTTTAGTAATTTGCTCTTTATCATCTGCTTCCTTTCTTTAAAAGTGTGTTTATTTTTAGTTGTGTGTATGTGTGTGTCTGTATGAGAGTGTGCCATGTTTGTGGGTACCTAGAGGCTAGTTACAGGTGGCTCCACCACCAGATATGGGCACTGGGAGTTGAACTCAGGTTTTCTGAAAGAGCAATACATACTCTTAACCATTGAGCTCTCTCTCCAGTCATGACGTGTCTGCTTCCTAAAAGTTGGAGAAGTCTAATTTCACCTCCAGTGCTTGAACTGTGCCCTTTTAGATATCCAAACACAGCCTGTGAGCTTCTGACTTGTGATGTGCCGCAGATCAGCGACAGACTAGGCGAGGACGAGAGTCTGCTGAACCTTCTGTATGACTTCCTGGATCAGGAGCCACCACTCAACCCACTGCTTGCCAGTTTTTTCAGCAAGACCATTGGCAATCTTATTGCAAGGAAAACTGAACAGGTAATGATATGTGAAGCCAAATGCATTGGATAATCAATGCTGCCACTGTGAAACTGTCACCAGGCTCTTGAGACAGTATTTTGTTTGCTTAACAGACCACAGATGAACAGTATAAGTGGCTGATATGTGAACTGTTGTTTAAGTGAAGTGACTTTCCAAAGAGGTTTTGTAGCCAGCTCTGGAATAAGCAGTACTTCTTGTCCTTACTGGGTGCTTTGCAAGCCCCAGATCAACGTGAGGTCCTATAACATCCCTTCACTGTGGAGGGGCCGGAGACCATCTACATTTTGAGGTCTTTATGAGTAGCCTGTCTGTGTGGTCAGAATAGTGATTGATTGCTTCAAAGTAAACAAAAAATAATGATCAGCTCACTGATTAATTAACTAATTAATTGGAATTGGACTTTTGTGGGAAAACGAATTAGCATTTTAGCTGTAACACTGTCCTTCTCCTACCTTATTGTAGTTAGTTGTTTTAATCTTTTGGCTCTTTGGGTCTTACTCTTTGGGGACCCGCCACCCAGCTCCCAAATAAATCACACAGAGGCATATTCTTACTTATGATTGCCCAGCATTAGCTTGGCTTGCTTCTAACCAGCTTTTCTTAACTTACCCCATCTACCTTTTCCTCTGGGCTTTTATCTTTCTCTATTCTATATGCCTTTCTTTACTTCTTACTCTGTGACTTGCTGTGTAGCTGAATGGTTGGCCCCCCTGGTGTCCTCTCCCCCCCTCTTTTCTTGCTTCTGGATCTCTTCTCCTATTTATTCTCTCTGCCTGTCAGCTCCGCCTATCCTTTCTCCTGCCTTGCTATTGGCTGTTCAGTTCTTTATTAGACTAATCAGGTGTTTTAGACAGGCAAAGTAACACAGCTTCACAGCGTTAAACAAATGCAAGATAAAAGAATGCAATACATTTTTGCATCATTAAACAAATATTCCACAGCATAAACAAACATAACACACCTTAAAATAATATTCCACAACACTTACGTTTAACCTTATATTTAAAATGTTGATGTGAAACCAGGTGGTAGTGGTGCACACCTTTAATCCCAGAATTCAGGAGTGAATTTAAGCCCAGTCTAGTTTACAGAATGAGTTCCAGGACAGTTAGGGCTACACTGAGAAACCCTGTCTCAAAAAACCAAAATAAATAAATAGAATAAAGTGTGGATATGAATAGGGGAATTATAATGGTGGCTTGTCCCTCCTGCTGTGTTCAGCACCTGTCTCCTCACCTCATTTACCCATTACCATTGGATAATTTAAACACACACCTCAGACGTCATAATTTCTTGTGTAAATAGTCTGGTGTGTCTAAATTATAAGGACTTTTTTCTTTTTAATATTAACCATAATTGTTTAATCTCATCAACTATCCGTTTAGCAAACAGACCTATATGTTGTCTATGTCTTGAGTCCTGGGACTCCAGAGGACTGTCTTATCTCTTTATTTGTCAAATAGCAGAAATGAAGAGTGACAGTGCCATAGCTATATGTATGTGTATATGTATGTGTGTGTGCATACATATCCCCTTCCCACTTCTGTGTATAATGGTGGTGGCAGTAATGAGGGAAGGAATGTTGAGCAGATGCCCTAGTACAAGCAAGGTGCTGTGTCGGGTGTTCACTGTGAGTTTCAGAGAGACCTTTTGTGCCTAGACCTTGCAGCTCAATGGATGGGTTTGTGAATCTCTTAATTTACTACTGTAGCCTGATCATATACTTTCGGACTTTCTTTAAAATTTTACTTTCCCTTTTCTTCCTTTCTAGTGCCTACTGCATTAGAGTGAAATGAAATGAACTTCTTAAAAGTTTGTATTGTGCTGACAAACATGTAACACATTTATGTGGAATTCAGGTTAAGACTGAAATATTTAAGTTCTGTACTCTTTGCAATAACTACTTTTTCAGTAGATAGCACATAGTTGTTAATTTTCGTATAACAGTATCATACTGAGTACTACAAATTGCTTTTCTCATGTATACATAAGTCGTGTTCATCTTTTCTTATAAAAATACCTGCTTCATTTTGACAGTCCCTTGTATTGCTCTACCAAAATTAGTTGCCAGTCACCCAGGAGTTGATCTGTTCCTAGGGTTGGCAAGCAGGTTGAGCTTTCCTGAAAGAATAGACTGACCCGGAGACAGACTGTTAGAGGCCAATATTTTTTCTGATTCTCCTTTTCTTTTTTCTTTCTTCTTTTTTGTTTTTGTTTTTTGTTTTTTTTTTGAGATAGAGTTGCTCTGTGTTGCCTTAGCTGTCCTGGAACTTGCTCTATATACCAGACTGGCCTCAAACTCGTAGAGTGAGGGTTGGGATTAAAGGTAGATTCCATCATCACCTGTCTTTAACCTTCTTATTTTCAATCTCATCAGATTATTTTGAAGAAAATTACAGATATCAGATGAGATGAAACGTCTTTTATAGTTATAACCACAATACCATTATCACACATAAAATATAAACAATAATGCCTTAATTTTGTTAAATGTTCTTACAGTGTACAAGTTTGCCTTTGATATCTCAAAATGGTCTGTGTCTCAGTTCAGGTGTTTAGTGCTGGGCCAAAACACCACGACCAAAATCAACTGGGAAGTAGGGTTTATTTTATCTTAAAGTTCCTATCACAGTCCATCATAGAATAAAGTCAAGGCATAATCCTAGAGGTAGGAATTGTAGCAAAAGCCATTGAGGAACACTTCTTATTAGTTTGTTCCCTCCTGGCTTGCTCAGTTTGTTTTCTTATATACCCAGGACCACACACCCAGAAGTGGCACTATCCACAAATGAACTGGGCCTTCAATCATCAATTAAGAAAATGCCCTTGGGCTAAAGAGATAGCTCAGTGCTCTTCCAAAGGTCATGAGTTTAATTCCTGTCAACCATGCGGTGGCTCACAACCATCTGTAATGAAATCTGGAGCCTTCTTCTGACCTGCAAGCATACATACAGGCAGAACATTGTATACATACTAAATAAATAAATCTTAAAAAAGAAAAGAAGAGAAAAGAAAATGCCCTATAGGTTTGCTGACATTATGGAGGCATTTTCTCTGTTGTGGTTTTCACCTCTCAGTTAACAAAAAAACCTAAACATAATTATTGACCCTTTGTCAACCTGACACATAAACATATTACTATTAAACTATAACCTTTTCTTTCTTGTTCATCCCTAAGATTTCACATTAATACCACAATATAAAGCATTTCAACTTTGTTTTTTTTTTTTCTTCTTGAGACAGGGTTTCTCTGTCTAACAGCCCTGGCTATTCTGGAACTCATTTTGGAAACAAGGCTGGCCTCGAACTCACAGAGATCTATGTGAGTTTGAGGCGAGCCTGGTCTACAAAGTGAGTTCCATGACAGCCAAAGATGTTACACAGAGAACCCTGTCTTGAAAAAACAAAACAAAAAAAGTTCAGTTAAAATATCTGAAGTTTCTTTTAAAGTTCAAAAGTTCAAAGCTGCTTTAAAATATCCAAAGCCATCTGGGTGGTGGTGGTAGCTCATGCACTTTAATACCAGCAGAGGCAGGTGGATATCTGTGAGTTTGAGGCCAGCCTGATCTACAAGAGCTAGTTCCAGGGCAGGTTCCAAAGCTGTAGAGAAACCCTGTCTTGAAAAACCAAAAAAGAAAAGAAAAGAAAACTCCAAGGCCACTATACTGTTGAATTATCTTGAGTCCAGAAATACCAGGCTAGCTACAAGATAGACCAATTACATGTTTTTTTATTATAAGGGGCAAACTCACAAAACAGGAA
>NC_022017.1:21982104-21993101 GCF_000317375.1 Microtus ochrogaster | reverse complement strand
CCACGGATCATTTTGAATTATAAGTTGGCATTTTCAAAAGCCAAAGATTCAATTAATACATGTCTAACTTCTCAGTCTGTTACTCCTATTTGTACAGCCTTAGTTAATCTTTGTAAAAAGTCACTAAAGGATTCTCTCTGACCCTGTTTAACCCTAATAATATGATTTTATTCTCTTTTCTGGTTCCTGAATTCTGTCCCAAGCATTTAAAGCCCTTGCCTCGCCTGAGCTTCCACCATGTATCGGGAAAGCTGGACCCACAAGCCAGCTGTGCTGCAGGTGTCTGGGGACCCAGAGCAGCTCCGAGACACTACCAGCACATAAGGATCCTACCCAAATGCACTACGGGGAGCCTTGCAATGGCTGGCTGGAGCTACGGGGTACCTGAGCCCCACTTTGGACGCAGGTCGAGAAATACCACGCTAGCTACAAGATAGATCAATTATATTTTTCTTTATTATAAGAGGCAAACTCATCAAACAGGAACGAGAAGTCCAAGCTCATCTGTGTAGTGCAGGAACCACAGACAGAGAGAGAGAGAACCCTGGGCCGCCTGGCATTTTTCTCTGGGTACTTGAAAAGTCATGTCCTAACATGGTCCTACCCCTTAAAGTTCTTTGGCTGACAGAGATTCCCCATCACTATACCTTCAAAGTCTCTCACCTTTGCACTCCTTTTTTTGCTGTTGTTTTTTGTTTGTTTGTTTCTTTGTTTTTCGAGACAGGGTTTCTCTTAGCTTTGAATCCTATTCTGGATCTAGCTCTTGTAGACCAGGCTGGCCTCAAACTCACAGAGATCAACCTGTTTCTACCTGCTGGGATTAAAGGCATGCGCCACCACTACCCAAACTCTGCACTCCTATAAGTAAAAAATAAGTTACATCTTTTCCTACTTAAAAAAGGAAGCGCCAGAGCACAGTTAGAGTTAGCACAGTTAGACCAGAGTCCAACAGTATGAAGCTCAGTGTCAGACTTCTGGGACTCATGATCTTCTGGACTCCAAAGGGCAAGCCATAGCATGCATAATACATCATACAGCCTCAGGCTGCTGCTGTGCTCGGTGGTCATCTTATGGTACCAGCATCTCCAAAATGTTGGGCTCTTTACTGCAGTTGACTACACCTTCATCAATAGCCTCCTTTGGGCTTTCTCAGGCATTTGACCTTGCCACATGATGCTTAAAGCCTTAATGTGTCTCTGATACTCCTTCATGGCTTTAAGCCCAGTTTCAGGGACTGGAGACATGGCTCAGAGATTATGAGCACTGGCTGCTCTTCCAGAGGATCTGGGTTTGGTTCCTAGAACTTACTTGGAGGCTCACAACCATCTATAACCGAGGTCCCAGGGGATCTGACGCCCTCTTCTGGCCTCTATGGAAATTGCAGTCACAGCACTGTGGTGCACAAAAACATGCATATAGAAAACTAAATAATAATAATAATAATAATAATAATAATAATAATAATAATACCACCACCACCTGGGAAAGTCTTACCTGCTAGCACAAGACTCTGTACACTGACCATGAGGAAATATTTCCCAGAACTTTGCCTCAGTCATGATGCTCTTTTTTTTTTTTTTTAAATATGCATTGGTGTTTTTTGCCATGGGTTTTAGGTCCCCTGGACCTGGGGTTACAGACACCTGTGGGTGCTGGGAGTTGATCCCGGGTCCTCTGGGAGAATAGTCAGTGCTCTTAACTGCTGAGCCACCTCTCCAGCCCCTGCTCTTCCCTTAATCACAACTGACTTCTTAGCTCTAGCTAACCAGCACCAATTGTTTCAGTGAAGCAAAGGTTTTGCTTTAGTTAATGGTTATGTTTTTTTATTCTTCAGCTCCATCTGATCAGAACCACAGATTCTTAATATATTTGATAACTCTGATGGAGCTTTTTTTCCATAATTTTAATATTAATGATTTGGGAATTTCACATCATGAGCCCTGATCACACTTCCTAGTTCTCCAAGGCCCACCCCCTACCCTTGTGACACTACTTCCCCCCCCCCCAAAAAAAAGAAAGAAAAAAAAGGTCCAATTTGTGTTGTCCATATACTCACTGGAGTGTGTTCAAACTCCCTGTCCCTTAAAAAAAAGTGAGTCCTTCCCCACCCCCACCGCTGCCAGAAGCCATCAGTTGTGGAGAGCTACCTTTCAGCATCCTAAAAATATGGAATGTTTCACAAATTCACATGTCATGCTTGTGTAGGGGCTATGCTAATCTCTATATCGGTCCAATTTTAGTATATGTGCTACTGAAGCAAGCACCCCCGTTGAATGTTAAAGGAACTCTCAACGCTCCCTCCTAAACTTCACAAGGCAGGCCTCCGTTATTTGCACTGCTCTCAACATTCTCTTTTAAGTTCCCACAAAACAGCTCAAGCTTTGAACACTCCTTGGCTTCTCTCGCCCAAAGTTCTTTCACAGACCTCCCCAAAACACAATCTGGTCTATCAGCAGTGTCCCACAAATCTCATACCAATTTCTGTCTTAGGATTTCTGTTGCTGTGATAAAACACCAAAAGCAGCTAGGGGAAGGAAAGTGGTTATTTCAGCTTATAGTTCCATATCACAGTCCATCACAAAGGAAATCAGGGAGAAGCTGAAGCAGGAGCCTTGGAGGAACACTTCTTACTGTCTTGCACCCTCTTGGATTACTCAATTTTTTTTCTTGTTTTGTTTTTATTATTATATATCTTAGAACCACCTAACTAGAGGTGACACCACCCAGAATGCACTGGGCCCTCCCACCCCTCCCACAATAATCATCAACTAAGAAAATGGTTTATCGGTTTGCCTACAGGCTGATTTTATGGAGGCATTTTCTCATTTGAGGTTCTTACTCTCAAATGACTCTGTGTCAAGTTGAAAAAAAAAAACAAGCAAGAAACTAGCCAGTACAGTATCTGCTTTTGGCTACAAGATAGATTGGCTAAGCCTCTTCTGGTATACTGTTGCTTTTTCCTCATTCTTTATCAGGAGTTACACTAATACATAAACTGTACATTTTGTTGTTTTGGTTTGTTTATATATCCCTGGCTGCCCTGGAACTTTCTGTATAAACCAGGCTGATGTCAAACTTAAATTGCACATTTTTATTTTATTTTTTTTAAAGATTTATTTATTTATTTATACATTATTTTGCCTGTAGGCCAGAAGAGGGCACCAGATCACATTATAGGTGGTTGTGAGCCATCATGTGGTTGCTGGGAATTGAACCTCTGGAAGAGCAGTCAGTGCTCTTAACCGCTGAGCCATCTCTCCAGCCCCACATTTTTATTTTATGATGTTAGAGACTGAACTCAGGGCAAGAGCTGAACCACTAAACTAAATCTCCAGCCTTGTGCTTTGTGGACTGGAGGACTCAGCATTTTCACCGAGTATAATTTCATCCATGTTAAAATAGTCATCCAGGTTGTGTATCAATGATTTGTTTCTTTTTGTTTGTTTTTTATTTTTTGAAACAGGGTTTCACTGTAGCTTTGGACTCTGTCCTAGAACTAGCTCTTGTAGACCAGGCTGGCCTCGAACTCGCAGAGATCCTCCTGCCTCTGCCTCTGCCTCCCAAGTGCTGGGGTTAAAGGTGTGTGCCACCCACCGCCCGGTTGATTTGTTCCTTTTTTTTAAAATTACCACGTAATATTGCATGGTGTGGGTGAACCATAGTTTAACCATTCATGTGTTGGAGGGCATCCACTCTGCTTTCCCTTTTTATTGATGAGAAATAAAACTGCTATTAATTCTGATAATTTATATCTTTTTGTTTTATTTATGTACAAGATCTTATCACTTGTAATTAATGGTGATCTAATTTTTTTAAGTGTATGAGTGTTTTGCTTGCATGTATGTATATGCACCTCATGCATGGAAGTCAGAAGAGGGTGTTGGATCCCCAGGATTAGAGCTATAGACGGTTGTTTTGTTTCTTGGCCTTTTGGCTAAGAGCAAGTGTAGACGGTTGCGAGCTGCCATGTGGATGCTGGGAACTGAACTTGGGTCCTCTGCAAGAGCAAGTGATCTTAACCTTTGAGCCATGTCTCCAGCCCCAAATTACTGACAGTTTTATTTTGTGCTTTATAATTTATATGCCTTTTATTTTTCATGTCTTACTGAATTGACTGGAGCCTTTAGTACAATATTGACTAAAGGTGCTAATTGTGAATTTCTTGTGTTACCTTAGAATAAAAATTTCATGGTTAAGTAAGGTGTTTATTATAAGGTTATTAGGGTTTTAATTTAATTTTTTAAAATTTATTTTTGGTTCTTCAGGACACAGTTTCTCTGTATAACAGCCCTGGCTGTCCTGGAATTCACTTTGTAGACTAGGGTGGTTTTGAGTTTACAGAGATCCACCTGTCTCTGCCTCCCGAGTGCTGGGATTAAGGCGTGTGCCACCACCTCCCGGCTTGACCTAATTTTTAATTTGTTTATTTATTCGTTGAGAATTTCATACATATATAAAGCATTTTTTGATCATATCCACAAGTTCTCTCTCCTGTGTCTCAGGCTGACCTCAGACCCACTACGTATCTGAGGATAACCTTGAACTCCTGACTCCACCATGGATTGTATTATCCATGCTGGAATTATAGGCATGTCCCATTGCATACTGTTTGTGTTGCCTGGAATCAAGCTCAGGGCTACATGCATGCTAGGCAAGTTACTGTACCACCTGATCTATGTCTGCAGCTCTAAAGCTAAGAATCCAGAGATGGCTTAGTGGATGAAGATGCTTTCTGGCAAGCCTAACAATCTGAGTTCAATCCCTGGGAACCATATGATCACCAGATGTGCTGTGGCACACTCATACCCTGCTACATACAATAAATAAATGTAATAAATTTTAAAAAGTTAATCCTAAGGACCTGTTATATCTCAATAGTAGAGTATTGCTTAACATGTACAAGGTCCTGGGTTTAATCATTAACATAGAAACAAACAAATAAAAAGCAAGTTAGGGACATTTTCTTGAGTCCTAGCTTTTTAAAAGTGTATGTAGCCGGGCGATGGTGGTGCACGCCTTTAATCCCAGCACTCCGGAGGCAGAGGCAGGCGGATCTCTGTGAGTTCGAGACCAGCCTGGTCTACAGAGCTAGTTCCAGGACAGGCTCCAAAGCCACAGAGAAACCCTGTCTCGAAAAACCAAAAAAAAAAAGTGTATGTAGTGGCAATGACTGCTGAAAATGAAATGCTCTTCTTATAATGTTAGACCGACTTTACATTCCTGGAATGCACTGAACTTGATTATTGTATGTTTTTCTTTCTTTCTTTTTTTCTTTCTTTCTTTTTTTCTTTCTTTTCTTTTTTTGAGACCAAGTTTCTATGTGTACACTTGGCTGTCCTGGAATTCACTCTGTAGGCTAGGCTATCCTCAATGTTAGAATTCAGAATTCTGCCTGCCTACCTCTGCTTCCTAAGCACTGGTATTAAAGGTGTGCACCACCATGCCTGGCTCTGTTTTTCTTTTCTATTGTTGAGTTTTATGCTATGGTCTATAGTGAAATGACTTTAAATTTCCTATGCTTTTTTGTTTGTTTTTGGTTTTTGAGACATATGTAGCCCTAGCTGTCCTGAAACTCACTCCGTAGACCAGGCTGGCCTCAAATTTATTGAAGTCCACCTGCCTCTGTCTCCTGAGTGCTGGGATTAAAGGCGTGTGCCTCCACACCCAGTATTTCTTTTGATGTTCACCTGGATTCATATTTTTTTCTTGCCAGTTTAGATAATCTTTAAATTTTTTAAGGGGGCTAGAGAGATGGCTTAGGGCTTAAGAGCACTGGTTATTCTTTCAGAGGATCCAGGTTCAAATTCCAGCACCCACATGGTGGCTCAAAACTTTAACTCTAGTCCCAGGAGGTATAGCACTCTCTTCTGGTCTCCACAGACGCTACATAAATATGGTATACACACATTCATGCATGCAAAACCCCTATACATGTAAATAAAAATAAAGATTAAAAATTTTTAAATGTATGTTTTTGTGTGTGCATGTGATGCTGAGGGAGGGGTATACAATGTGCTGTGGTGTATGTATGGAGGTCAGAAGACATATTGTGAAGTCACTTTTCTTTTTCTACCTTTATGTGGTTTAGGGATCAAACTTAGGCTGTCAGGCTGGGCAGCAAGTGCCTTTATCCACTGAGCCCTGAAGTCATTCCCCTTTTGACAGTGTTCCTTATTTATTATGTCTCATGTAGTCCAGGCTGGGCTTGAACTCCCAGAGATCCTCCTGGCTCTGCTTCCCAAGTACTGGAATTGAAGGTGTGTGCCACCACCACTCAGAAAATTTTTTCTCTTTTTGAGATACATACAGATTGATATAAAGCTATTTATGATAACGTCTCATGACAGTTTTACAAATTTACTTCTTTATTGTTATCATTATATGTGTATGATGTAAGACAGGGTGCATACCACAGCATGTAGAGGTGGGAGGACAACATTTGTTTCAGACAGGGTCACTCTATGTAGCTCTGGAGCAATGACTCTCATCTCCCAGCTTAGTTCTTTCGATGCCTTTTGTTTCAGTGGTGACTGTGCATGGTAGCGTGTACTGTTCTCCAAACATGATGTCCAGTTAGAAGCACTGCCAGTTTGCACTTGCATCACTGGTCTCTAGGACTCTTGCCTGTCTTGAGAGGGAATTTTTTCATATAGCCTTTACATGATCTTTCTATCATTTCTTCTCAGTATCATTGAAAGTTAATTATCTTTCTCGTGAAAGTTCTTAAAGGAGTGTTCTTTCCTCTCAGGGGCCTGTTTACTTACCAGGTGTGTTTGACTTCAGGTGATCATGTTTTTGAAGAAGAAGGAGAAGTTTATCAGCCTGATGCTGAAGCACATAGGCACCTCAGCTCTCATGGACCTGCTGCTGCGCCTGGTCAGCTGTGTGGAACCAGTTGGTCTCCGGCAAGAGGTCCTACATGTGAGTACCAGGGACTGCGTGTGAATGTGTGGGAACCTCGTCTCATTCTCCCTGGGAAGGTACACCAGGCCAGGCCACTTGTGTCAGGGAGCATCAGATATCCGTCCCCAAGCTCTTCACTCAGTCTCTCAACATGGCCTGCTTATCTGTACCCTTGTCCTGCTCTAGCCCATTCGGAGGCAAAGAGCAGAGGTGCCTTCTTCCAAAACATGGCCCCTTGCTCTCTCCTGCCCTTTACCTCACCCAGGCACCTACAGGCCTTAGAGGTGTGGGCTCCAGACCCAAGTGCTACTGTGAGGAAAGTACAAGCTGACTGGACTAGCTGAGGCTGGGGTGTGTCTCTTAATATGGAGTGTGAATGCTGCTGTGCTGCTGGGAACGACATTGTAGTAAGTAGTCCCTGAGAAAAGCAGGTGCCCAGCCTACAGGGCAAGCCAAGCAATTGAACCTTTGTTTTCTCACTCTGAGACTCAAGTGTCACTTAGATGGTGCTACTCACTGAGCATGGTGCTACAAGACAGTAATCCCAGCAACAGAGGCAGAGGTAGAATTGTGAGCTCCAGGCTACTAAGGGCTACATGGTATCTTATAATATATAGGTTACCTACCCTGGGTCAATAAAGAAATAAAAGATGTTATAGTTTTTCTTTTTTCTTATTTTATGTTGTTATGTTTTGTTATTTCTTAGAAGCCTGTCATTTTTTTTAACTCTTATTCTTCTGTCATACATTACATCCTGACTGCAGTTTCCCCTGCCTCTACTCCTAGTCCCTCCCCCACCTCCCCTCTCCAAGATCAACTCCTCCTCTTCTTTCCTTTAAAAAAAACAGGACGATGGTGGTGCATGCCTTTAATCCCAGCACTTGGGAGGCAGAGGCAGGCGGATCTCTGTGAGTATGAGGCCAGCCTGGTCTACAGAGCTAGTTCCAAGACAGTGAGGGCTGTTACACAGAGAAACCCTGTCTCGAAAAACAAAACAAACAAACAAACAAAGGGCAGGCTTCCCAGGTATACGCACTAAACATGGCATTACAAGATACAATAAGATTAAGTACAAACCTTATATCATGGCTGGACATGCTATTTCAGGAGGAAAAGGGTCCCAGTCGCAGGCAAAAGAGTCAGAAACACCTCCACTCCCGTTGTTGGGATTCTCACAAGAACACCAAGCTACACAATCATGAGGTATATGCAGAGGACCTAGCTCAGACTCATGCAGGTTCCATATTTGTCACTTCAGGCTCTGTGAACCCCTATGAGCCCTGCTTAGTTGATTCTGTGGGCCATGTTCTCATAGTATTCTTGACCCCTCCTGCTCCTATAACCCTTCCTTTCCTTCTTCTGCAGGGTTCCTCTGGCTCCACCTAGTGTTTTCTGTGGGTCTTGGTAGATACAGATTTTGGGGGGAAGGTAGGGTCAGGAGGAACTGGGAGGAATAGAGCAGGGAAACTGTAATCAGGATACATTGTACAAGAAAAGAATATTTGCAATAAAAGGGAAAGTAATTAAAAGAATAAAATAAAGTGGTGGTTACTCTCACTCTTAAGTATATATCTCATTTCCTTATGGCATAATATTCAGTGAATGCAGCATGTACATTAGCATTGCTAAGTATTTGTTGGGAGCTGATTTAGTAACTTTTTATTTATTATTATTATGTATACTGTATTCTTGTATGTATGCCTGCAGGACAAAAGAGGACACCAGATCTAATTATAGATGGTTGTGAGCCACCATGTGTTGCTGGGAATTGAATTCAGGACCTCATAAAGAGCAACCAGTGCTCTTTATCTCTGAGCCATCTCTCCAACTCCTTAGTTACTTTTCTATTGCTCATTTTTTAAAATATTTATTTATTATATATACAATATTCTGTCTGTGTGTATGCCTGAAGGCCAGAAAAGGGCACCAGACCTCATTACAGATGGTTGTGAGCCACCATGTGGTTGTTGGGAATTGAACACAGGTCCTCTGGAAGAACAGTCAATGCTCTTAACCACTGAGCCATCTATCTCTCCAGTCCTCTATTGCTCATTTAAAACACTGTATTAGTCAGGGTTCTCTAGAGTAACAACTTATAGAATGAATCTCTCTATATAGATATAGAAAGTTGATTTATTAGAATGACTTAACAGACTGTGGTCCAGCTACTCCAACAATGGATGCCTATGAACAGAAGGTCCAAGAATCCAGTAACTGTGCAATCCATGAGGCTGGATGTCTCAGCTGGTCTTCAGTAAATGCTGGAATCCTGAAGAAGTAGGTTCTAATGCTAGTGAAGGAATGGACTTGGTAGGGAGGTGAGAACAAGCAGGCAAACAGAGAAAGCTTCTTTCTTTCATGTCCTTGATGTAGACTTCCAGCAGTAGGCGTGGGGCCCACGGTAGAAGTGTGTCTTCCCACCTCAGATACAGACTAGAAGTGGATCTTCCCACTTCAAACTAAGCAAAATATCTTCACAGGTGTGCCCCAATTTTGGGTTTTAGTTAATGTCACATATAGTCAAGTTGACAACCAAGACTAACCATCACAAACCCTATGACCAAGGCAATTTTTTTCTTTTCTTTCTTTTCTTGTTTGTTTTTATTTATTAAAATTTTTATTGAAGTTTGTTTATCGAAGAGATTGTCTGTGTGTAGTCCTGGATGTCCTAGAACTTGCTCTGTAAACCAGACAGGGATCCACCTGTCTCTGCCTCTTGAGTGCTAGGATTAAGGGCATGCACCACCACACCTGGTGTGATGAAGGCAATTTAAAAGAAAGTATTTAATTTGATTTAGGGTTCTAGAGGGTTAGAGTCCATGATGATGGAGCAAAGAATGGTGGCAGAAATAGCCAGAGCTCACATCTTGAACCATCAGTAGAAGGCAGTGAGAGAGCACACTGGGGATGGCAAGAATCTTTTGAAATCTCAAGCCCACTCCCAATAACACACCTCTTCTAACAAGGCCACACCTCCTAATCCTTTCCAAACAGTTCCACCAACTGGGGACCAAGTATTCAAACATAACATCCTATAGAGGCCATTGTCTTTGAAACTACCACAGAAGACTGCATAGCCTTTTGCCTTTTACCTTTCACTTGTGCTCCTCATTCACATTGTAAAGCATCCCTGTTGGGGCATTTCATCTCTGCATGACGAGTCTGAAGTGCAGAGTACAGATGCACTAGTAGAACCTGTCTGCCAGCTCTGCTGTGGCCTGACATCATTTCACTGGATCTCCATTGCCCTTGACCTTGAACAGTGTTGGCTTCAGCCTTCACAGTGCTCCTACTGACATACCACAATCCTGCCTTCCAGATCCTAGGAAGGTCCTCATGCCACAGGGGGCTGAAATTTGTCTCATTTCACATCAGGCTGGCCTCTGGACTCCATTCTGTTCATTGTGTACTTTAGGTTTCAGAAATGATGTGTCCTGTGCTGTTAAGACAGATGGTCAGTGGCCTGCTCATTTAAACTCTTTGAGCCATTCCCAGGGTTCATAGCATCATTTTGGTTCTTCCTGGGTCTAGGTAGGCATGTCAGAATATCCAGGAGATGGGGACATATGAGTTTCTGCTATACCAAAGGACTTTCTTCCATTTAGTTGGATATGAGCAGATACTGAACTGGACTTATTTTCTCTCTTTTTAGTGGCTTAATGAGGAGAAGATCATCCAGAGACTTGTGGAATTGATCCATCCTCATCAGGATGAAGATGTGAGTGTGGTGCTCACAAAGCCCACCTTCTTTCCTGAGAAGTCCCACACCTGTGCTGCGGGGATACATGCTATTGTGGGAAGGGGCAAAGCACTTTTCTCCTTTGAAGGGGACCATTAGATACTTTCTTTCTCTAATGTCTAGGCAATTTTGTTCTTACTGAAAATAAATACAGGCCAGGCATGGTAGTGTACGCCTTTAGTCCCAGCTCCTGGGAGGCAGAGGTAGGTGAATCTCTGTGAGTTCAAGGCCAGCCTGGTCTACATAGTGAGTTCTAGGACAGCCAGGGCTACTAGTGAGAACTTGCCTCCAAAACAGCTAAAAAATATCTGTATATGGTCTGAGCTCCCAAGGTCCCAATGAGGAGCAGAAGGAG
>NC_022017.1:21975867-21981569 GCF_000317375.1 Microtus ochrogaster | reverse complement strand
TATATATCTACACACTTATATATGCACTTATTACTTCATAAATGTGTATGATGAAACAGTTCTTTTTTGGGAGGGGGGTTTGAAACAAGGTTTCTCTGTGGCTTTGGAGCCTGTCCTGGAACTAGCTCTTGTAGACAAGCTGGCCTCAAACTCACAGAGATCCGCCTGCCTCTGCCTCCCGAGTTCTGGGATTAAAGGCATGCGCCACCACTGCCTGGCTATGGAACAGTTCTAACAGGGTTGTATTAGTTAACCATGGCTAAATGACAAGTCACCCTGTAGCTGAGTTGTCTGTAACAAGTACCTTTATCTCTGTCAGTATTGGTTTCTCTGGTCAGGGATCTGGCCATGGTCTGTTGGCTCCTCTGCTCAGGGTCTCTCACAAGGTCTCAGTCATTTCAGGACCCTACTGAAGAAGATCCAATTTCATAGTCACGTGACTTAACAGCATTCAGTTCCTCAGAGGCTGCTGATCCAGGTGACCCCTCAGCTCTGTGCGAGGTGGGCTTCAGAGTGGACAGTAGGGCTGACACTAAGGTAGCTGGCTTTGAGGAGTGATCTGGACTCAACCAGACTTTATAAATTCAGCTCGGAAATGATGGCCTTCCCTCTAATGCAGTGGTTTTTAACCTTCCTAATGCCGTGGCACTTTGATACAGTTCCTCATGCTGTGGTGACCCCCAACCATAAATTTTTTTTTTGCCATTTCATAACTGTCATTTTGCTACCATTATGAATTGTAATGTGATTCTGATATGCAGAATATGTGATCTCCCAAGGGATCATGATCCACAGGTGGAGAACCACTGCTCTAATGCATTCTGCCCTTTAGACTTGAACATCTAGATCTAGCCTATATTCAAGGTTGTGGACTTATAAGGGCTGAATACCAGGAAGGGTTAATTAGGGCCCTTTTTAGAAGCTTCCCTAGAAGCATATAATGTAATCATAGAAAGAAAAGCCAACTTCCACTCAATATTTCCTACTAAACTTTTACTGTACAAGACTATTTTCTGATGCATGTGAGGAGTAAGGCCTCTTAGAATTCAATTCACCTCTGACCCTTGTTATGTAGCAGCAGATGGCACGGGTCTGAGGACTTAGTCACCAAGACTGTCCCACCTGCTGCTGCCTCACATCTGTGCTTCTGACTGGCCAGCTAGACATTGGATTCTCTGTACACTCTTCCTTAGATACAAATAATTTGTTGCGTTTACTGGTTTATTATGGTACATATGAGTGCGAAGAGGTGCATAGTGTAATGTATGGAAGAGTGGGTGTGGAGCTTCCCTGTCTTTTCCAGGTATACTGCCTTGCAGGAGCCTTCACGTTTTGTTATTCAGAAACTCCACAAACCCAGTCTTTCTGAGTTTGTTGTTGTTGTTTTTATTGAGACTTAACTGCATAGGCATTTCTGATAATAGATTTGGTGAGGCAAACCCAGTAAGACCTGTCTGTCTGTTCAGTTTCTTCTTGGACTCTGTGAAACATTACCCAATCCATGTCATGGAGCAGGAGCCCTCTAGGATGTTGAGGGTATTATAATCTACTATCAGAGTAGACCATGAGCGAGGAACTGTGGACAAAGAGCAAAACATGTATGTTAACATATCACAGATGATTTGAGCCATCTTCGTCTTCCCTACAGTAATCAATCACTGCTGAGAGCTTGAGTCATGTCCTTATAAGGGCTTTGCTATGCAGTGTAAATATTTGTACACACATACACTATCTTCAGCCAGTACTTGACAAGTCTTCACTGCTGCCTGACCATTCTGTTTTGGCTCCTGTCTGCCCACTGAGCCTACCAAACAGCTGGGAGAAAAAAAAATGTTGGAGTGTACAAGTTTTCCTATGTTAGTGTCCCAAAAGGTAGCTAGAGCCTACCAGTGGTGTGAGTGTTGTAGGGTGTCTGGCCTGACCCTGGTGCTAAAGGTAAGCTTAAGGCCACAGAACCAGCCTGCTTGCTTTCATTTTCCCTGAAAGCCTTGCAGGTGGCTTTTAAAAAAAATCTCAGTTTTTCTACTGTGTGTGTATGATATTGCAGAGATCAAGCTGTTTCTCTCTTGATTACTCTCCTCTCTGCCCACAAGTGTTCTTAGCAAGCACATGTTCTAGTTGGGATTGTGGGGTCAGAACTGATGTTTCTCTAGGAATGTTGAGTTCTCTATTTTTTTTTCTTAAGTGGCTTATCCTGCCCATGGGACTAATTGTAAATAATAGTAACTGCTTAATATTAACTTTAAAATATAAAATAACATGGTTACATATTCAATAATTTTAGAATGTGAATCAAAGTTATAGAATAGCTGCAAAGGCATATAACATACTTTGCTATCTTGGGCCCCATTTTTAATTCCTGGGGATAGATTTAATATATCTTTAAAAAAAAATCTAATTGGATTCACATCTTGATAATGGACAAAGCAGACACACACTACTTTCAAATGAGCCATTTCAGAAATCTTTATAGAAAATTGGCTCATAAAAAGTTCATATGGGGCTGGAAAGATGGCTCAGAGGTTAAGAGCATTGGCTGCTCTTCCAGAAGTCCTGAGTATAGTTCCCAGCAAACAGACAGTGGTTTACAACCATCTGCAAGGAGATCTGGTGCCCTCTTCTGGCCTGCAGGCAAACATACATGCAGGCAGAACACTATACATAATAAATAAATCTTTAAAAAAAAAGTCCAAATGTATTATCTGGGTTTTCTTGACTGATGACTGTCTTTTGCTGAAGGGAGCCTGTTTCCTTTGTCTTTTCAGAGGCAGTCAAATGCTTCTCAGGCACTCTGTGACATCATCAGACTGGGCAGAGACCAGGGCAGTCAGCTGCAGGAGGCTGTGGAGCCAGACCCCCTCCTCATAACACTGGAGTCGTGAGTGATTGTGGGCCATGGGATGGTGGGTCTTCCTGAATCATAGGCATAACTTGGAACTTGTTTTGAACACAAGAGATGACGCTGCCATCTGTAATTCAGAATCTGATGGTTTTCTCAGGTTCAGAGCCCAGAAAAGGATACCACTGGAAGCCTTGGTGATTCAGACAGTTGGGACCAGTGGGGTTATGTATTATGCAAGCTTTGAGTACCTGGCTTTGAACTTGAACAAAGCAAAAATGAGGCCCTACCTGGCTTATGGTGCAGTGGAGAAGAGAGTGTCCTTGAATTATGTTTGTGTATCTGCTCTGCCAGGCAGTGACCTCTGTATGTGCCCTACAGGCAGGACTGTGTGGAGCAGCTTCTGAAGAACATGTTTGATGGGGATCAGATGGAGAGCTGCCTGGTTAGTGGGATGCAGGTGCTGCTTGCCTTGCTGGAGCCAAGGCGTGTTGGGTGAGCATACATTAAACATCCTTGAAAAGCAGTATAGATTGCCCCTGTGCCACAGGATATGGATATCTAGGAGGAGCCAGAAAATGCTCTATTTTTAATTAAGTTTTGGTTATACAAGTTATAATATGGGTAGACATCCTGGTTGAAAGGTGGTCTTTGCAGGTTGTAGCTAGGTCTTCTTTGATCCTCATTAGCAGGCATAGTTTCACCCTAGCCTGATGGCACTCAACTGTTGCCAGTTTGCAATATGTTTATAGATGTATATTGAATATGTGTGGTTTTCTCTAGGAATGCTCTGGCCATTATCCACAGTGTATGGGTGTGTATACATAATACCTCCTGCAAGGCTACCATGTAGCTGCTTGCTGTTTACATGTCTATCCCCACATGGTAGGGAAGAAAGGATGCTGTCTTATCTGTCGTCCACAGGTGCTAATTTCTCTGCTAAGTGTTCAGTAAGACAGTTTGTTTTGGGGCTGTTCTTCACTTCCCCCTCCCCCCAGACAGGGTTTCTCTGTAGCTTTGGAACCTGTCCTGGAACTCATTCTGTGTAGACCAGGCTCTCCTCAAAATCACAGAGTTCCACTTGTCTCTGTTGTCTGAATGCTGGGATTAAAGGCAGGCACCACTACTGCCCAGCTATTTCTTTTTTAAAATGTATTTATTTTTATGTATATGAATGTTTGCCTGCATGTATGTATGTGTACCATATGGGTGCAGTGCCTGTGGAGGCCAGAAGAGGGCAACATTCTCCTGGACCCAAGTTACAGATGGTTGTGAGCTGCCATATATGTATTAGAAACCAATCCCAAGTTCTCTGCAAGAGCAGTAAGTGCTCTTAACCACTGAGCCATTTCTCCAGCCCCTGTACTTCACCTCTTTTTCATCCATCAGGTGCTGTTTGAATACCTAGCATGTAGTCCTAAGGGACAAAGACAGCCAAAACATAGCCCTCTTTCCTACAATGTTCCAGGAGATCATTATGGGGACAGGTTCAATATGGAAAGTGCATGATCCTTAAAGAAAGTCCATATAGGCCTGGAAGATAGAGACATGCTATGCTGGTCAGGGAGGTTTTCTCTGAGGGGCCCCATTTAGTCAAAGATAATTTCTGATAAGAAGAGGGTCCCATTATAAGGAAAAGCATAGTTACCAATATATGGATTGAGAGGTGCGAGGCTGGAAAGTCAACACACTGGTTATCCTCAGTATTGCTCTTGGAAGCCTTCTGAGGCAAAGTACCATTTCTTAAGACAGGAGAAAACAAGAGACATAAGTTGGTGTGAAAGGTTGAATTTGTTTGGGAATGAAGTGATTGAGAACTTTCTAGGACCCCGAATATAAATTCTAGATAGTGAAACTTTCTTTGGGGCCCAGCAGGCTAGATGCAGTCACAGCCATTTAAACAAAAATGATCTGATTTTACCTTGTGAGCCACAGGGGAGAGACAACAGGATGTGGGGAGTCAGTAGCAGAGTTTCTTGGCTAAGGAGTCCCCTGGAAGGCATTCCAGAAAAGGAGATAGCAGAGGAGAATCCTTGATATTGCTAAGCACTGACCCCTCCACTCAGTCTTTTCAATGGGCCTTCAAGCTCCATCAGGTAGATGAAGGTTCTCTGCAGCCAGCAAATCATCCCTAGGATGTTTCTGAACTGTTCTATTACATGTTAGGGGTAATGTTCCAACTTTCCCTCAAGGCAATTGTCATGTTTCCCCATGTTGGGGAGTACTTCATTATCTCCTGATACTGATAGTCCTGTGCTTTTAAACACACACATACACATGAAAATGACAAGAAATTGGATAAATCTCTTTCCAAAACCACCTCAATACTTTAATATTAGTGTATTGTCTAAAAATAACTAAATAATTAATCATTTTCTCTACTTATACAACTAGATGATGATGATGATGATGATGATGATGATGATGATGATGATGATGATGATGATGATTTTAGCAAATCCAGCAAGCCTAGACCACTTCTGAAAGCCAAACTCAGCCTTGCATGTGATGGAGGGAACAATGTGAAATTTAGGAAAACAGAAATAGAACTAGGCATGGTGGCCCAATGACTTTAATTGCAGCACTAGTTAGGCAGAGAGGTGAGTTTTAGGCCAGCCAAGGGATCCTATTTCAACTCTTTTTTTTTTTTTTTTTTTTTTTAAGAGAGGAAAGAAACCCATAGAATAAACCAACCTGGGCTCACAGGGGCTCACAGAGACAGAACTGACAACCAGGGAGCCTGCATGGGACTGACCTAGGTCCTGTGCATATATATGTGACAGTTTTGTGTAGCTTAGTCTTCTTATGGGACTCCTAGCAATGGGAGCAGGCCCTCTCTCTCTCTCTCTCTCTCTCTCTCTCT